>NC_045621.1:111620877-111931294 GCF_009829155.1 Mustela erminea | reverse complement strand
AGAGAGATTGAGAGATTCAGTGACTTGCCCAAGGGTCCCAAATAGAGGAGCTATCCCAAGCTTTTTCCATATTATCACACAGTGTATCAGCCAGTTTTCTCCATAGAAACAGAACCAATAGGAAATAGAGGAAGAAAGAGAGAGAGATTTATTATAAGGAGCTGACTCATGTGATTTTGGAGGCTGTCAAGTCTAAAATCTGCAGAATAGAAAATGCTGTAGAACCAAAGGCTGGTGTCCCAGTTCCAGTTCCATGGCCATCTAATGTGAAGAATTCTCTCTTACTGAGGGAGTGGAGGGTCAGCCTTTTTGTTGGGGGCAGCTATGTACATAGCAGACAACATGGCGCTTGCGCCTGCAGCCAGACAGAGGACCTGCGCACCACCTGAAAGATGATTGGCTATGCCCAGAACAGGTAGCCCAGGACACTGCATGCTTTTTATCATGCTATCAGGCTTCCTTTCACATGTACAGTCTGCTGATGGGAGGAGAGGGGATATAAATAGGGGTAAAGATCCGGGTAAAGGGAGAACAATAAAGATTCCCAAGTTTGTCACTCCGTGTCTCCGGGTCGTTCTTGCTGGCAAGAGCGACACCTTTTGTCCTGTTCAAGCCTTCAACTGATTGCACAAGGCTCACTCACATTATAGAGGGCAATCTGCTTTCATCTCATCCAAAAATACCCTCACAGAAACACCCAGAATACCTTTTGACAAAATATTGGGATACTGTGTCCCAGCAAAGTTGACATCCACACATACCTTTCACAATCACATACAGCCTCTTCTAAATGAATATATGAAGATTTGCTTATTTGGAAAAAGCTCACACAAAAAGCTCAATTATGGCTCAAATAATAGCCACATTTTTAAACGTCTTACACATATTTCCATTGAAATGTTACTATTCAGGTTACAAAAAATTCAGAAATCCAGTAATAGTCCAGCAAAACCTAAACAGCAGCCTCCCATTGCTCAATCCATGAAGAGAGACTTCACTTAGGAGGGAAATAATAAGATAGTTTCCAAGCCCTTTGGCAGCAGCAACAAAGAACTTGCTAATTCCAAACTTTTCATGCAGTCTTCAAATGAAGGCAGTAGGACTATGGGTAATTGTTAGCTTTACCCACCCTGCCTGTGACACCCTGGGAGGATACAGGTCTCCATGGGCTGGTGCCTGCTTGGTGCTCTGAAGCTGGCACTTGTTCTGAACATCCCAGAAAAGATTTTCATTCAAGCTCCACACTAAGGGAGGCTGACTCTCCTTCTGGGTCTTCCTGTGAGCTGGGCAAGGGTCCCTGTGGTTGCTCACAAGTGCTGCAAAAGAAAGAGCATGAATCCTAGAAGAGAAGGGAACTGTGTCTGTCCATGACAGTTGTAAGAGCCCTCCAGGGAGGTATAGAGCAATGGGAAGGCTCAAATCGTGGTCAATGAGTTGTGAAGATGGCAAAGGGGAAGGAAGAAACCCTCAGAAAAGCTGGCAGTGCGTGGGAGGGAGGAAGGCAGAAACTGTCATCAAGCAGAAGAGCTATAATTAGGATAATTGTTATATTATTTAGGATAGGATAGGATTATTTAGGATATTATTTAGGATAATTGTGATATTATTTATTAAACATTTAGGAAGTGCCAACCATGTGCTAGCTATTGTCACAATCCAAATCATAGAATTAGACCCAATGCCTCTAGAAAAGTCTCTCTATCTAATTAGGCAGAATGAAAAAGACAAAGACCAAAGACATGTTTCAGGTGAGGAAAGTACAATCCATCCAGGCAGAGCCAGCCTCATACCCCCAGAGAGCTCCTCACTTCTTCCCAGGAACTCAGAGACCGACATATGGAGGTTGGTCATGCGGCTGCTTACTTCTCAGCTTTAGCCAAGACACCACCCCCCACCACATGTTTGCCACATACACCAGAACCATTTTGTAATTCTTGTTTTGAGGCCACTCACACAGACTGAAGCTTCGGCTTTGGAGCCAAGCAAGACCAAGCAAGCCACAAAGCTTCCCTCAAGATCCGGTGGTCAATAGGCCATTCTATTTGGCCAGACCTTTGCCAGGGGCCAGGGTTTGGGGAACGAAGATGAAAACAATCTCTGCCGACAAGGACCTCACTGCTTGTGGGGAATCTTCTAGTTTACCCCTAGGAAAGTCTATGTTTGGTATGTAGGCAAACTAATCCAAGTTTAAGACATGACAATCCTCCTTGACGGAAGACCTCCAGAGAGTGTGCCCAGACTGGCCTCCCTCATTTGACTGGCATTGCTCCTTTCCACATCTAAGAACCAGCAAACCCAATAAGCTCTAAAGGAAAGCTCAGGTCGATCCCCTTTCTCCCCCGCAAAAGGCAGGCTGATTTCTAATAGCTTAACACAGATATTTGGAAATCTGTAGCTCTGAGGTGACATTAGTTCATTTCCAGAGTTTAGCTATAAAGTACAAACTGAGTTACGGTATATTAGGTCTCAAGCAAATTCACACTGGCCTCTATTAATTGTATGAGGTTAAGAAACATATTGGATTCTGGGGGCATATATTCTGCTAACAAAAATTACACACTAGCCATTTGTCATATCCATGTGGACGTTCTTAAATCAAGGCTCTAAACGTGAATGCATTGGTATGAATTATATCATCCACGTCTCAGTCACAGCACAATTTATGAGGGACAGGAAGAGGGGGTCTTGATGAGAGTCCCTTCCCAATTGTCTCTGCAGGACAGCACAGACTCAGGGGTCTTTCATGGGGAAGCCAAGCACAAACAATCCCCATCACAGTAAATCATTTTGTTAAATGAACCAAGCAAATCCCCAGGAACACAATATTAAAGTTGCAAATGTATTCACTGGAAAAACAGGTGAGCAGGTTCCCACAGAAAAGGGAAACTGCCCAGATGCTACAGAGCAAAAGGGAGTACGCTTCTCTCAGCCTTCCATCAATACTCAGAGCTACATGCTCGCTCTTGGTTTTAAAGCCTATTTTCCCCAACACACACAGATCTTCCAGCACCCACACAACAGCCACCACAGACCATATGCTCAGAATGTCAGAGCTGGGGGTGGGGATTAGAATCCAGCCCCCTGATTTTTCAGACTGATACACAGGGGGCATTGCCAATGGCAGCAGCTGATGAGGAGGGGGGGTGTTCCTCAGGCTTCCTATCATGGAAAAAGTCACATCATGCAACCCCTCCCTGCATCCCTGTTTCTCCATGAAATCAGTTGGAATGGATGGCTAGGGCAGCTTTGGAAGAAAGAAAAGTGATCCTCAGGAAGACATTCTTTGCTACCCAGGAGTAACTGAAAAGCCACCCTCCTCCATCTTACTGGGAGCTCAAGAAAGTCATCAAGCCAGGCCTTTACATCAAACCTGTGAATCTGCTTACCAGGACAGCTCAGCCCCTGCTTCCAGGTTACCTGGCTTATTATGGGCACCAGCTATATGTACAGCAAATACAGAAACACACATGCCCACATGTACACACACACATAAGCACTCTTCCAGTTGCACTTGTCATAACCTGAAGGTAAAACCAGAACCACCCATCTCCTCATGTCTTATATTGACTGTAACTTACTTTAAAACACTTGAGAAGAGATAGTACTATGCAACATGTGCCTGAAGTCAACTTCAGTCTATACCCTTGGGTGCTTAGGTGGCATTAAAGGGGATCTAACTGGGAACAGAAACCATTACAAAGACAATACTTAGTAGAAGCTATGTTAGAAGTAGATTTTTATTGGTGGGATAAGAGTTTAAGATATGGGATTGTCCACAAAAACAGGTCCCACCACTTTTGCACCTAACGGTGTGAAAGGCTATACATAAGGAAAGGATGCAGTGATGTCCCCCAGTCAGAAGACAGCAACCAGGCAGCAGGAGGCCAGACTTTCTGGAACAGTGATGCAAGGAGGGGCACTCTAAAAGATCAAAGCAGCAACAGATGGCGGCTCACCTGTCCCCTCACAGTCTGGGAAAGTGCCCCACAGACAGCAAAGCTGAACCACACTCCTAGAGAGGACCCGTCCTTCAGGTTGCAGGATCTAAAGCTGTTTGATTAGAGAAATGCCAGTCCCTTCCTTTGCAAGATCAGGGGGCTGCCAACAGATTGACATGGTGGCCCCTTGACCTGCAGTGTGTTCTGCCACCACAGGGTTCATTTTAAAATGGTCCTCAGTCCCTTCCTGGCATGATGGCCTGGATGCCAAACCCAATGGAGACAACTTTATGAAGAGGAAGATGGTTCCTTGAGCCTATCTTCCCCTTCTGCCAGAAGGAGGTCTTAATGCGACCCTCATGGGCTTCTCACGAGGGCAGCCTGCAGAGAACTTGCTGGCAGAGGTTCTACTTACCTCTCCGGTTGGTGAAAAGAGCAGAGAATTCCTATAGGAAAAGACAGGGAGATATCCCTCATTGCCAGGCCACTTCCAGGATTTGCAAACAATGAGAGACCAGGGGACTCATGTGCTTCCTCCAGTACTTTAGCTGTTCAGAAGGAGATACAAAGTGGGTGGAGAATAAGGTTTAATCACAGCTGTGGATTTTCTGAACAGTGGAAAGGAAAAGCTAACTCAAGTTGGGCCAGAAAGAAGGAGTTGGAGCAGTGAGCCCGGAGTTGGAGCAGTGCTCCGCACCAAATATATTTTCCAGTGATGCAACAACTTGCTACCCACCCTCCCTGCCCTTCTACACGGCTACCTGGGTGCTCCTCCCATTTAGAGCCTTGAAATCTTTAGGGAGTGGAGCTGGGGCTCATCTGTAATAAATAAAATGCAGAGGGCATGACTTCCCAGGTTTGATCAAAAAAGGGAAGGAGCCATGACTGTTGGGATGGACCGAGGCCATGAGAGTCCTTAATATAGCTACATGAAACACCTGCAGTCCTCTACAGCTCCCCCTGGAAGTCTCCAGACGATTCTAGCCTCAGCCTTTGAGTCACCCCACCCCTTCCTGTAGCAGGGATGCTGGGCCAGATTGCCCATGAATCCAAGGAAGGTAAGCAATGCTGCTGGCCAGAGGGTTTCTCTGCCCCCATTCTGGACTTAGGAGCAGGGGCACAGCTGGTGCCCTCCTGCCATGAAGGCTGGGTCTCCCAATGGCACCTTCCCACTTGGACCCAGGCAAGAACTGAAGAGCTGGGGCAGGGGCCAGTAATTCAGACAGATCATGAAAAGTGCTTTGCTGTTATCCTGCATCTCTCCCTTTGGGGGTATCTACACGTTTGTCTGGAAGGTTAGGTCTCAAATGTCTAACTACCATGGGTGAGTGACATGTCTGGAGAGTGGCTTATGTCTAAGCTCCAGGTCCATACCAGATTTCAGAGACACACTCCTAAGTCAGAGAAGCATCTGCATCTGCTCACTCCTTCTCTTTTCCTTCTATTAAAAAAAAAAAAAAAAAAAAAAAGGAGAAGAAGAAGAAGCAACAGCAGCAACAGGCCACAAATTGAGTCACTTGTGCTAAGCCCACGTCACCAAACCAAGACTTAATGTCTAACCTAATTGTGGTTTCAGCCTTTCCAAGAATGTAATCTTAAGCAGTCAGTCTGGAATTTCTTGGTCAGCACTAGTGAGGTAACCACCCAAATAGAACCCTGCTGTCCCCCGAGGAAGGTGACCTTGCCTGAAAGAATTCACTCTTTTCTAGTAACTTCTTTGCCCCACTTCCTTCTGTTTGTAAAAGCCTTCCATTTTGTGCAGCATCTCTGGCCTCCTTCTGATGTGGGATAATGGAGCACAATGGTCAAGAAAGAATTCTTAAAACATCTCATGGTGTAAAAAGGTGATTTTATTAAAGCACAGAGACAGGACCAAGGGGCAGAAAGAGCTTTATTATAAGTGTGAGGAGTGATCATTATATAGGGTTTTCAGTCCTGTGGAGGTGAAGGTGAGTGTAGGGTTCCAGGAAATTGAATCCATAAGTTTCTGGAAGTCTATTCTCAAGATTGTGCTTTTCTTGTGAATCATTAAGGCAGTGGCAAACTGATAGAGTTTTGTGCCCTTGGTGACTGTGATCTTCATCAGTTGACCATTGGCTTTTTCCTTCCTTTGTTCTTGGGCAATCAGGAATGCCTGAGAAATGTCACATATACCCTACTCCCACCTGCGGTTGGCCGGGCAGTATGTGGAGTGTCAGCTTGCCTTTTGTGATCTCATCTCTTCCTTTCTGTTACATGGGATGCTGCTTGATTCATGAATCCTTGCATAAAGTCAATCGGATCTTTAGATTTACTCAGTTGGACAGTGCTTCTTAACCCCTCCCTTCCATATAATTAAGGAAGACTCCTCTGTCACAGGTGCTCCACAGAGCAGCCGGGTGCCTAATGACCTGGCCATGTTCATTCTAGGCAGCAGAACATGGACTCAAATCGTCAGGCCCAAGTTAACAGTAAAATGCTGTTTTCCCAGGACAAAACCAAGCTCCCCTAATGAAAGGAGGCCCCTTTGCGATGCACTCCTTGTTTTCCTGTACAAAGAAACCAAGGGATGACCTCAGGGCCACTTGGGATTCCAGCTCTTTCTCCCCAAAGAGCATGGTGACAGAAGAGGAGATCCTGTCTGAAATGCATTGATCCGTCCCTGCTTTTGTCCCAAGCAGTCCCTGTAGGGATGCTGCTTACTATGAACATTTGGATCTAAAAGCAAACTGCCATTTTAAAAGTTACCAGCACTTTCTACTTTTGAGAGGAGGCTGGAATTAACCTTGAGGTGCAACTGCCCCTTTGTTCCAGGAAAATCCTGGGTGGCTCTTTTAGTTATGCAAATATGAGGCTGAGGTAGTGAATGGCCACCCACTGCCCTGGAGGGAGGCTCAATACAAGGACTTATCCTGAATGCAAAATGTGAGCTGAGTAGCCTTGGGTTAAAGAATTGTGTGCACTGTAAGTCTGTGTGTGTCTGTGTGTTTGTGTCTGTGTCTGTGTCTATGTGTGTGGTTCCATAAGCCTGTCAGCATCCCACCCCTGTCAGGCTCGATGAAGCCCCACCATACATTCCTGCTTATGATGGAATGAGACCCCAGACAAAGAGGCAGAAACTCTGCAACTATGTGACTGCTTCCTTGGTGTCCTGGACTTATTACTAACAAGAAGACAAGGCCCCTCCCCTGCCTCCTCATCAGTCTGGGAAGGAGCTGGGGCCAGGGATGAGCATTTAGAGAGGTGAGTCTGAGGGAAGAACTGCCCCTGTCTAGGAGAAGGATTGGTTTGCTCTGGACTGCAATGTACAAAGATCCCTAAGACAAGGTGAATGAGCATTACCTTGTAGGGGGGAGGTCAAGGCCTCAGCTACAGCACCCAGCAAGTGAGAGACTAGACTTAGTCAAGAGACTGGATTTCAGCCCCTGCTTGGCCAGCTCCTGCACAGTGAAAAACCTGCCCACCAGGACCAGACGGCCGTGACGATGAGGAGATGGGGACACGGAGTTAAGAAGCCCCTTTAGAGTCAAACCATAAGAGCTTTTGAAATCCGGGTCTCAGTCTTATCTTCACTGAAATTTTTGGTGGAAAAGGAAAGAGAGAAAGTACACACAGAGCAGTTCTAACATTCACCGCCACAAAACCATTTATCTCCATTGTGTAATTTTCCCTGGCGATTGAATCTTGCCCCAACTAATTAGCACTTTTGCAGTAAGCCAACCAGTTCTTGGAAAAAACAAATACATTGTGCGTGTGTGTGTGTGTGTGTGTGTGTGTGTGTGTGTGTGTGTCCACAGCAGGACAGACAGGAATGGATGTGGAAGGGGGAAGGGAAGGGAGAGGAGGAGTCTGGTGGGGTGACCACAGGCACAGCACAGAGAAGCATGGAGCATGGAATTGTCCAACCTCATTTGGAGGCAGAGGGAAAATCCAAAGAACAAAAAGAAAAAAAAGAACAGATTTCCCACTTGGGCATGCAAGCACAGGAGTCCCACAATGATTAATGATGCAATCAGACCACAGAGCCTTCTCAGATTTCTGTGCAAATGAAAAGAAAAATTTGAAAATGTGGCTGAAATCCAAGCCCCAGATGTCAGTGTAATCCGAGAAGCCTCTGCTCAGAGCAAGGAAAAAGTCAGTCTCTGGGGGGCGTGATTATGCCATTCTGGGGGTTGCTGCCTGAGCTTAGACTGTATTGAGGAGTTTAGAGAAGAGGGTTCCCCACCATGGGTGGGACCCAGGGCCTCAGCCGAAGAGAAGGTTCTGGAACATATACTGAGGACCATCAACACCAGGCAGGCCTCCCTGCCAAGGAGCACAGGTTAGGCTCTCAGGAGACCTTAACCTGGAGCATGTAAGGATAGAATTTCAGGGTAGCCCCGAATGTGGGAATGGAAACATTTTCTCTTTTTTTCCCACCAACCTGTAACTGAAATTAGAACTTCCTTCCCTGATGAATATGAGCAACAAACCACAGTAAGATTAGCAGTACTATGACTATCACCTGAAGAAATCACAGATATTTTCCTCTCACATAGCAGGTGCCACAGACCTCTCAAAATATCCTTCAGCTGCCTACCTCATCATTATTTTGAAACTGTGGTAATCATTAGAAGTGCACTAATTTTGCTAATAACAGGTTAACTGAAACATGCAGATGCTACTGAAACTCGACCTTGCCTTTTAAATGTTTCAGTAATTATATTTCAATATAATTGGCTTCCTTTATAACCCTATGGATTTTATTTGATGCACTTAGAACCATTATTTTGAGAAGGAGACCATAGACTTCACCAAACTGCCAAAGGTAGTTACAAGTAGTGGCTAACTCCTGGGCATTGCTTTATTTAATCCTCATGATACGTTTTAAACAAGACTTGAGCAAGCTGAGGCAGCCCCCCTGCTCTCTCCAATGCCCAGGCCAGTCCACCTGTACCCACGGCACCTTCCAGAATGCGCAACTGTACCTGCTGGCTCCTCCATGCCCCTTCTGGGATTACCCACCCTCCCGCTTGCCAGGGCCAGCTTTGCTCCCTCCCAGAACTCACAGGAACCAGATTCATCCCCAGAGCTGGGGAGTATTTAAGATGAGTCAGGGGCTTCAATGGTCTGAGAATTGTGCTAGGGACTCAACCGTGAGTTAAAATCCTTTTGGAACTAGTAAATTTTTAACAATGTCCAATAAGGGGAAATGCTTCTCCACAGGTGCACTGAATTCTGTTCTGTTTTCTCTCGGCCATCCCCTACCCCCACTCCCCACCCCCCACCCTCCAGCAGGACTACATGCTCCAAGGTTACCAGGACTGTGTCTGTGGTGTTTGCTGTTGTTCTCCCAGTGGCTAGAAGGCATCTAGCATACAGGAGGAGCTGGGACATTGTGGTTGGATGAATAAATGAATGAATAAATGAACTCATTTTATCCACAGCTAGTGTGCGCATTTTCTTAAATGGAGCTAAAATCTCTTCCATCTCCTACCCTCTTCCACCAATGTGTTTCTGGTTCCCTGAGATTCAGAAAGCAGGGTCTGTGTTTCCATTGCTTTGAATCTGGAAAGGTCTGTGGCTTAGGGAAGTAACACAAGGTGACTTCCAAAGATAGGTCACAATGGGCAACACATCTTCCATCTGGTTCCAGGTGGAAACCAAATGCCATGCTGTGAGGAAGCCCAGACAAGCCATATGAGAGGCTACATGCACATTACAACCCTCAGCCCTAGTGGAGGCCAGAGCTGACAGCTCCATCACCTACCAAGCACATCAGCAACTGACCTTCAGTGACTTCAGCCCCCATCTTCAAGTCTCCTCAACCAGCCCCCAGACACCATGGAACAGAGACAGACCATCCCCATTGTGTGCTGCCTACAACACTGACCCCCAGAATCATGAGCATAACTAATGAGGGTCATATGCCACTAAGGCTGGGGAGCTAGTTATGCAGAAAGGGTAACTGGGCACAAGTTCAGAGGCGAGAGAGAGGCCACTCACACCAGGAGAGCCAGAGGCTAGGCCTGGAAGGACTACACCTGAAAAGGAATGTAGGAGGGCCAGAGGGGCCCACAGGAGGTGGTATGCAGCAGCTCCTGCCTAGAACCCACCTGGCTAGTTGTCTAGAGTTGGTGGCTGTGTGGAAGAGAGGGGAAGCACAGGGGGGGAAGCACAGGGAGGGCAGCAGGGGCTGGACCCCCACTGGGCAGGGGCAGTGCCAGGGACCTGAGCCTGGTGAGTCTTGTGGCCACAAACCTACTGCTCCAGAGTAAGAAAGTTCAGCTCATGGCTTATGGCCCAGAAAGACACAACACTGCTGCACAGGGAGAGCTGCTCAAAACCCAAAGAAGCCATGAGAGACCATGGTGGAGGGAGGGCAGAGAGCTGTACAGCTTCCAGCTCTTTCCCTGCAGGGACACACATCCCTACAGCAGCCTGACTACCTCGGCTCCCAGGACCCAGAGGGGACTTCATGGGCCTCTGAGGCACCAGGACATTCAGGAAGGCACTTTGGAGCAGACAAACCCAAGCCCATCCTGGCTGGGTTGCCCTGATGCTCTCTGAGCCTCAGCAGCTTATCAGTAAAGTGATGATGTCACCACCTTGCTGAGATCAGAAAGGACCCTTGTGCCAAGTCATCTTTGCAAGGCCTGACCAGCACCCAGCGCTTGCTTGTTTCTTTCTTTCTCTTCCTGAGGACCAAGAAGTTGGGGAAGGTAGGAAAAAACAGCAGCCCAGGAGGTCCAGGGGCGGGAATCTGCTGGGACCTCACGGTCAGGGTAGCCTCCTGGGACAGGCCACCTGGCTGGGAGTTTATTCAGCAGAGCTGAGGGTCCTCTGAAGAGAGTACATGGCGCGGCCCAGGCTATCTCTCTGTCTCCAAGAACAGCTGACTGTGTGGTCGGCCAGGCTGTGTGTTCCTAATGAGCAGCACATTTCCACATACTGGATCCTTGACCCTCCTGCCTGGGGAGGTGCTCCCACATTCCCTCCACTCCTTCCTCACACATTCCTGAGCCCTCAGCTCTACTTCTGGAAAGGGCTGTGAAGGCAGCACTCCCTCTGTGAGTTGTCCCACACTGCTCCTTCCCGAGCTCTACTGTCCTTCCTAGTGTCCCTTTGCCCATGTACAGGTATCTACAAAGTGCAATCCCAATACTTCTTGTTGTTCCATCATCCCATGACTCCATGGCATGCTAACTTGACTTCATTTTTTTAACATCCAGGCTGCAAACCTGAGAATGTCTGCAACGGGGAATGAGTCAGAGCTCCGGCTCCCAGGTACAGCAGAGCAAAGGGGCCTACACAAGCCAACTAGTAGAAAGAAAGAAAAGGCATGGAGGCCCAAAGGGCTAGATGCTACAAAATGCAGGGCAGCTATGCTGTGAGGGCTTCCAGGGGGCATAGCATAGAAACATCTTGGTTCATGCACAGCTCACCCATCAGACCTGACAGAACCAGCAGGAGAGTGATGTTGCTCCTGCTTCCAGGACTGCTAAGAGTCAGCAGGCATTACTACTACAGACAGTGCTTCTCTTCCCAAGCATCCCTGATACTGGCAGGACAGCCACGATCCTGGTGCCATTGGGCACTCTACTTCAAGGTTCCTCCAGAAGGAGGTTCCAGGCCCTTCTCAAGAATCAGGTTAAGATTCTTTTTAGAACATATTTCCTTACAAGAAAAACATGCAGCAGGAATCTAGCTGGTCCTAGGAAGTGTGAAAGTAGCTTCCACCAGGAAGGAGATCCCTACCAAATCCGCTACGTGCCCAGAACCCCTTCACACCATCGTTCACTCCTGCCAGGGAAGGCCTAGACCCACACTGACATACAGATGTCTCTGGGGAAGATGACGTTTAAATGGATTAAGCAGTGTTCCCACTGGAGCTTGATTCACTTCACAGCCTGGCTTTGTTTTCAATATGCATTAGTTTTCTTTCCTTTTTTCTTCTTAAATATTTTATTTGTTTGACATGAGAGAGAGGTCACAAGTAGGCAGAGAGGCAGGCAAAGAGAGAGGGGGAAGCAGGCTCCCTGCCAAGCAGAGAGCCCAATGCAGGGCCTGATCTCCGAACCCCGAGACCATGACCCGAGCCGAAGGCAGAGGCCCAACCCACTGAGCCACCCAGGTGCCCCTCAATATGCATTAGTCTTCTATTGCTACTACTATCAAGGGGTCCCCAGGACCTCTCTCAGTTGACAAGTCAATAAGACTCACAAAACTCAGAAAAGTTGTGGGTATGCACAGTTTCAGTGTGTTGCAGTCATAGAATACAAGCTGAAAGCAGAAAAGGGAAATGGTGCTCAGGGTGGCTCCAGGAGATATCGGGCACAAACATTTAGTGTTCACCCCCAGTGGAGTCACATGGACGGTACTTAAGTCTCCCAGCAAGGATGTGTGACTACCTGTGTGCAGTGTGGCCATGCAGAGTGTTTTTGGGGAGTAACTCACACAGGCATAGAGAGGCCATGTGAATGACCCTAGTGACTCAGTCTCCAGCCTTCCAGTAGCCAAACTATACACACTGTGGCTCAGGGCCTAGACAAAGAAAAACAAGCAGTCATCATTGTTATGGGCTGAATTGCATCCCCGCCACACATTTTTATGCTGAAACCCTGACCGGCAGCAATTTGGAATGTGACTATATTTGGAGATGGGGACTTCAAAGATGTAATTAAGTTAAATGAGGCCATTAGGGTGGCCCTCATTCAATCTGACCAATGTCCTGATAAGAAGAGAAAATTGGAACACACAGAGACACCAGGGTAACTGTAAGTAAAAGGAAAGACTATGTGAGGACACAGCAAGAAGGTGCCAATCTGCTGGTCAAGGAGAGAGGCCTCAGGAGAAACCAGACCTGCAAACACCTTGATCTTGTACTTCCAGCCTCCAGAATGTGAAATGATAACTTTCTGTTGTTAAGCTGCCCTGTCTGTGATTCTTTGCTATGGCAGCTGGAGCAGACTGAGGCAGTCTTAAATCACATTGTTTGCATAAACTATCTGCCGTGGCCCAAATTCTCAGCTATATACAAAAGACATACAAAGACCCTCTTATCAGTCAGGATATTCTAAAGGCTCAGAATCTGTGCCCCAGGAGATAGAAGGGCAGTCCTAAACAACTTGGCAAGTGCAGGGTTTGCACAACCCAGGTCTACAGAGCTAATCCTTTACTGCACACACCTAGAACAAATCACCAATGACTTCAGTGGCCTAAGGCAACAGAAACTCATTATTTTCTAGTTCTGAAAGTCAGAAGTCTACTACCCAGAAATCAAGGTGTTGGTTTCTTATTGGCAGTTCCAAAGGAGTATCAATTTCCTTGTAGTTGTGGGAAAGAGGTCCCCATTTTCTTCCTGGTTGCAAACTTCTAGAGGCTGCCCACAGCCCTCGATCATGGCCCCCTTCTTGTATCTTTAAACCAACAAGGGCAAGCCCAGTCCTTGCATCTTTCTGACCTCCCTCTTCCTTCTTCTCCTACTTTTTAAAGGACTTGGTTTTGACCCAATCTGGATAATCTCCCCATCTCAAGATCCTCAACTGAATCACATCTGCACAGTCCCTTTGCCATGTGAAATAACATAGTCCCAAATCCTTGGAACTAGGGGTTGGACATTTGCTGGGGCTGGGCACTGCTGCCACATCAGCTCAGGTGTTCCTGATGCTTCTGCTTATGGAAGACAGGCTCCGCTGAAGCTCTAAAGACCTGCTCAATATTGCTGGGACATTCGAAGAGGTTTTCAGATTCCTGGTCCCCAGTAGCTCTGGCTGCCTCATCCCACTGAAATCTTTTCATTTCCGAGTTATGTTGCTATTTGTAATCATCACCTGACAATGAGTGAATGACAGGGAACACAGAAAGATTCCCCATGACTATATGCAAACCTCTTGCCATAGCACAGCACACATTCCTAGACTGAAATGTCTTTGGTTGGGCCATTCCATGATGAGACTCTTCCCTCTTGTCTCTCCTCTGCTTCCTTCTCCTCAGGAGAAAACTAAAAATAATCCTTCCATTTGCTTATGCAAATCAACTCCACTCTGCCCATTTCCCACCTTCCCACCATAGGGCCTCCGTTGCCAGACAATGTAGCCCCCTTCTTCCTCCCATCTCTGCCTCTGGTGTGTGAGCAAGAGGAAGTACAGTCAGGGTCCCGGTTCCTGACACCCCCCATATTTTGCACTAGAAACAGATCCACTGATTTCAATTAACCTTAGGATCCTGTCTTACAAAGAATCACCAGGGTGAGTTGTAGCAGGTATTTCCTTCTGGATGGGTGATACATACCTCACTACTTCTGAAGGAGGTAGGGAATGAGCCCTGAGTGGCATATTTGGGTTGGGTGCTATTTAGGCCAAGAAGAGCAAATGCAAAGGCCCTGAGGGGACATGCTCCTGATTCATTTGAGGAGCAGCAAGGAATCCAGAGCAGAGTGAGGTTGGAGGAATAGAAGGGTAGGGGATATGCTCAGAGGTACTGAACAAGATGGGGCACATGAAGCTCTGGGGAGAATCACAATGACATACTTCAGAGGTATTAGCATGTACCTATTTCTCAAAACCATGAGCTCAAAGGAGACACTGGAGAGAATGACTAAAGATGGAGGAGAGAAGAGAATCAGGATGTAGCCCCTGGGGCCTCCAACACATGTGGGTCAGGAAGATGAAGAGAGGCCAGAAGGGCAGATAGCAGAGGGTGGCCATGGAGGTAGGCAAAGAGCCAAGAGGACAGTGACATGGGAGTGGCCAGCTGTCATGTGCTGTGAAGAACCAAGGGGACAGGTTGGCACCCCACAACAGCCCTCACATCTCAAATATATCCCAAAATTGTGGCCAATGTCATCTAAAGGTATTCCTGACCACAGGCTTGCCATTCCCAAAACTCTGAGCTTCCAGGCAGCCTGTGTATCTCCTTCTCAAACATGAGCGGTCTCAGGACCACAACTCATGAAGAAAGCCTGGAAAAGAAAGGCATAAAGAGGAGGGATAGTCTCAAACAAAACTGCTATCACTCAGTAAAGAGATCTCCACAAATAACCTTAGGAAGAGACATCCAGTGAATGTTCTGGGGAAAATGGATATGATAAGGAAGGCATCCACAGAACAGGCTGTCATAAAGATAAAAAAAATCAGAGGCACCTGGATGACTCAGTCAGTTAAGCATCTGACTCTTGATTTCAGCTCAGGGTCCTGAGACGACCCTCACATCAACCTCTGTGCTCAGCAGTGAGCGTGCTTGAGATTCTCTCCCTCTCTCTCCCTCTCCCTCTAACTCTGCTAGAACCTGCCCTCTCTCTCTCCCTCTAACTAAAAATAAATAAATAAATATTTAAAAGAATAAACAAATAATCAGGGAATAAGAAAATTCTCATGAATACTATACACATTGCCAAAATGAACAATTTAATAAAAAGATAAAAACAAAAATATGCCCTAGAATATAGGAGGAAACACTAGCAATAATGATAAGCCATATAAGGAATCAATCTAGAATTTCCAACAACTGACTGGCAAAAGTTCTTAAAAGGCAGAACAAAATGAAGGGGGGAAATTATCTAAAAATTAAGAGGGAAATTTGCTGGAGTTAAAGGAGTAAAGTTAAAGGAAACTTGCTGGACTTAAAACAAGTCTTTTGGACAAAAGAACACATCACCCATGAACATTCAGTTGTCCCAATAACATCAGACATCAGGATTTCCAGAAGGTGATGGATGGTTCCTGCAAGGTTCTAAGCAGAAATGCTTTATACGGCATACAATTGCTTACCTAGCCAAACTATCATAAAATGGGAAAGCAAAATAAATCTTTTTAGAAATACCGTGATTAAAAAATCTAACTGTATGTAAAACCCATGTTTTTAGGAAGTTATTCCTAATAGAATCCAATGAAGTGAGCGTGAAAACCAGGGAATATGAAGACACAGGACCAGAAAACAGTGCATTCAGTGTAAGAGAAAGGTAGAAGTGACCCAGGAGGGCCACTGAGCTGGAAGCCAAAACAGGCCCCCAGGACTGCAGGGGTGAGGGCAGAAGAGCCCCAGGGAGGAGACCTCAGAGCAAAATAGGGACTTTTACAGAAGTACTAAAAACCTATTCAAGTCTTGGGGTAAAAGAAAATACACAAAAACTAAAAAGTGATAGCAACAATAACAATGAAAAAACAACCTGAAGCTTTAAGGAAAAAAACCTTAAAAGAAAGGTGTGGTACAAATCTAAGACAAACTAAGGCCCAGATTGATCTGAGCAATCAGGGGTGAAGAGGGGTCTCCCCTGACCTCAATGCTGCAGAGGGTCAGACTGGCCACAGAGCAAGAGGATGCCCTACTACACACCAGCAGAAGAGTCAAAGCGGGTATTGGTCCTCAGTGTAGAACTCACTTCCAGACCGAAACCACAGAGCTTCAGCCCTGCATCCAGGGCTGAACGTAACACACCACCGGGTCTTGATAGTAAGAGTAAAGGTGGAGCTGACTGAGATGCTGGAGCAGTCCCGGGGAGGGAGGGAGACTGTGCCAGTTCCCTTGAGTCCAGCGTGGGGCCCCGCTTATGAGCAGAGGTACCACAACCAAGGCTTGGGCTGCAAAGAGCCCTGACAGAGGAAGTGAGGATCATAATGGGACACTGGTGATTCCAGGTCTCAGAGCTGAGAACAACTGGACCCCTCAGCAAGTGAGACTCAGAGCTGCTCAGTCAAGAGGCCTTGGCTATCTGGGTCACCAAGAATGGGAACTAGAAACAGGTGGCTGTGCATGTTCCCCTAGGGTAAGCTCCTTCTTTCTCCCAGGCTCTGTCAACTTGGGCAGACATCACCTGCCATGGCAGCCTGCCTGAACAGCCCATGAATGCACACGCCCACCCCATCATCCAGCCCTGTCCTCTGTACCCATTCCTCCTAGACCGGCCCCTCCCTCAACCCGCCTCTGATACAACCTCTATCAGTGGTGGCTTCCACTTTCCTCTCCCATTCCGCATCCCACAGCAACAAAGCCAAGGGCTCTGTCCTCCTAATACCATAAACCTGGATCCAGCCACTTCTCTGAGCCTGCCCTGCCTGCTGCCATCCTGGTTCAAGCTCGACCCCCATCTTCTGCTCTTAACACACAGCTGTCCTTCCCCCAACCCCTACCCCTGCCAGTCTCCCTATAGCACATCACCAGAGGGATCTTTTAACAGTGTAGGTCAGGCCAGTGCCCTCCTCGCTCCAGGCCCCAATGCCACTGTCTCACTCACAGCAATGGCAAAGTCCTCACAGTTGCCTGCAAGACCCCATCTGTCCCCATCCTGTTCAGGACCTCTGAGCACAACCCATACTCTTCCGTCCCAACCTCACTCCACTCTGGATTCCCTGCTGCTCCTCAAATAAGCCAGGAACATACCTCCTCAGGGCCTTTGCACTTATTCTTCTTGGCCCAGACAGCACTCAACCCAAATATACCAACTCAGGGCTCATTCCCTACCTCCTTAAGCACTGATGTACCACCCATCAGTAAGTAAGCACCTGCCAACACTCACCCTGGTGATTCTTTGTATAAGACAGGATCCTAAGGTTAAGTGAAATCAGTGGGTCAGTTTCCAGAGCAAAATATGGGAGCTGTCAGAAACTAGCAGCTGCTCACACCTGAGGGTAACCATATCCACCAGGAAAGCCCAATCCCTGATCATCTGAGGACACTGCCCTCCTTCTTTCAAAGAGCTGTGGGGTTTCTACTTTTGGAGGGCGCAGTCAGCCCTCCTAAAGCATTGCCACATCCCCAGATGGCAGCAGGACTGTAAGAATCTCCTCTCCTCTGTCAAACCTCCTGGCACAGCACAGGTCAGGCTGGTCACTGTGCGCAGCCAGTGCCAGTGGGAGCCTGGGACCCTGCACCTCAAGGAGACCTGCCCCAGAGGCTGCAGCAACCTCTGTGGCTTTACCATGGGCCTCCACAACAGCACTGGCAGCAAAGACGTTCCCAGCTAGAAATACCCACCGCGAGCGAGCGAGCAAGCGAGCGGGGACAAAAAGACCAGAGTGCAGGCTTCAGAGGTCTCTCACCTCACCCCCAATGCCCTCCACCCAGCTCCTCCCCACAGCTGCCTTCCCCGCCCCCCATCCTGTTTGCCTTTGGGGCGTCGTCGTCATTTCCTCCCAGCCCCTCCCTCCCTTTTGTTTCTCACCCTATTCTCCTCCTGCTTAATTTCTTAAAATAGAAGAATTCTGAGAAACAAATTACAGACTAATGGCAGTGTCAGTTCCCACCAGCTCAGGAAAATGTAGAATTTAATTTTAAGTCTGTGAGAGCATATTTACAGATCCTGTTTTTCCCTTCAGGTCCAATGTCATTAAGAAGCTTACAACACCGGAGGAGCCTCTTGGTGGAGGTGCTGATGCCACCCGGCTTTAAAAAGAACCATTTCTTCTTCCTGGATGGGCAGCTATGGCTGGTTCCTGGAGGGCACTAGGGTCAATTCCAGGAGGGGTCATGTGGCACCTTTCCCAGTCAGCGGAAGGCTCTGGGGAGCAGGGACTCAGCCCGATGATTGGAAGCAGGAATCCCAAGCCAGAATTTTCTTTCCCACCTTGCTGTTGTTGGATCTTATGTTTTGGGAGCTTTTCTCCAAGATATAAGACATTCATTCATTCATTCATTCATGCATTCACTCACTCACTCATTCACTCACTCACTCACTCACTCACTCATTCACTCACTCACTCATTCACTCATTCACTCACTCACTCATTCACTCACTTATTAGATATTACCTAGACTTGCAGTGTTTTAGGCACTGGGTATACAAAGTCCCTGACCTCAGAAGTTTATATTCTAGGGTCACCAAAACAAAACAAATAACCAAATAAACCTATGATAGCTGCACCAAAGTGTCAAGAAGAAAAACAAAGAGGGATAAAAGTAGGGGTGGGGCCAGTTTGAAGAGTTTAGTCAGGGAGGACAAGTCCATCAAGTAATCTTGAGCCAAGACTTGAAAGAAGTTCAGGAAGTCTGGGGATGGGTGTCTGGCAGAGGGAACACTGTGTGCCCAGACCTTGGGCAGGAGTGTGGTTGGAATGTTTAGGAAACTACAAGTGATCAGTGGGGAAAAACAGGCATGAGCAAGGGCCTCGGGGGTTACAGGAGGGAAGAAAGCCACTGGAGGGCTCGAGCAGAGAGGAACCAGGTGCAATCTCATGTTTGGTGTGGAGGAGGAAGAGCATGGGGTACAGCCCAAAGCTTGCCCTGGACCCCTGTGTCAAGGCGTTGGTCTCTTGCCCTTCCCTGACTCCCACAGTGCCCCTGTCCACATAGCCAGGAAGGAGAATTTTGACAGTAACAACAGTTGTTGAAGGCTACTAAATAATGACCCTCAAAGATGTCCCTGTCTTTATCTCCAGAATCTGAGAATGTCACCTCCCATGGCAGAAGGGACTGTACAAGTGTGATAAAGTTAAGCATCTTGAAATGGGAAATTACTCAGCTTACAGACATAGTCTGATCTGACCACAGGAAAAATCAGAGAAGAGACAGTGACAGAAGCAGAGGTTGGAGGACAAGCAGTGAAGATGGAAGAAGGGCCGCAAGCTTAGGAGTGTGGTGGCCTCTGGACACTGGAGAATGCAAGTAAAGGGATTGTCTCCTGGAGGCTCCACGAGGAACCCAGGCGTAGTGATGCCTCAATACCTAGTGAAGCTGATTCAGGCATCTGGAGGAATGTAAACTACTAAGTCTTTGTTGTTTTCAGTTGTATGAGTTGTGTGGTAATTTGATACAGCAGACACAAGAAGCTAACACTGCTGCCTTGGATTATGTTGCTGAGAAGAAGAGCCTGGGACTCACACGTGCGTGGATGTCAACATGTCTTAGGTGAGTTTCTGAGAAGCTCTTCGAGGCAGCGCAAGCAGCTTCCACCTGGAAAAAGCCACTTTGGTTGACCTCAGGTAAAGTCTCACCCTGATGGGGGGCCAGACCCCAAGCACAGACTGCTTGGAAGTGTGGGGCTCCCTTGGAGCATGCAGTCCTTGGCCACGTGCCTGTCCTGGGGAGAGGTGTGGCACTGCCAGTTCCAGAGAAGGGGCACTGTGCATGGACCCTGATGAGGGCCTGGAAGACACCAGCTGTCAGCACAGTCATATAAGTACCAGTGCTCACTTAGTGTCCCCTGTGACCCCAGCTCAAAATCAGCAGGACAGTAAATGCTCCAAAGACAGCCTCTGAATTAAGGATTCTTATTATCCCCATTTCAGAGAAAGGAACTGAGGCATGGAAGGGTAGGTAAGCTGCCTAAGCGCACTGCACAACCCAAAGGCCCCTGGGATTGGCACTTTTACCAAGGGCCTGAGAATTCCTGTTCTTTGATGTTAGGGAGCCTATAGTTTTTATCTCAAAAGAGTGATTCTTGAAAGAGTAAGAAGGAAATTATCAGACTATAATAGGAGTTACCTCTCAGTGGGAGAATTAGGGATGAATTCTACTTTTCCTTTATACATTTCCATATCTTCAAATTCCCAATCAGAAATTAGGAATGCAGACCAAAACAAGGCATATTTTTCAGGCCCCCATAATTGAGCAGGAGTGAGGAAGAGAGAGAGGGAGGACTCTCTTCAGAGAATCCATGTGGCACCTGTCCTCTGGGACCCCAGCCCTCCACCTGGGCTGTAGGGGCAGCATACTCCAGTGGGACTCACCCCTGGCCTCTGGCAATGGGCCCCCCTCTCCCTGTCCAAGCCCCTTGTGAGCCCTTGCATGGTTGGGCCCTCTTGCCCTCCCTTCTCTGTTGGTCAAAGCAGCCCAGAGCCAGCCCTGATGCAAGGGGAGGGAACACAGACCCCCTTCCAGGACACTGGGTGGCAAGGAGGTGCCAGCCATCTTTCAGCCTCCTCCACACACACTTGCCCAGTGTCCCCCGGGAAGTGGACTTCAAACAATTTGGATGGAATGAATGAGCATGCCACAAATGCCTCAGTCATGTTGCAGACAGTGCTGGCCTTGCCTCCACTTTGGACAGAAAGGAACATGCCTGTGGCATGCTGGGTCTCACATCTTCACTTGGAATCTTGAAGGCCAATACCTGGCCTCTCAGATCCATGAAGACTGTGCCCAGAACACACTCTTTTGTCCACTGCACACACCATGTTCTCCTAAGTGTCTTTCCAGGCAAGGACACTCAGTCTATCCCACACACATGATCCCCATGTCTTATGAACCATCTCAGAGCCTCACAGGGCCTTATGACTGATGGTGCTTAACAAGGTTGACAACTGGAGAGCAGCTACCACAGCCAGCACACCTGGTGACAGTAAGATGTCTCTTCCTTCATTTGTAGTAGAGCCTCTGCTTGGCCCGGGAGCCATGGGACAGTGCGGACCCTGTGTCTGTCAAAAGTTTCTGCAGGGATGTGCACTGGATGGAAGGGTCTGGCCATGGCAAACAGAGCTCATGCAGACAGCAGAGGCCTGCACACCCTCTATTGGTTCTGAAATGCTCCTCACCTTTCAAATGTTTCCTGAATAGCTGGTGGGTCCTCTGGTTGTCCTTAGCTCTGTCCCCAGCTCCACTGTTTATCTCTGTGTTTGTGTATGTGTGTATCCACATAAACATGCATGCACACATACCATACACCTGTCTAGGCTAGGGTAATGTCTTGATCCCAGGCAGCCCCATGGAGCACGGGGCATGTCTTTTGTGTGGTCCAGAGCACCGTGGTCTCAGGCAGTTGAAGGATGGCCACCTACTGAGCCACCTGCGAGGTGCTTCCTACAGCTCACCTCACTTAACCTTGCAGATCCTGACAGGTAGGTACTCTGATCTCTACTTTGAAAACAAGGAGACTGAAGCACAGAGACTCAGTGACTGTCGAAGTTATGAGCAGAGGGCAACTTTAACCTCCATTTATCCAATCACAAACCAACCCACTTTCTATGGCATCACATCACCCTCAGGATTCCCTGAGGGTTCCTCCTTCCCCAAATACTTCTTAACCCTCCATTGCTTCCTTTTGTTGTCCTTTTTTCTTAACAAAAATAACAAAAGAAAAAAAAAGACTGAAAGGAAGAAGAAGACTGAGAATATTTTGTACATTTACAAAATATTAACAAAAGATTCATCTTTGGTTGGTAAAGCTCTGACTTAGATTTTGAAAATAAATTTAGACCCTTTAACAAGATGCATAAAACTAGACCAGTAAGAAAAAAGTCTCCCTTTTCTGCCTGTTTTCTCCTTTGCCAACAGCACAGTGGATAATTCCTATATATGTCTGAGGTGACTCTACAGTGCATGAAATAAATTATCCAGTGGGCTGGAATAATTGCAAGGCTCTTCCCTCCTTCTTTCTGCCATTAAAATGCATTCTATATGGTGTACTTTATTAAAGTAATTAAAATGTACTCAAATTCCTCAGCCGTTTGCTCTCAAAATGTCAAAGACCAATTCTCTGATTCAAGCCATTTCTGCTAACCAACCCAGGACTTGGGTATGGCTGCCAAACACCCACCTGAGCACCTGAACAGGAGCCAGCAGGCCTTTGGCCTCTACCGGCACCACTGCCGTTGCTGACCAAGCTCTTCTTTCTCCACCTTTGTTTTTGGGAGTTGACGCAGCAGCCACCAATCAGGGGCTCACTGGACAGCAGCAGAGGAAGTCTCCAGGCCCCCTCCAGCATGCACCACTCACAGAAGCTAACCACCCCCTTGTCCAGGGAACAGACATGGAGACATTATTGTTGGCGCTTGTGTCAAGGGCTGCACAGCCAGTGCTTCCCAGCACATTGCCCAGCACACAGTAGGGTCCCCAAAATGACTTTGGACTTTGTTTCTGCTTAACAGAAACCCTGGACAAGGCCATAGTATAGCTGTTCTTCACTAAGTAAGACACATGTAATAAGAAACCCCATGTAATAAGACCTACTTCACCTAGCAATCTGCAAATATCACTATATTTAATACTCATAGCAACACTCAGCCCAGGAGATGCTGGGTGCTATGCTCTCAGGCAGAACCATTCTGCCATTTATTGGCTCTGGTCAAATTTACCCCAACTTATCATGCCTCAATTTCTTCAACTGTGCAAGGGGATATATAGACAATAGTCTACAATTATACCATTGTTTTGAAAATAGACCATACTATTTTTGGGTCACACAGTAAGTGGTCAATATGATGAAAATGATAGTAACAATAATGCTGATAATGGTGAAAATCACAATGATGGTGGGGTGATGATAAGAATGGTGATAATGATGATGGTGATAATAGTGATTGTGATGGTGATGACAGTGATGATGGTGATAATAATTATGGTGATGGTGGTGATATGGTAATGATAGTCATGATGATGGTAATGGTGGTGGTGATGATAGTGATGATGATGATGATAAAGGTGGTGCTAATAGTGGTGATGATGATGGTGATGATGATGATGGTGATGGTGATGATAGTGATGATGATGGTGGTGATGATAATGGTGATGATGGTGTTGATGATAATGATGATGGTGTTTATGATCATGGTAATATGATGGTGGTGATTATGGTGATGGTGGTAATAATAATGGTGATGGTGGTGATGATGGTGATGGTGATAATGATGATAATAATGGTTGTAGGTTATATTATTTCTACTTCACTGAATACAGAAACATTAAGACATTTTCTCAACTTCTTAGCTGGTAAAATGATGAAGATCTAGGTGATTTTCTAGTCAATGCTCTTTCTAAACATTGGAAATTGCCATTGCCTTTTTCCAATGTTCATTTCAATTCTCAACTCACTTCTCATATCTATTATTCCTTCAGCAGTTTGACACAAGTCCTCCCCCTGTCCATCATGATTTCATTCACTTTTCCTTTTTTCAAGCACCTCTGCATCTGACCTTCTTCACCACCCCTGAATAATGAGCTGCTGCCAGGCAGAGCAATGGAGTGTGAATGTCCTGAACATCTGGTCCCTCCACACTCAGAGGAGTTGATAAAATATGCAGAGGCTGCATACTACAAATTGGAATTCAGAGGCCCACCCTCCCTTTCCTTTCAATTTCCTTTTTGAGAATTTAGTTCTCCAACATCAATTTCTGTTTGCAATAAATATTTAAGCACTATGCCTGCTGGGTCTGCAGCAGGGGAATGTTTCAAGCTGGCAACCCTAGAGCCTCTGACTGCCCCCAGGTGGCCACCCTGGGCCCCAGGGAAGACTCCCTCAAGAGGTCTCAGCTGGAGAGTTTCTTGTGTCTTCTATTCCCATAGCTGTTGCAAAGGACTTCTTCCTTTGGCTTGTTTTCCATGTCCAATCAAGAACCACATCCCATCTGACTGAGATTGCTGCTACAGACTCCTTCTTGGCTTCTGTGCCTCCAGCCACCCCCACCCCCATCCACAATCCTCCACTGGGTCAAATCCAAATCCAATCTGTCACTCCTTGGCCTGAAACCGCACAGTGGCTCCCCTCTGTCTGCAATATAAAGTCCAAACTCGTTAATATCCAGCTCCATCCCCTGTGCGATATCTCCTATCTTCCTAGCTCCAACTCACACCCCCTCATTGTATAATATTGCTGACATGCACACAGTGATTGCACTTCCAGGCTTTTCTCCTGTCCTTCCTCTGTTTGGGTCCCTGCACCTCTTCTGCCTGCCACTTAAGACTGGCTAGCTCATGCTCCTGTTCCTTCTCATCCTCAGGCGGCAACTCCTCAGGGAAGCCTTCCTGCTGGATCTCCTGGATCTCCTTGAGTTTGGGCTGAGTACCCTCCCTTGTCCTATACCCCTTGACTCTGGATCTTCTATCGCATTTCCATTACCTTACACAGCACAGCACCTGCCCATTTGTTTTCTGTCTCCCTCACTGACTAAGGACTCATCCAGAGCCCAGCAGGAGATGAAGGACTTGAGTGGATGGCTGCAGGGCTGTAAAAAGATTCTCTAGAAGTTCAATCTCAACAAAGCCTGGTCTGGAGCCCAGTTCCATATCCTCTGCACCTCCCTACTCCCTTTGGCTGCCAAGGCTCCCAAGCATGGACTTGCCACTTTTAGCACATTTTTAGTCTCTCTGAAACTTGTCTGTGATTTCCTGAATCTTTGAAAGATGCTCCTGGGTGTGATGAGGTTCTAAGGAGCAGAGTCTACTAGCCTGGGGGCCTGACAATGGGTGGATGTGTTTTGTTTTGTTTTTTGTTTTGTTTGGTTTTGTTTTGAGAGGCCCAGTGAGTGGATGTTTAATGGAGCGGCATGGAAAGTGTCTGCATCTATGTTCCATGGCATAGGTCTCCAGTCCCAGCTGCATTCCAGTCAAGAACCTCTTGTTTTGCACAAAGTTGCTGAAAGGCCCCTCCTTATCAAGTAACATGACCCCAGAACAACCATAAAGTTCAGAGAACAGGATTACACTTGTCCCACAGAAAGAATGGGTGGCTTTTTTTTTTTAATTTATTTATTTATTTTTAATTTTTTATTTTTTATAAACATATATTTTTATCCCCAGGGGTACAGGTCTGTGAATCGACAGGTTTACACATTCACAGCACTCACCAAAGCACATACCCTCCCCAATGTCCATAACCCACCCCCCTTCTCCCAACCCTCCTACCCCCAGCAACCCTCAGTTTGTTTTGTGAGATTAAGAGTCACTTACAGTTTGGCTCCCTCTCAATCCCATCTTGTTTCATTGATTCTTCTCCTACCCACTTAAACACCCATGTTGCATCACCTCTTATATCAGGGAGATCATATGATAGTTGTCTTTCTCCACTTGACTTATTTCGCTAAGCATGATACGCTCTAGTTCCATCCATGTTGTCGCAAATGGCAAGATTTCATTTCTCTTGATGGCTGCATAGTATTCCATTGTGTATATGTACCACATATTCTTGATCCATTCATCCGTTGATGGACATCTAGGTTCTTTCCATAGTTTGGCTATTGTGGACATTGCTGCTATAAACATTCGGGTGCACATGCCCCTTCGGATCACTACATTTGTATCTTTAGGGTAAATACCCAGTAGAGCAATTGCTGGGTCATAGGGCAGTTCTATTTTCAACATTTTGAAGAACCTCCATGCTGTTTTCCAGAGTGGCTGCACCAGCTTGCATTCCCAACAGTGTAGGAGGGTTCCCCTTTCTCCGCATCCTCGCCAGCATCTGTCATTTCCTGACTTGTTTATTTTAGCCATTCTGACTGGTGTGAGGTGATATCTCATTGTGGTTTTGATTTGTATTTCCCTGATGCCGAGTGATATGGAGCACTTTTTCATGTGTCTGTTGGCCATCTGGATGTCCTCTTTGCAGAAATGTCTGTTCATGTCCTCTGCCCATTTCTTGATTGGATTATATGTTCTTTGGGTGTTGAGTTTGCTAAGTTCTTTATAGATTTTGGACACTAGTCCTTTATCTGATATGACATTTGCAAATATCTTCTCCCATTCTGTCAGTTGTCTTTTGGTTTTGTTAACTGTTTCCTTTGCTGTGCAAAAGCTTTTGATCTTGATGAAATCCCAATAGTTCATTTTTGCCCTTGCTTCCATTGCCTTTGGTGATGTTCCTAGTGAGATGTTGCTGCAGCTGAGGTCGAAGAGGTTGTTGTCTGTGTTCTCCTCAAGGATTTTGATGGATTCCTTTCTCACATTGAGGTCCTTCATCCATTTTGAGTCTATTTCTGTGTCTGGTGTAAGGAAATGGTCCAATTTCATTTTTCTGCAATTTCATTTTTCTCCATGGTCCAATTTTCCCAACACCATTTATTGAAGAGGCTGTCTTTTTTCCATTGGACATTCTTTCCTGCTATGCCAAAGATTAGTTAACTATAGAGTTGAGGGTCTATTTCTGGGCTCTCTATTCTGTTCCAATGATCTATGTGTCTGTTTTTGTGCCAGTACCATGCTGTCTTGATGATGACAGCTTTGTAATAGAGCTTGAAGTCCGGAATTGTGAGGCCACCAACTTTGGCTTTCTTTTTCAATATCCCTTTGGCTATTCGAGGTCTTTTCTGGTTCCATATAAATTTTAGAATTATTTGTTCCATTTCTTAGAAAAAGATGGATGGTACTTTGATAGGAATTGCATTAAATGTGTAGATTGCTTTAGGTAACATAGACATTTTCACAATATTTATTCTTCCAATCCAAGAGCATGGAACATTTTTCCATTTCTTTGTGTCTTCCTCAATTTCTTTCTTGAGTACGTTATAGTTTTCTGAGTATAGATTCTTAGCCTCTTTGGTTAGGTTTATTCCTAGGTATCTTATAGTGTTGAGTGCAATTGTAAATGGGATTGACTCCTTAATTTCTCTTTCTTCTGTCTTGTTGTTGGTGTAGAGAAATGCAACTGATTTCTGTGCATTGATTTTATATCCTGACACTTTACTGAATTCCTGTATAAGTTCTAGCAGTTTTGGAGTGGAGTCTTTTGGGTTTTCCACATATAGTATCATACCATCTGCGAAGAATGATAGTTTGACTTCTTCTTTGCCAATTTGGATGCCTTTAATTTCCTTTTGTTGTCTGATTGCTGAGGCTAGGACATCTAGTACTATGTTGAATAGCAGTGGTGATAATGGACATCCCTGCCGTGTTCCTGACCTTAGCAGAAAAGCTTTCAGTTTTTCTCCATTGAGAATGGTATTTGCGGTGGGTTTTTCATAGATGGCTTTGATGATATTGAGATATGTGCCCTCTATCCCTACATTTTGAAGAGTTTTGATCAGGAAGGGATGCTGTACTTTGTCAAATGCTTTTTCAGCATCTGTTGAGAGTATCATAAGGTTCTTGTTCTTTCTTTTATTGATGTGTTGTATCACATTGACTGATTTGCGGATGTTGAACCAACCTTGCAGCCCTGGAATAAATCCCACTTGGTCGTGGTGAATAATCCTTTTAATGTACTATTGAATCCTATTGGCTAGTATTTTGGTGAGAATTTTCGCATCTGTGTTCATCAAGGGTATTGCTCTATAGCTCTCTTTTTTGATGGGATCCTTGTCTGGTCTAGGGATCAAGGTGATGCTGGCCTCATAAAATGAGTTTGGAAGTTTTCCTTCCATTTCTATTTTTTGGAACAGTTTTAGGAGAATAGGAATTAATTCTTCTTTAAATATTTGGTAGAATTCCCCCGGGAAGCCATCTGGCTCGGGCTTTTGTTTGTTTGGAGATTTTTAATGACTGTTTCAATCTCCTTCCTGGTTATGGGTCTGTTCAGGCTTTCTATTTCTTCCTGGTTCAGTTGTGGTAGTTTATATGTTTCTGGGAATGCATCCATTTCTTCCAGATTGTCAAATTTGTTGGCATAGAGTTGCTCATAGTATGTTCTTATTATAGTATGTACTTCTTTGGTGTTAGTTGTGATCTCTCCTCTTTCATTCATGATTTTATTTATTTGGGTCCTTTCTCTTTTCTTTTTGATAAGTCTGGCCAGGGGTGTATCAATTTTATTAATTCTTTCAAAGAACCAGCTCCTAGTTTCGTTGATTTGTTCTATTGTTTTTTTTGTTGTTGTTGTTGTTTCTATTTCATTGATTTCTGCTCTGATCTTTATGATTTCTCTTCTCCTGCTGGGCTTAGGGTTTCTTTCTTGTTCTTTCTCCAGCTCCTTTAGGTGTAGGGTTAGGTTGTGTATTTGAGACCTTTCTTGTTTCTTGAGAAAGGCTTGTACCACTATATATTTTCCTCTCAGGACTGCCTTTGTTGTGTCCCACAGATTTTGAACCGTTGTATTTTCATTATCATTTGTTTCCATGATTTTTTTCAATTCTTCTTTAATTTCCCGGTTGACCCATTCATTCTTTAGAAGGATGTTGTTTAGTCTCCATGTATTTGGGTTCTTTCCAAACTTCCTCTTGTGGTTGAGTTCTAGCTTCAGAGCATTGTGGTCTGCAAATATGCAGGGAATGATCCCAATCTTTTGATACCAGTTGAGTCCTGATTTAGGACCGAGGATGTGATCTATTCTGGAGAATGTTCCATGTGCACTAGAGAAGAATGTGTATTCTGTTGCTTTGGGATGAAATGTTCTGAATAGATCTGTGATGTCCATCTGGTCTAGTATGTTGTTTAAGGCCTTTATTTCCTTGTTGACCTTTTGCTTGGATGATCTGTCCATTTCAGTGAGAGGAGTGTTAAAGTCCCCTACTATTATTGTATTATTGTTGATGTGTTTCTTTGATTTTGTTATTAATTGGTTTATATAGTTGGCTGCTCCCATGTTGGGGACATAGATATTTAAAATTGTTAGATCTTCTTGTTGGACAGACCCTTTGAGTATGATATAGTGTCCTTCCTCATCTCTTACTATAGTCTTTGTCTTAAAATCTAATTGATCTAAGGATTGCCACTCCTGCTTTCTTCTGATGTCCATTAGCATGGTAAATTCTTTCCCCCCCCCCGTCACTTTAAATCTGGAGGTGTCTTTGGGCTTAAAATGAGTTTCTTGGAGGCAACATAGAGATGGGTTTTGTTTTTTTATCCATTCTGATACCCTGTGTCTTTTGATTGGGGCATTTAGCCCATTAACATTCAGGGTAACTATTGAGAGATATGAATTTAGTGCCATTGTATTGCCTGTAAGGTCACTGTTACTGTATATTGTCTCTGTTCCTTACTGATCTACCACTTGTAGGCTCTCTCTTTGCTAAGAGGACCCCTTTCAATATTTCCTGTAAAGCTGGCTTGGTGTTTGCAAATTCTTTCAGTTTTTGTTTGTCCTGGAAGCTTTTAATCTCTCCTTCTATTTTCAATGATAGCCTAGCTGGATATCGTATTCTTGGCTGCATGTTTTTCTCATTTAGTGCTCTGAAAATATCATGCCAGCTCTTTCCGGCCTGCCAGGTCTCTGTGGATAAGTCAGCTGCCAATCTAATATTTTTACCATTGTATGTTACAGACTCCTTTTCCCGGGCTGCTTTCAGGATTTTCTCTTTGTCACTAAGACTTGTAAATTTTACTATTAGGTGACGGGGTGTGGGCCTATTCTTATTGATTTTGAGGGGCGTTCTCTGAACCTCCTGAATTTTGGTGCTCGTTCCCTTTGCCATATTGGGGAATTTCTCCCCAATAATTCTCTCCAGTATACCTTCTGCTCCCCTCTCTCTTTCTTCTTCTTCTGGAATCCCAATTATTCTAATGTTGTTTCGTCTTATGGTGTCACTTATCTCTCAAATTCTCCCCTCATGGTCCAGTAACTGTTTGTCCCTCTTTTGCTCAGCTTCTTTATTCTCTGTCATTTGGTCTTCTATATCACTAATTCTTTCTTCTGCCTCATTTATCCTAGCAGTGAGAGCCTCCATTTTTTATTGCACCTCATTAATAGCTTTTTTGATTTCAACTTGGTTAGATTTTAGTTCTTTTATTTCTCCAGAAAGGACTTTTATATCTCTCAAGAGGTTTTCTCTAATATCTTCCATGCCTTTTTCGAGCCCGGCTAGAACCTTGAGAATTGTCATTCTGAACTCTAGATCTGACATATTACCAATGTCTGTATTGATTAGGTCCCTAACCTTCAGTACTGCCTCTTGTTCTTTTTTTTGTGGTAAATTTTTCCTTCTTGTCATTTTGTCCAGATAAGAGTATATGAAGGAGCATGTAAAATACTAAAAGGGTGGCAACAACCCCACGAAAATATGCTTTAACCAAATCAGAAGAGATCCCAAATCGTGAGGGGGGATAAAGGGGATTTAAAGAGTTTCAAAAAGAAAGAAAGAAAAAAAAAAAAGAAAAGAATTTTAAAAAAGAAAACGAATAAAGAAAAATATAAAAAAGAAAAATATATATATTAGATAAACTAGTTAAAAAACGTTAAAAAAGAAAAGGGTAAAAGTTAAGAAAAATTTTAGCAGAAGAAGAGAAAAAAATGAAAAAGAAAAAAATTAAATTAATTGCAAGACTAAAAATATCACAGGGAGAAAGCCATGAGTTCTGTGCTTTGCTTTCTCCTCCTCTGGAATTCTGCTGCTCTCCTTGGTATTGAAACCGCACTCCTTGGTAGGTGAACTTGGTCTTGGCTGGATTTCTTGTTGATCTTCTGGGGGAGGGGCCTGTTGTAGTGATTCTCAAGTGTCTTTGCCCCAGGCGGAATTGCACCGCCCTTACCAGGTGCCGGGCTGAGTAATCCGCCAGGGTTTGCTTTCAGGAGCTTTTGTTCCCTGAGCGCTTTCCATAGATTTCCAGAGGACAGGAATACAAATGGCGGCCTCCTGGTCTCTGGCCCGGAGGAGCTGAGAGCCCAGGGGCCCCACTTCTCAGTGTGCCCTCAGAGAACAGTGCCCAGTAACTCCCGTCTGCCTGACCTCCGGCCGTGCTCCGAGCTCACCGAGCCTGCAACCAGTTCAAGGTAACCCCGAGCTGTGAGCCTACTGTCAGCTCTGTCTCTGCAGCTGACTTTCCCGCTCCAATACCTGTAAGCTCTGCGACACTCAGACACCCCTGATCCTTCTGTGACCCTGCGGGACCTGAGGCCACGCTGACCCCGTGTGGGCTTCGCCCCAGTTTAGCCTCTGGAGCGATGACCCTCAGCGGAACAGACTTTTAAAAGTCCTGATTTTGTGCACCGTTGCTCCGCCACTTGCCGGGAGCCGGCCCCTCCCCCCCAGGGTCTATCTTCCCGTCACTTTGGTTTCACTTCTCCGCCAGTCCTACCTTCCAGAAAGTGCTTGTTTTTCTGTTTCCAGAATTGCTGTTCTTCTTCTCTTTGATCTGCCGATGGATTTTCAGGTGTTTGCAATCTTTAGATAGCTATCTCGCTGATCTCCTGGTAGCTGAAGTAGTCTCAGCCTGTACTTCTCCGCCATCTTGACTCCTCCTACTGGGTGGCTTTTTTTTTTAATTGAAGTGTAGCTGGCATACAATATTATATTAGTTTTTGCTGTTCAACATAGTGATTCAACATTTGTATACATTACAAAGTTATCACCAAGATAAACATCATTACCATCTGTTACCATACGAGGTTGTCATAATATTTTACTATATTCCCTAAGAACGGGGGTCATGAGCAAAGGAGGTATACAGCCCCTCTTTAAAAATGTCACCTGGCCACTTGCTTTTTCAGGGTGTGGAGCATTCCACCACCTATGAAATGTAAAGGGTAGCATTTTCAAGAGCAGCAGTGGAAGGAATACCACTGATGTAAAGTCAGCTATGAACCTGAAGGAAATTGATATTGCACTTTATGCCCCACATCAGCTGAATTCATGAATGGGTATGTTCATATATTACAAAGCAGAGTGTTAAGCAATCCGGGGCCCATGGCTCAGGAAAATCTTCACCCAGAAATCATAGAGAAGTTCCACGGGGAAGTGGCATTTGGGGACAGAAGTAGGAATGTCAGGCCCACTGCTCTATCCATTGTGAAGATCTGTCCATCAGCATTGCTATCAATGAGGAAGATAGGTTGTCATTCCCATTTTGAGGCTAAGAAAGCTTAAGTAACTTGGCCAAGGAACCAGAGGTCAAGCTTGAATCGGGAACAGTAGCCTGGCAGTGGTGAGGAGGTAGGTCTATCTTACTGGCACCTGCCCAAGGCCACATGACGAAATCCCCCTGTAGCCTAGACTATAAAGGTCACAAACTATAGGGGACTTCTCAGGGCTCAATGAAGACTAGCCCAGGAAGCCTGTACACTTGCCTGCAAGGAGCGTTCACTGAATTAGCACTGTTGTGCTGACCCAGTACTCTAGGCCCAGTCAGTGCATGCTGGGACAGAAGCACTGAGGATACAGTAGCTGACCAAACAAATGAAATGCTTATCCACATGCTGTTCATATTCCAGTGGGAGGAGATTCAAAAATGCCAATAAACAAGTCAATATAAACTGGGTCAGCTAATAACAACTGCAGTGGACAAAACCAAATAGGGAAAGGCAACAGGGAGGGCAGGGTGGAGATGCGGGCCACTGCTGAGATCAGGAGGGCCTCTGAGACCTGAGGGGAATAGAAAGCAAGCATGTGGATGTTGCCTGCACAGGGGTACAGAGCAGAAGCCTTAGGGCAGGGTGAGTTGGGCACCCATAAGGAATAGATGAGTTTGACTGGGGAGGAGCAAGAAGGCTGCAGGGACAGTCCACAAAGCTGTTAACATGCATTTGAGGACTTTGGTTTTCACTCTGTAAGGGATGAGAGCCACTGAGGTTTTGGGCAGAAGACAGAGCCAATATGATTCAGGTGTAACAGGGTCACTCCTGCTGCAGTGCCAGGTACAGACAGCAGGATAGAATGAAAGCAGCAAGGTGGCCATGGTAGTCACCTAGGCCAGAGTGGCTGGATGCCTGGATCAGGGAAAATGTAAGAGGTGGGAGGAAAGGCCCAATTCTGGGCATATTTCTTGATGTGGGATTCCAGAGAAGAGGGAAGTGAGATGATTCCCAGACCTCCCACCTGAGCAACGAAAAGGATGAAGATGGTATTCATAAGAAGATTCCAGTGATCCATTCTTTATACATAAAAGATCTTGTTTTCCCATCTCCAAAAAAACCATAGAGGGAATGATGTAGCATACAGGGAGAGCCAGTTCACCTGAGTCTTCCAAAGCAGTCTGGTGGCCAGGTGAGCTCTGAAGGAGCTGTCAGGTGTCCTTTCTTTCACCACCCCCACACTGTCCACCTTGCTGTCTTACATGAGATGATGCTTGGAGAGGGCGACTGTCACCCAAGATGATGGGTGGACACACAGACCTAGGTTCTGGTCCCCACCAGGCACAGGGTCAGAGGACCACCACTGCTACAAAGCTGAGAGGATGCTAAATTCACACCACAGGCAATCTCAGCAATCAGCTTAGTGCTTTGCAGCCTGCCCAGGGGACCAATTGTGTTGCCTGAGGTGAAACATAAATGGTCCTGCCTGTGTTGGACACGTCTCAATAAACCCATCTGCAGCCCAGGAAAAATAAGAGCTTTGACCAGAAGCTGCTTTGGTGCCCAAGGAGCTCTCAGAGGCAGGGAGTTGCCTGCCACAGCGCGGCCCTGGGTTTCCCTCCAGGTCTCTGTAACTCCTGTGGATGCCAAGAGCCTGGATGCTGGGGGGCTCCCAAGGGGAAGACCATCACCATCACATCGAGATGGTGATGTCCCCAAGCCACATGGCTGACAGCAGCAGGAGGGGTGGGTGACCATGCCTGAAGACAGGGGTCCAGTTTTATGGCATGGATTTCATCAGGTGCTAATGATTTCACCATAGTCTGCCTTATTTCCCAAAATCTCCATGGAGCACAGAAACCACAGATTGGCCCACCTGGAACAGAAGGGGAGCAGGCACAGGCCACAGAGCCAGTTAAGGTGGGCTATTATCAGGCCCTGAATAAGGGGTAGCTTTCCTTGAAACTTTTATCCAGTTCTCCATTCCAATCCCACCCCAAAATCCTGCCTTTAATTCAAGAGCCTTCCTGGAGGTTTGTACCAATAATAGATGATTAGCTCTCAGCTTTCTCCAGTATCCAAAGTCGCTTACTATTTATCCCTCCACTTCCAGGCTTCCAAAACATTCTGAACACCTCTGATATGATACAGGTGTATCTCTCTCTCTCTCTCTCTTTTTTTTTTTTTTGCCCTTTACTTTATGCTCTTTGTAGATGTTGTATCTTTCACAAATTGAAGGTTTGCAGTCACCCTGCTTTGAGCATGCCTATCGATCCCATTTTTCCAACAGCATTTGCTCACTTCACATTTGTGTCACCTTTTGGTTTTTCTCGTGGAATTTCAAACCTTTTCTTTATTGCTATGTTTGTTGTGGTGATCTGTGATCAGTGATCTTTGATGTTATTATAATTATTTTGGGATACCACAAACCATGCCCATATAAGATGGTGAACTTAATTGATAAATGTTATGTGTGCTCTGACTGCTCCACCAACCACCTGTTGCCCTGTCTCTCTTCCTTAGACACAACAATATTGAAATGAGGCCAATTAATAACACTACAGTGGTCTCTAAGTGTTCAAGTGAAAGAAAGTGTCAGTTACCTTTCTCTAAAAAGCTAGAAATGACTAAGCATAGTGAGGAAGGCATGTCAAAAGCTGAGATATGCTGAAAGCTACCCTTCTTGCACCAAACAGTTAGCCACGTTGTGAGTGCAAAGGAAAAGTTGTTGAAGGGAGTTAAAAGTGCTACTCCAGTTAACAAACAAATGAGAAGAAAATGAAGCCGTCATATATCTGATACAGAGAAAGTTTGAGTGGTCTGGACAGAAGATCATACCAACCACAACATTCCCTAAGCCAAAGCCTTACCCAGTGCAAAGCCTTTACTTAACTCTCTTCAATTCTGTGAAGGTTGAGAGAGGTGCGGAAGCTGCAGAAGAAAAGTTTGAAGCTGGCAAAGATTGCTTCATGAGGTTCAAGGAAAGAAGTAATCTCCATAACATGAAAATGAAAGATGAAGCAGCAAGCGCTGATGTAGAACCTGCAGCAAGTTCTCCAGAAGATTCAGCTGGGGTCATTAAGGCAGGTCAATTAATATACCTAACAAGAGATTTTCAATGTAGATGAAACAGCTTTCTATTGGAAGAAGATGCTATCTAAGACTTTCACAACTAGAGAGGAGTCAATGCCTGACTTCAAAGGACAGGCTGACTCTCTTATGCCCTAATGTAGCTTATGACTTTAAGGTGAGGCCAATGCTCATTTGCCATTCCAAAAATCCTGGGGTCCCTAAGAATTACAGTTAAATCTATTCTGCTTGGGCTCTACAAATGGAACAAAGTCAGGATCAAAGTACATCCATTTGTAACATGACTTACTGAAGATTTTGAAGCCACTCACTTACTGCAAAGAAAAGAAGATTCCTTTCAAAATATGACTGCTTATTAAAAATGCACTTCCTCACCCAAGACCTCTGATTGAGATGTACAAAATTAAAGTTGTTGGCATGCCTATTAACGCAATATCCATTCTACAGCCCATGATCAACAAGTAAATTTTGACTCTCTAGTCTTATTTCTTAAGAAATACATTTCATAAGGCTAAAGCTGCCATAGATAGCGATTCCTCTGATGGATCAGGAAAAGTTAATTGGAAATTTTCTGGAAAGAATTTACCATTCCAGATGCCATTAAGACCATTTTTAATTCATGGGAAGAGGTCAAAATAGTCACATTAACAGGAGTTTAAAAGAAGTTAATTCCAGCCCTCATGGAAGCCTTGGAAGTGTTCAAGACTTCAGTGGAGAGAATAAGTGCAGCTGTGGTGGAAATAGCAAGAGAACTAGAATTAGAAGTGGAGCCTGAAGGTGGGACTGAATTGCTGCAATCTCATAATAAAAGTTGAACAGATGAGGGGTGGCTTCTTATGGATGAGCAAAGAGAGCAGTTTCTTTAGAAGGGATCTACTCTGGTGAAGTGGCTGTGAAGATTATTGAAATGACAACAAAGGATTTAGAATATTACATAAATTTAGCAATAAAGCAGTTGCAGGCTTTGAGAGGATTGACTCCAATTTTGAAAGATGTTCTCTTGTGGGTATAATGCTCTCAAAGAGCATCACGTGTCACCGAGAAATCGTTCATAGAAGGAAGACTAAATCAATGCCACAGACTTCATTGTTGTCCTATTTTAAGAAACTGCCACTGCCACTCCACCTTCAGCAACCACCACCCTGATCAGTTAGCAGTCACCAACATCCAGGCAAGACCCCCTGCCAAAAAGATTATAACCTGCTGAAAGCTCAGAGAATGGTTAGCAGTTCTAGCGATAAACTATTTTTTAATTTAGGTACGTACATTGTTTTCCAGACATAATGCTATTACACACTTAATAGACTATAACACAATGTAAAAATAACCTTATATACACTGGGAAACCAAAAAATCCATCTGACTCACTCTCTGGGAATATTCACTTTATTGAGGTGGTCTGGAACCTTCACTGTCTCTGAGGTACACCATTTTATGTCCTCTCTGGTTCTCTTTTTGTTCTTGTTAAGTTTTTGCTCTTTTTACTTCTTTATTGTCATTTAAATGAAATTTTGATAGGAGGCATAACACTGCGTATGTTTAATTTTCCTTGTTTAAAAAAAAAAAAAAGCCCCTTCTTGCCTTTTGGAAATTTTCCCCTGAGATTTTTAATTCTTTCACTGATCCATTCCACACATACACATCAAGTGTGCCACAGGCCCTGCACAGGTGCAAAAGGCATTCAGAGGCAGGGCAGACATGACTGAACTCAGAGCCCAGGGAAGAGCAGACTAATGGGGCCAAGTGGCTCCAGGCATAGCAGAGGGTGCCCATGGGGGCTGGGAAAGATAGCCATCACTCCTTTTGAGTCAGGGGTGGCTGGGGAAGCTGGGCCATGGAGGAACAGTATAGGAGCCCGCCATCTGGGCACGCTCCTATTTACCTGGCCCCATAGAGTAGGCAAAGTCAGACCCCTGGGCCTTCCCAACCTGCCTTTGAGATTCAAGCTCCACATTCCCTTCCTCTTCACCTTCACCTACCTCTGCCTGGACCCTCCAACCATGTGCAGTGGTGGGTCTGCACCTCCAAGCCTCTTCTCCTGTTGCTTTTGCACCTGGAACACCTTCAAGTGCTCTCCCCTTGATACTCTCCTATTCATTTCATGTCAACTAGGAGGATGCCAGAGTTCTGCCCTGAGGACCTACCCCCCTCCTTCTCTCTCCATAGGTCCCTGGACTGCATTCTGCCTAATGGCTAGCCAGCAGTACTATCATTGGCCATTCAGGTCATCTTCATCAGCCTTGAGCGCAGGGTACAGACCAGCACTACATGGAGGTCAGTGACTGGCTGTGTGTCCAGAGGAGGGGCAAGGCTGGCTAGTGTAGAACACAGGTGGCCATTGAATAGTAAGAGACAGAAACCAAAGCTAGCCAGGCAGATGAGTGTCTGGACCACTACAGGCCATGAGGGGCTCCATCCCAGTACCTACTCACCTGCTGAAGGCCTCAGTAACAAGAAGACTGGAAGGTCTGTGTGCATTGGAAGGTCTGTGAGCACAGGGCACAGTGGCTCCCAGTCTCAGGGGTCACAGCTCTCCCCTCTGAAGGGACACATTTTACAAGGCACTGTCCTGAGCATTTAGTGAACTATTTTTGTTCATCTTCCAAATGTAGGATTTAGGCACTATTTTCCTCATTTTAGGTTCAAGACCCAGAAAGAAAGCACTTCTGTTCTTGTTGCAACAATAGGTTGCCTGCATCATGTTTCTTAGGTCCAAGCCCTGTTGGTGAGCGGTGGTGACAGGGGAAGGCTCAGGCTTCTAGGCACTTCCACTAAGGAGAAGCTCTAGCCCTGGGCTGCCCACCCCACCCCAGCAGAGAGAAAGCAACCCAGAGAGGAGCCCCACTTAGAATTGGTGTTCACCCAGAGCAGCCCCAGGGAGAATAGTGAGAACAGGTGGCATCCCAGATGGAGGGTCTGGAGCTACAGAGGGTGAGAGGGACAATGCAGAGCCTCACCCAGAGCTGCTGCCTGGACCACCCAAGCAAGGGCAAGAAAGGTCTATACCACCTCAATCTTTCAGACAGCAGTGACTGAACCAGACCTGAGTTCTTGCTTTCTGCCCTGGAGTCTCCCTGTTGCTATCTCTGACTACCCCTCCTTCATTCCCTGCCCCCTATCCCAAGTGCCTGACATGCTGTCCCTGCCTCTGTCTCTTCTTGCTTCCCTGGTTTTCCCACTGACCTTTCTTCTTGTCTTCACGTTGACATCTGAGCCAGGGGCCTATGCTGTGGGGCTGCATCCCTGAGCACCCGGGGTCCAAGACTCACTTTTCTAGGGGAGGAGACAGGGGGCAAAATTGTCAGTACAGGCCTTCTCAGCCTTTCTGACTACCAAACGGCTTTATCCTAGCTTCCCTTGCCCACCTTACCCAGCCTCACCCTTCTAAATTCATCCACTGCACATCTCCCTCTTCCCACTTTCTTTTAAACCAGCAGAATGTTACCTCCTCTTCCTTTGGAAGGAAAAAAAGTATCTGTAGGCGAGGAAGCCAGTTCCTCCAGACAGCCCAGGCAAAATGCCTAGGCTGCCTGTCAAATTTGATTTCGGAAGATATTTCTATTTTGAGCAAAAGAATAATGAAAAGACATCCCCAGCTGTCCTGGAAATATCTCGATTCTCTTCTCCCACCAACTCAGGTGCCCAGGCTGGTCTCTGTGTACCATCCCTTGCTGTGTCCATGCACTGCCCTGCCTACAATGGCTCTCTCCTCCTTCCCCACATCCTTCTTGGTACCCTCTCAGAGCCCTCACCCAATCCTCCCACTTTGTAGGACTGATGAGGAATGATGACAGCCAGGCAGAACCCACAGGGCCTTCTCTGTGCCTGGTGGTGGCATGCAGCACAGGGTCACACCCACACAGAGCCTGAGCCTGGCACATCTAGTCAGTGCCTATTGAATGACTGAGTCAGCCTCATGCCAGGCCACAGCAACTGGGGAGGAAGACTCCCATCTCACCAAAGAGGCTTGGCAGGTTATTTGAGGACTGAAGCAATAAAGCTGGTGGCTAGGGAGCCTGGGACCATCTCTGCCTGTGCTGGCAACTTCCCCGGTAATGCTGAGAGCACTGTCTGCCAGCAGTCCCACAAGCACCCAGTCCCAGTTTGCCTTCTGGGGCTGCACCCACCAAGGAAGGAAGATGTACCCTCTTTTCCTCCTTGCAAAAGAAGCCCAGTCCAAGAGCCAACCTGGCAGCTGAGAGGTGTGCCTGGGACCCCTCCAGAAGGTCTCATGAGGGAACCCTGAGCTAACCCCCTCTCCTGCCCTTCCTTTCCAGCAGACTGGAGCTGGGGGACATACTTCCTCTCACAGCAGCAGTCTCTCCATCACCCCCAAGGCTGTCAGGAAGCTCCCTGCACAGGGATTGGGAACATAGGGAAGAGTACGGAAGGTACAATAACAATGCAGGAGAGGGGGACAGTGGGGAGCCCGAGGGAGAGCGGGATCCAGGTTATGCCCACCCAGGCTCCTCCCCTTCCCTGTGCTACACTATCCGTCACACCCACCAACTTCTGATGCCCCACACCATAAAAGGCATTGATTTTGCTTGTTGTCTGCCTCTCCAAGACTTTCAAATCCTACAGGGATTCTCTTCCTTTTTGTTCTCGTCCCCAGGAACTAGAACAGTGACAGGCACAAGCGGAAACAAACCCTGTGTATGGACCTGTCAGGGAGAACATGGATACCACATGGCCTAGGAGAAGCCAGGGTCCTGCTCAGCACAAAGACACTCAACTGTTTGCCAGGCTTTACCCCAATGCATTTCCCACCCGTGTCCCTCATGTAGCCCTGAGAGGGATTATCCTACCAGTCTCCTGACCAGAACTGGAGATCCCAGTCACTGAGCCTCTTCCCCAGCCAGCAGTGGAAGAAGCAGTCGGAGCCGGCCTGCACCCAGGGATCATCAAGGGAATGGGCACCCACCACTAGCTGCTCCTGGGAGCCCCCACCTCAGCGGGACCCCCAATCCATCTACGCAGCTCCTAAGAAGGAGGAGCTTTCTGCACAGGCAGGGGGGGAAATAGGGGAAGGAAGCTGCTGCCAGTGTTTTCCTTACCCCAACTCAAGTGAGCACTTCTTCCATGAAAGCATGAGATTTCCAAAAGATGAGCAGCAGAAAGCATGGCCAGCGTCCCTCTAGTTGACCCACTGTGTTGGGTAAACAGATCTCATGGGATGCAGTCACTGAACAGGGACATTTATGCCGCCACCTTCTCCTGGAATGTATAGTATTGGCTGGTCCTTCTACCGCTGGATTTCCGATTTTAGTGCAAGTCTGGTCAATGCAGCTCCAAGATCAGTAACAACCTCACTGACAACTTATCAACCCTGTCATGTAAAGAGGTGATGCTTCAAGACATCGACAGTGGGAAGGAGGAAAGGAAGCTGGGAAGAAGCAGAGAAGTGCATGTTTTTCCTCTTGTGTGATGCAAGAGCCATAAGATGCCTCAGGAGTGGACAAGCCAAGAAATAGATGTGTAAGCACATAATTCAAATTCATCAAAATAACAAGCAATTGTAATAGCATAAATATTAAAAATTGAGAGGAGGAAAAAGTGAAAAGTACTGGATACCTTAAGTAAGCTAAATTCTTCACTTTAATATGGAGGACTAAATACATGGGTCTTGGTTGAAAAATCAAGAATAGAGGCATGCTTGATTCCATGTTTATTACAAAGTCTTTATAAAATAATTTTAGTGGCTGCGTGATACCTATCTGGGCAATTTATTAGGTATCTAGATAGTTGGATGTATATCTTTTACTGTTACTGAGTAAGAGGACTGAAATTACTAAACAGGAGTTTTGAATACTTTTCCTTATAGTTGGAGAAGCAATTTCCAGAAAAACAGAAGTTATAAATGGTTAACAGAGGATCATGGGTTAGAAGAGGTGCAGGACGTGGCTACATGTTTTTATTTTCTGTTCTTTTGTACATTTAATTATTTTCTTCATACATGTTTATATAATACTCGTACGTTATTTTGTTATTTAAACAATATGTTATCAAACAGTCTAGACCTTTCTTTAGTAGTTTCAGTCCTAGAATTCAGTTATAGTAGAAGTTATAAGTCCAGTTATTAATATTCTATAGCCACTAAAATTATTTTTACAAAGAATTTATAATAACCTTAGGGAAAACTTCTGTTGCAATGTAAGAAGAAAACTGCAAAACATGAAATTGTATATGGACTATGGTCACAACTATATGTTAAACACACACACACATACACACACACACACACATACACAAGGACCCCTGGGTGGCTTATTTGGTTAAGGTTATGATCTCAGGGTCCTGGGATTGAGCCCAGCCCCCACCATGTCAGGCTCTACACTTAGTGGGGAGTCTGCTGGAGTCTGCTTGAGACTCTCTCTGTCTCTCTCTGTCTCTCTAAAATAAATAAATATCTTTAAAAAAAAAACAAAAAACAAAAACAAAAAACAGAGGGACACCTGGGTGACTCAGTTGGTTAAGCCACTGCCTTCGGTTCAGGTCATGATCCCAGGGTCCTGGGATCAAGTCCCACATCGGGCTCCTTGTCCAGCAGGGAGCCTGCTTCTCTCTCTGCCTCTGCCTGCCACTCTGCCTGCTTGTGCTCTCTCTATGACAAACAAACAAACAAACAAATAAATAAATAAATAAAGCTTTTAAATAAACAAACAAATAAATAATTTTTTAAAAAAACCAGAAAGCAAAAAATCATCATATTTTTTTAATGGGAAAAAGTATCCCAAATGTTAACAGTGATTATCTTTGGTAGGAGACACTATGGAAATTTAAAAATTCTTCTTTCTAACTCCGACTTTCACATTTTGGTTAATAGAGAAAAATGTGTGATTTTTTTTTTTTTTTTTTTTTTTAGTGAAGAAGGAAGGAGATACTGAACTGTGAATTCATGGTAACAAGGACTGAGGGCATAATTTAACTTGGCAGGCCTTATCTTACACATAAGAAGAGAATGGACACAATCAGGTGATTTCTGTTTGTCCTTTGCTGCCAACAGAACTGAGATGACACTGAAAGCATTTGAGTCCCTCACTAGTTGAGTCACAGTGCAGATGAACCCCAAATGACTCTAATTAACTGCTTCTAGTTGTGTGAAACACATTCTCTGAGGGGATAGAATTCTTCACAGCACAAGAGTAATCCCAGCAACAGGAAACAGGAGATTCTAAATCCAGACCTACTACTGCCTTCCACAGGCTCATTCTAATCACCTTTCCTCTGCAGGTAACCCCAGCCTCTAACAGGGAGCCAGAGTTGCACCATTCCTCTAATCCTTCAAGGTCTTGGCTCCTCTGAGAAGCTATGATTCCTTAAATGTGCTGATGACTCAGATCTACCACTAAGGGAAAGTGCATTCCCTGAAGAAAAACAACTCTATATGGCAAAATGCTGCTCCCAGAACTGACTACAAAACATTGTTAATCTACCCACCCAATACTCACCCTGAAAGGGATTTCAGTGTATTTCAGAAATAACCCTGATGTCTTATTGTTCATGGTTTTTTCAGCCAGAAGAAATTACATAAAATGAGAAAGTAGAAGTGGGTTATAGTGAGTTTGGGGAGAGGAGAGATGTGTGGAAGCTATTAACACCTACTGAATGTTCTAGAACTTCACATACCTCATTTAATGCTTACAAAACAGGGATGGAGAGGGTAGGGGAGTTTGGTTGACTAGGTTCAAAAAGCCAAATCTATCCTGTTCAAAATCCAGTGCACTTTTCTCTCTCTCTCTCTATCAACATCCCTAAATATGTGATAGGTATTTGTGTGTACTAGATGTGAACAGTTAAATATATTTATAGTTTATAAATAAAACATTTATAAAGTGATTATTTTTATTCATATGTGATAAAACCACCAGTTGAAATTTATAATGACTCATTGACAAATTATGCTCTGACTTTCAAGTAACAAAATTAGAGTTTAAAGTTTTTTGATGATGAGAGCATATTTCTGATGGAACAAACTGAAGAGAATGTGAATTTCTGTTCCTCCAGGTAACCCCTACAAGTAGGTTTTAAGTAGAAGTGGTATGTATGCTTAAAACTGGGCTTTCGTATGGGTAAGATAGGGACTTCTGCTTACAGCCAAGAGGAATTAACAAGGACTGGATTTATCCTCCCACCTGAAACATAACAGCAGAAGAAACTGATAAAATAAGTAAAACAAAGATCTGCAAGACACTGTACTCAAGGCAACAGAAGTTAATGATTCCTGAGAGATAGAGAAAAAAATTAAAGCAAGACCTAAAGTTGCCCCAGTTTATAATCCTGGATGTTCAAATTCCAAGGCAAAGCACAGGAGTTCAAATTAAGGAGGAGCCGGGGCCCCTGGGTGGCTCAGTTGTTAAGCAGCTGCCTTCAGCTTGGTTCATGATCCCAGGGTCCTGAGATGGAGCCCCACATCAGGCTCCCTTCTTGGCAGGAAGCCTGCTTCTCCTTCTCCCACTCCCCCTGCTTGTGTTCCCTCTCTTGCTGTGTCTCTGTCAAATAAATAAATAAATAAATAAATAAATAAATAAATATTAAGGAGGAGCCTTTCATACTCCATAAGTTGAAGAGATGGAATGGTGAACCCAGGAAGTCCACCAGAGTCTACAGAACAGTGCTGAGTACAAAAGAGCTTCTAAGAGAGAAAACTCTTAACCACCACAGAGGACCTGTCTCAACTCCTCAGCTGAGAACTCATCAGCATGTGCTTGTAAGCAAACTATTCAAGGCCACGAAAAGACAAACCCCAAGGATTGGAGGCAATGGTGCCTGGCATCAAAAGAAGACTGGGAATAGTGACTGTTCTCACCAACCATACTAAAAACACTGAAATTCATGGGGCCTCAGTAATAGTGAATACTAGACCTAAGATGTAAAGGATGCTTAAGATGCATGCTCCTAAAAGAATCTTCAAATCAAGACTCAAAATCATCAAACTGTTTCTAAATACTTAAATGTGTTCTGAGGAAAACTTAAGAATATTTAAGAGGATACAAAAATATCCACTACCCAACAAGGTAAAACTCTTAATGTCCAGAACTAATAAAAATTCACATGTATGCAAAGAAGCAAGAAAATAGAACTCCCAATGAAGAGAAAAATCAACCAAATCCAACCTACAACTTCATAGAGGTTTGAGTTAGCAAATAAAGACTTAAAAATCAGAGCTAGGATTAAGGTGAGACAGAAGAGGCATAAAATTTTGGAAGACACTGAAGCTCAAGCTTGTGCAAGTGCAGATGAGACCAAGAGAAGTTAGACAAGTAAAATTATAAGCAACCACAAAAATAATAAGATAAAGCCAACAAAGAAGATTGCATAAAGTCATTTTTAAGATATTTAATAAATCCCAAAGTAGACAGAGAAAGACGAAAAGGAGACCAGAGAACAGATAGGACAAACAGAAAACCAAAAGCAAGAAGATAGATTTAAGGACTCTCCACACTGCACCAATTTACGTTCCCACCGACAGGGTAAGAGGGGTCCCCTTTCTCCATGTCCTCTTGAACACATATTGTTTACAGTCTTGTTAATTTTGGCCACTCTAACTGGCGTAAGGTGGTATCTCAATGAGGTTTTGATTTAAATTTCCCGGATGGCCAATGATGATGAACATTTTTTCATGTGTCTGCTAGCCATTTGTAGGTCTTTATTGGAAAATTGTCTGTTCATTTCCTCTGCCCATTTTTTGGCATGACTATCTGTTTTTTGGGTGTTGAGTTTGACAAGTTCTTTATAGATCTTGGATATCAGACCTTTGTCTGTAGTTTCATTTGTGAATATCTTCTCCCATTCCATGGGTTGTCTCTTTGTTTGGCTGACTGTTTCCTTTATTGTGCAGAAGCTTTTTATCTTGATGAAGTCCCAAAAGTTCATTTTCACTTTTGTTTCCTATGACTTTGGAAATGTGTCTTGAAAGAAGTTACTGTGGCCAATGCCTATGACCCTGCAATTGCACAAATACAGATGTAGTGAAAAGAAGGGCCATATGTACCCCCATGTTCACAGCAGCAATGTCCACAATAGCCAAACTATGGAAAGAGCTGAGATGCCCTTCAGTAGGCAAATGCATAAAGAAGAAGTGGTCCATATATACAATGGAATATTACACAGCCATTAGAAAGGATGAATACCCAGCTTTTGCATCAACATGGATGGGACTGGAGTATATTATGCTGAGTGAAATAACTCAAGCAGAGAAAGTCAATTATCATACCATTTCACTTATTTGTGGAACTTAAGGAATAACACAGAGGACATTAGGAGAAGGAAAGGAAAAGTGAGTTGGGGTAAATCAGAGGGGGGACCATGAAAGACTGTGTACTCTGAGAAACAAACTGAGGGTTTTAGAAGAGAATGAGGTGAGATGGTGGGTGACCCTGGTGGTGGGTATTAAGGATGGCACGTATTGCATGTAGCACTGGGTGTTGTACATAAACAATGAATCTTGGAACACTGCATCACAAACTAATGATGTATTTTATGGTGACTAACATTACACAATAAAAAAATAATGGATTTAAATTTGATAATGCCAATAATCACATTAAATATAAATGGATAAACACTCCCTGTTCATTGTCTTTCTCTCTCTCCCTCCCTGAAATAAATAAATAAAATGTTTTTAAAAATTCCTAAGAGAAAGTATAGATAGTAAGCTCTTTAACATCAGTATTAGTGATGATTTTTTGGATCAAACACAAAAGCAAAAGCAACAAAAGCAAATATATACTAGTGGAACTATATTAAACTAAAAAGCTTTTCACAACAAAAGAATCAACAAAATGAAAATACAACCTTCCAAATGGGAGAAAATATTTGTAAACCATGTATCTGATAAGGGGTTAATCTCCAAAATACATAAGGAAGTCAAATAAGTCAATGGCAAACAATCCGATTTAAAAATTGAGAGAAGACCTGAATAAACATTTTTCCAAAGAAGACATACAACAGGTAATAAAAAGGTACTCAACATCACAAATTATCAGAGAAATTCAAATCAAAATCATAATGAGATATAACATCACACCTGTTAGAATGACTATTATCAAAAAGCCAAGAAATAAGTGTTGGTGAAAAAAGGAAATCCTTATGCACTGTTGACGGGAATGTAAATTAGTACAGCCACTATGGATAAGAGTATGGAGGTTCCTCAAAAAATTAAAAATAGAACTACCATATGATCTAGCAGTCCCACTTCTGGGTGTTTATCTGAAGAAAACTAAAACACTAACTAGAAAAGACATATGCACTCCCATGTCCTTTGCAACATTATTTGCAGTGGCCAAGATAGGAAGCAATCTAAGTGTCCATTAATGGATGAAAGGATAAAGAAAATAATGATATATAAAAAAGAAGATCTTGGTCAAGATGGCGGAGAAGTAGCAGGCTGAGACTGCTTCAGCTAGCCGGAGATCAGCTAGATAGCTTATCTAAAGATTGCAAACACCTGAAAATCCATTGGCAGATCGAAGAGAAAGAACAGCAATTCTGGAAACAGAAAAACAACCACTTTCTGAAAGGTAGGACCGGCGGAGAAGTGAATCCAAAGCGACGGGAAGATAGACCCCGGGGGGAGGGGCCGGCTCCCCGCAAGCGACGGAGCAACCACGCACAAAATCAGGACTTTTAAAAGTCTGTTCCACTGAGGGACATCGCTCCAGAGGCTAAACCGGGGCGAAGCCCACGCGGGTTCAGCGTGGCCTCAGGTCCCGCAGGGTCACAGAAGAATCAGGGGTGTCTGAGTGTCGCAGACCTTGCGGGTATTGGAACGGGAAAGCCGGCTACAGAGACAGAGCCGACAGTAAGCTCACAGCTCGGTGTTACCTTGAACTGGTCGCAGGCTCGGTGAGCTCGGAGCGCGGCCGGAGGTCAGGCAGACAGGAGTAATTGGGCGCTGTTCTCTGAGGGCGCACTGAGGAGTGCAGCCCTGGGCTCTCGGCTCCTCTGGGCTGGAGACCAGGAGGCCGCCATTTGTATTCCCGTCCTCTGGAACTCTACGGAAAATGCTCAGGGAACAAAAGCTCCTGAAAGCAAACCAGAGCGGATTACTCACCCTGGCCCCGGGTAAGGGCGGTGTAATTCCGCCTGGGGCAAAGACACTTGAGAATCACTACATCAGGCCCCTCCCCCAGAAGATCAACAAGAAATCCAGCCGAGACCAAGTTCACCTACCAAGGAGTGCGGTTTCAATACCAAGGAGAGCAGCAGAATTCCAGAGGAGGAAAAAGCCAAACACGGAACTCATGGCTTTTTCCCTGTGATATTTTTTTAGTCTTGCAGTTAATTTAATTTCTTTCTTTTTCATTTTTTGTTTTTTTTTTTTCTCTCCTTCGGGTAAATTTTTTCTTTTTTAACTGTTACCTTTTTCTTTTTTAACGATTTTTTACTAGTTTATCTAATATATATATTTTTTCTTTTTTACATTTTTCTTAGGTGTTTTCTTTTTTTTTAATTCTTTTCTTTTCTTTTTCTTTTTTTTCTTTTTTCTTTTTTTTTTTCTTTCTTCCTTTTTGAACCTCTTTTTATCCCCTTTCTCCCCCCTCACGATTTTGAATCTATTCTAATTTGGTTAAAGCATTCTTTCCTGGGGTTGTTGCCACCCTTTTAGTATTTTACTTGCCCCTTCATATACTCTTACCTGGACAAAATGACAAGACGGAAAAATTCAACACAAAAAAAAGAACAAGAGGCAGTACCGAAGGCTAGGGACCTAATCAATACAGACATTGGTAATATGTCAGATCTAGAGTTCAGAATGATTATTCTCAAGGTTCTAGCCGGGCTCGAAAAAGACATGGAAGATATTGAGAAACCCTCTCGAGAGATATAAAAGCCCTTTCTGGAGAAATAAAAGAACTAAAATCTAACCAAGTTGAAATAAAAAAAGCTATTAATGAGGTACAATCAAAAATGGAGGCTCTCACTGCTAGGATAAATGAGGCAGAAGAAAGAATTAGTGATATAGAAGACCAAATGACAGAGAATAAAGAAGCTGAGCAAAAGAGGGACAAACAGCTACTGGACCATGAGGGGAGAATTCGAGAGATAAGTGACACCATAAGACGAAACAACATTAGAATAATTGGGATTCCAGAAGAAGAAGAAAGAGAGAGGGGAGCAGAAGGTATACTGGAGAGAATTATTGGGGAGAATTTCCCCAATATGGCAAAGGGAACGAGCATCAAAATTCAGGAGGTTCAGAGAACGCCCCTCAAAATCAATAAGAATAGGCCCACACCCCGTCACTTAATAGTAAAATTTACAAGTCTCAGTGACAAAGAGAAAATCCTGAAAGCAGCCCGAGAAAAGAAGTCTGTAACATACAATGGTAAAAATATTAGATTGGCAGCTGACTTATCCACAGAGACCTGGCAGGCCGGAAAGAGCTGGCATGATATTTTCAGAGCACTAAATGAGAAAAACATGCAGCCAAGAATACTATATCCAGCTAGGCTATCATTGAAAATAGGAGAGATTAAAAGCTTCCAGGACAAACAAAAACTGAAAGAATTTTCAAACACCAAACTAGCTCTACAGGAAATATTGAAAGGGGTCCTCTAAGCAAAGAGAGAGCCTACAAGTGGTAGATCAGAAAGGAACAGAGACCATATACAGTAACAGTCACCTTACAGGCAATACAATGGCACTAAATTCATATCTCTCAATAGTTACCCTGAATGTGAATGGGCTAAATGCCCCTGTCAAAAGACACAGGGTATCAGAATGGATAAAAAAACAAAACCCATCTATATGTTGCCTCCAAGAAACTCATTTTAAGCCCGAAGACACCTCCAGATTTAAAGTGACGGGGGTGGAAAAGAATTTACCATGCTAATGGACATCAGAAGAAAGCAGGAGTGGCAATCCTTATATCAGATCAATTAGATTTTAAGGCAGAGACTATAATAAGAGATGAGGAAGGACACTATATCATACTCAAAGGGTCTGTCCAACAAGAAGATTTAACAATTTTAAATATCTATGCCCCCAATGTGGGAGCAGCCAACTATATAAACCAATTAATAACAAAATCAAAGAAACACATCAACAATCATACAATAATAGTAGGGGACTTTAACACTCCCCTCACTGAAATGGACAGATCATCCAAGCAAAAGATCAGCAAGGAAATAAAGGCCTTAAACGACACACTGGACCAGATGGACATCACAGATATATTCAGAATATTTCATCCCAAAGCAACAGAATACACATTCTTCTCTAGTGCACATGGAACATTCTCCAGAATAGATCACATCCTCGGTCCTAAATCAGGACTCAACTGGTATCAAAAGATTGGGATCATTCCCTGCATATTTGCAGACCACAATGCTCTAAAGCTAGAACTCAACCACAAAAGGAAGTTTGGAAAGAACCCAAATACATAGAGACTAAACAGCATCCTTCTAAAGAATGAATGGGTCAACCGGGAAATTAAAGAAGAATTGAAAAAAATCATGGAAACAAATGATAATGAAAATACAATGGTTCAAAATCTGTGGGACACAACAAAGGCAGTCCTGAGAGGAAAATATATAGTGGTACAAGCCTTTCTCAAGAAACAAGAAAGGTCTCAGGTACACAACCTAACCCTACACCTAAAGGAGCTGGAGAAAGAACAAGAAAGAAACCCTAAGCCCAGCAGGAGAAGAGAAATCATAAAGATCAGAGCAGAAATCAATGAAATAGACACCAAAAAAACAATAGAACAAATCAATGAAACTAGGAGCTGGTTCTTTGAAAGAATTAATAAAATTGATAAACCCCTGGCTCGACTTATCAAAAAGAAAAGAGAAAGGACCCAAATAAATAAAATCATGAATGAAAGAGGAGAGATCACAACTAACACCAAAGAAGTACAAACTATTATAAGAACATACTATGAGCAACTCTACGCCAATAAATTTGACAATCTGGAAGAAATGGATGCATTCCTAGAAACATATAAACTACCACAACTGAACCAGGAAGAAATAGAAAGCCTGAACAGACCCATAACCAGGAAGGAGATTGAAACAGTCATTAAAAATCTCCAAACAAACAAAAGCCCAGGGCCAGACGGCTTCCCGGGGGAATTCTACCAAACATTTAAAGAAGAACTAATTCCTATTCTCCTGAAACTGTTCCAAAAAATAGAAATGGAAGGAAAACTTCCAAACTCCTTTTATGAGGCCAGCATCACCTTGATCCTAAAACCAGACAAGGATCCCACCAAAAAAGAGAGCTACAGACTGATATCCTTGATGAACACAGATGCAAAAATTCTCAACAAAATACTAGCCAATAGGATTCAACAGTACATTAAAAAGATTATTCACCACGACCAAGTGGGATTTATTCCAGGGCTGCAAGGTTGGTTCAACATCCGCAAATCAGTCAATGTGATACAACACATCAATAAAAGAAAGAACAAGAACCATATGATACTCTCAATAGATGCTGAAAAAGCATTTGACAAAGTACAGCATCCCTTCCTGATCAAAACTCTTCAAAGTGTAGGGATAGAGGGCACATACCTCAATATCATCAAAGCCATCTATGAAAAACCCACCGCAAATATCATTCTCAATGGAGAAAAACTGAAAGCTTTTCCGCTAAGGTCAGGAACACGGCAGGGATGTCCATTATCACCACTGCTATTCAACATAGTACTAGAGGTCCTAGCCTCAGCAATCAGACAACAAAAGGAAATTAAAGGCATCCAAATCGGCAAAGAAGAAGTCAAATTATCACTCTTCGCAGATGATATGATACTATATGTGGAAAACCCAAAAGACTCCACTCCAAAACTGCTAGAACTTATACAGGAATTCAGTAAAGTGTCAGGATATAAAATCAATGCACAGAAATCAGTTGCATTTCTCTACACCAACAGCAAGACAGAAGAAAGAGAAATTAAGGAGTCCATCCCATTTACAATTGCACCCAAAACCATAAGATACCTAGGAATAAACCTAACCAAAGAGACACAGAATCTATACTCAGAAAACTATAAAGTACTCATGAAAGAAATTGAGGAAGACACAAAGAAATGGAAAAATGTTCCATGCTCCTGGATTGGAAGAATAAATATTGTGAAAATGTCTATGCTACCTAAAGCAATCTACACATTTAATGCAATTCCTATCAAAGTACCATCCATCTTTTTCAAAGAAATGGAACAAATAATGCTAAAATTTATATGGAACCAGAAAAGACCTCGAATAGCCAAAGGGATATTGAAAAAGAAAGCCAAAATTGGTGGCATCACAATTCCGGACTTCAAGCTCTATTACAAAGCTGTCGTCATCAAGACAGCATGGTACTGGCACAAAAACAGACACATAGATCAATGGAACAGAATAGAGAGCCCAGAAATAGACCCTCAACTCTATGGTCAACTAATCTTCGACAAAGCAGGAAAGAATGTCCAATGGAAAAAAGACAGCCTCTTCAATAAATGGTGCTGGGAAAATTGGACAGCCACATGCAGAAAAATGAAATTGGACCATTTCCTTACACCACACACAAAAATAGACTCAAAATGGATGAGGGACCTCAATGTGCGAAAGGAATGCATCAAAATCCTTGAGGAGAACACAGGCAGCAACCTCTTCGACCTCTGCCGCAGCAACATCTTCCTAGGAACAACGCAAAAGGCAAGGGAAGCAAGGGCAAAAATGAACTATTGGGATTTCATCAAGATCAAAAGCTTTTGCACAGCAAAGGAAACAGTTAACAAAATCAAAAGACAACTGACAGAATGGGAGAAGATATTTGCAAACGACATATCAGATAAAGGACTAGTGTCCAGAATCTATAAAGAACTTAGCAAACTCAACACCCAAAGAACAAATAATCCAATCAAGAAATGGGCAGAGGACATGAACAGACATTTCTGCAAAGAAGACATCCAGATGGCCAACAGACACATGAAAAAGTGCTCCATATCACTCGGCATCAGGGAAATACAAATCAAAACCACAATGAGATATCACCTCACACCAGTCAGAATGGCTAAAATCATCAAGTCAGGAAATGACAGATGCTGGCGAGGATGCGGAGAAAGGGGAACCCTCCTACACTGTTGGTGGGAATGCAAGCTGGTGCAGCCACTCTGGAAAACAGCATGGAGGTTCCTCAAAATGTTGAAAATAGAACTGCCCTATGACCCAGCAATTGCACTATTGGGTATTTACCCTAAGGATACAAACGTAGTGATCCAAAGGGGCACATGCACCCGAATGTTTATAGCAGCAATGTCCACAATAGCCAAACTATGGAAAGAACCTAGATGTCCATCAACAGATGAATGGATCAAGAAGATGTGGTATATATACACAATGGAATACTATGCAGCCATCAAAAGAAATGAAATCTTGCCATTTGCGACAACATGGATGGAACTAGAGCGTATCATGCTTAGCGAAATAAGTCAAGCAGAGAAAGACAACTATCATATGATCTCCCTGATATGAGGAAGTGGTGATGCAACATGGGGGCTTAAGTGGGTAGGAAAAGAATAAATGAAACAAGATGGGATTGGGAGGGAGACAAACCATAAGTGACTCTTAATCTCACAAAACAAACTGAGGGTTGCTGGGGGGAGGGGGTTTGGGAGAAGGGGGTGGGATTATGGACATTGGGGAGGGTATGTGCTTTGGTGAGTGCTGTAAAGTGTGTAAACCTGGTGATTCACAGACCTGTACCCCTGGGGATAAAAATATATGTTTATAAAAAATAAAAAATAAATTAAAAAAAAAAAAAGAAGATCTTGTCATTTGTGACAATAAAGATGCCTCTTGAGGGCATTATGCTAAGTAGAATGTGTCAGGCAGAGAGAAACCAACCCCCGACATCCTCACTTATATGTGAAATCTAAAAACAAACAAACAAACAAACACAAGCTCACAGATACAAAGAATAAATTGTGGTTATCAGAGGTGGGAGTTGGGGCTTTGCGTGAAGTGAGTGAAGCTGGGCAAAGGGTAGAAACTTCCAATTACAAAATAAATAATAATGGGGATATAATGTACAGCATGTTCACTATAATTAATAATACTGGGTATTCCATATACAGAAGTTGCTAACAGAGTAGATCTTAAAAGTTCTCATTACAAGGAAAAAAATTATAACTATGTGATATGACAGATATTAACTATGCCTATTTTGGCAATCATTTCACAGTATATATAATTATCAAGTCATTATGTTGTACACCTGAAACTAATATAATGTTGATGTCAATATATTTAAATAAAAATAAATAAATAAACAAAACAGAATTTAAAACCCTAAGAAAATATTATTTTTAGCTGAATAAAAATGAAAGCACAACACACTGAAATTTGCTAGATGCCACTAAGGAAGTACTTAAGAGAAAACAAAACCACTAAACACCTATATTTAAACAGAAGAAAGGTCTCAAATCAATTATCTCAGCTTCTACCTTCAGAAACTAGAAAATAAGAGAAAATTAAGCCCAAAGGAGGCGCCTGGGTGGCTCAATGGATTAAAGCCTCTGCCTTCAGCTCCGGTCATGATCCCAGGGTCCTGGGATCGAGCCCCACGTCAAGCTCTATGCTCTGCAGGGAGCCTCCTTCCTCTTCTCTCTCTCTCTCTGCCTGCCTTCCTGCCTACTTGTGATCTTTCTCTGTCAAATAAATAAAATCTTAAAAAAAAATTAAGCCCGAAGGAAGTAGAATAAAGGAAATAATAGAAATAGAAAAGCAGTAAAACAACAGAAATAAATCAGTGAGACCCAAAACCAGTTCCTCAGAATGATTACTACTATTGTTAAATCTCTAACCAGACATCAGGAGAAAAGAGAGAAAAAGAGAAGTCACAAATTACCAAAATCATGAATGAGAGAAGTGATATTTCTACAGATATTAAAAAGGTAATGAAGAAGAATTATTGTGCTGGTTGAATAGTGTTCCCAAAAATTTCATGTCTACCTGAAATCAGTCAATGTGACCTTTCCAGGAATAGTGTCTTTACATGTGATCAAGTTAAGGTAAGGTCATACTAAACTGGGTTGGGCCCTAAATCTAATAACTATAACCTTACGGAAGAGGGAAATTTGGCACAGAGAAGCACACAAGGTGAACATCACGTGAAGACAGACACACAGATTCTACTAAAGAATTTATAAGCCAAGGAATGTCACAAATTGCTAGCTATCACCAGAAGCTAGGAGAAAGGCAGAACAGATTTTCCTTAGAGCTTCTAGAAGAAACAACCTTCCCAAAAACATGACTTTGGACTTTTACCCTCCAGGACCATGAGACAATAAATTTCTGTTCTTTGAAGCCATGGTAATTTGTTACAGAAATCCTAGGAAACTAATATAATCATTAAAAATATTTATGCCAAAAAAAAAAAAAAAATTTATGCCAACAGATTTGAAAATTTAGGTGAAATGGACAATTTTCTTGACAGATGCAAACTACCAAAAACTCACACACACAAAAAAAGGTAACTTCTGTTTATCCTTCTATCTGTTAAGAAACATAATTATAGTCAAAATTTTTCCACACAGAAAACTCCAGACCCAGATGGATTCACTAATTAATTCTATCAAACATTTAAGGAAGAAATAATAGCAATTCTACACAAATTATTCCTGAAAACCGAAAAGGAGGGAATACTTCCCAACCGATTGTGTAAAGCCAGAATTATTATAATACCAAAACCAGAAAAAGACATTTCAAGGAAATAAAACTGTAAATCAATATCCCATAGAAATGCAGATATAAGAATTCTTTGCAATTTTTCAGTAAATAAATCCAATAACGCATAAAAAAAGAATATACATTATGACCAGATAGGGTATATCCTAAGGTTGCAAGATTGGTATGACTTTCAAAAACCAATCTACATAATCTCCATGTTAACAAATTAAAACAGAAAAACTGTATGTTCATCCCAATAGATGCAGAAAAAATTCAACATCCATTCCCGATTTAAAAAAAAAAAAATTCAGCAACATATGAACAGAAAGGGAGCTACTTCTACCCAATAAAGGGCACCCAAAAAAACCTACGAGAAAATCATACTCATTGGTGAACAACTGAACACATTCCCACTGAATCAGGAACAAGATAAGGAAATCTAGTAACCATTTCAATCAGCATTGCATTGGAGGTTTGAGTCAGTGCAATAAGACAAGAGAAAGAAAGAATGCTTGGAAAGGAAGAAGTAAAATTATCTCTAGTCACATGATCAGCTATATAGAAATTCTGATAAAATTTTAATTCCTAATTTTAATTTAAATAAAATTAAAAGTAAGTTTAACAAGTTTTCAGGTCACAAGAGTGACGTACAAAAAAACCCAATTGTATTTCTATATATTAGGAATAAAAAATCATAAATTGAATTTTTAAGAAATGCCACTTGCCACATCAGAAAATATGAAACTCATGGGGATGAATCTGACAACATTTGGAAATCATGAAACACTGTTGAAAGAAATTAAAGGAGACATATATCATGTTCATGGATTAGAAGGCTCAATATTGTTAAGACATCAATTCTCTCCAAATTGATCTACAGATTTGACATTATCCCAATCAAAATCCCAGCAGAATTTTTTTTTACATATGAACAAACTGATTATAAAATTCAGACATAAGTGCAGAGGACCTAGAATATCCACAACAATTTTGAAAATGTCAAAGCCAGAGGACCAACGCTCCCTGATTTCAAGACATTGTAAACTATGGTAATATTAAGACAATATGGTATTGTCATAAAGACAGGCAAGTAAATCAACAGAACAGAACCAAGGTAGAGCCCCATCTTGAGCAACCTTGAATAGTACTTTGATGGTGGGTCATGAGACAATGAGAAACACACTGTTCAGCCTGCTGCAGTCAGCCTGTGATCCAGGTGCAGCTCAAACATCTCAGCACTCTCTTTCACAAGGATGAGCCTCTTCAACCCAGGGCATCCCCAGAGGCCAAGGGCAATAGCTGAACTCCTCCTCCCTTCCATATTTAAGAGTCATACCACCCCCCCCCCGCCCCAAGGTCCCTGGAACTTGACTTCCCAGTGCCATTAACCAGCTGTTAATCCTAAAGTCCTTTATGTGGCCAAGAGAGCAACCTGGGCCCATGTAGGCAGTGTAACTCCAAATAGCCTGGCCTGGTCTGAATCACTGTGATCAAGGGCCCTGCCCATGGTTATGTGTCTAGAAGTGGGTCACTGACCCCACAGGGCCGATGGTTTGGTAGGAAAGACAAAAGATTCAACAAGCAATTCCAAGGTTGATATACAAAACCTTATAGAAGCGTAGGTGTGTGATACTGACCCAGCCAGAGTGACTAACCTGGTCACGGCAGGCCATGACGGTAGCCTAGAGATGGTGACATTCAACCAAGACCTGAAGGACAAGTCTGAGCTCAAACTGTAATTAAGTCCTTTAGACTGTGTTTCTTTATGGGGTTAATAATAAGGATAAAGCAGAAGCAGAAAGAGGGAGGAAGCAATAGAACAAAGTGGTCAAGTTCCAAAGTAAAAGGCATCTCCATTCCCTTGCCAAGGTAGATATGGTTGTAAAGGCAGAGAACTACCCGAAGAAAGAATCAGAGTGGCCTGCAGTACTGTTAAAAGCCTCTCACTGACCAGGCTTATATGACCCACATCCTGATTGCTTCCCTATCACCACTGGCAGCCACCTCCCCATTGCAGTCTTGTGCACCTATAATTGGAATTGGCACCAAGGTTAGAGTTGAAGCTTAAGTCAGGGGTACATGGCCTCGGGCAGTGCTCTCCTGGCCCTCCCAAATCAAAGGCACTTGCAGTAGACCAAGAAAACTTCGAAAGCTCCTATCCCCTTCATTTCCTGCTCAGACTTTGGGGAAGCCAAGCTGCAGAAAGGAGCACCATGCATTAGATTCTGGGTGCAGTGCAGTCCTTGGGGAACACAGAAACTATTCCCTGGGTGGAGCAGGATGCCTTGATTCACTGTCTTCTCAGCTCAGACACAAAAAAGGGTGCTGATGCAGAGCCTCAGATCAAGGAGCAGCAATGAGAGAATGCTTAAAAAATAAAAGCAGATAACTTCGCCTTGAGCTACTATCAACCTTGATCATTTATTTACAGTCCTTTCTCTTGGGGTCATGCATGAGTGCTCTGAAGCCAGAAAGTGCCAGTTCCCAAAACCCCCTCGATTTTCTGGGACTTGATTAATGGTGCTACTTGTGGCTTTATTTGATCTTCACTAAACTTCGGAGTTGAACTGGCCAATTTGGTCAGAAATATATTATTTTTCATATTTCTGAGTTCCTTATGATAATGGTCCAGGATTAGGTCCTGGGATGTTCTCACCAACTGCTCCTCATATTGGATTTAAGTTCAGGGAGAGCGAGTTTATTTGTTTGTCTGCCTTAGAGCATTGGACTATTAAGTAAAAGGGTCCTCAGCATATGATGGTTCAACTACAATTTTTTGACCTTAGGATGGTGTGAAAGCAATACAAATTCAGGAGAAACTATGCTTCAAATTTTGAATTTTGATCTTTTCTCAGGTTAGCATTATGCGGGACTATCCTTTGCTGATGTGGGCAGCAATGGTGAATTGCAGTTCCTAGTCAGCCACAGCATCACAAGGGCAAACAACCCACATAGTGACAACAATTCTACCCTTACGACCATTTGGTTTTTACTTTTAGTATAACATTCAACAAATTACAGGAGATAGTCAATCAATACTTAATGATAAAATGGAATTTGTATTAGTGATTCTACCCACCTATAGACTAATATAAGTGTTCTGAGCAAATTTAAGGTAGGTGAAGCTAAGCCATGACATTTGGTATGTTAGGTGTATTAAATGCATTTTCAACTAAATGACATTTCAACTTACAGTCGGTTTATCAAGACATAACCCTATCAGTGCACCTGGATGGTGCAGTCAGTTAAGCATCCAAGTCTGTTTAAGCTCAGGTCATGATCGTATGGTCATGGGATAGAGCCCTGCATCAGGCTCCACACTTAGTTTGAAATCTCCTTAAAACTCTCCCTCTCCCTCTACCCCTCCCCCTGTGTCCACTCTCTCACACACGCACCCTCTCTCTTTCTCTCTCTCTCAAATAAATAAATAAATCTTTAAAAAAAGGCATAACTCTATCATAAGTCAAGAAAGATCTGGTATTATGAATGAGTGGGGAGCCTCCTTTGCCATAAAGTGCCATAAAGACTATATTATTTATGGCTTCCTCTCTTGATATATTATTTGAACATGCTAAGTCCTTTTGTAGATGGCTTTTGTATAATATCTCGGTGATCATTATTTTCTGTTAAGTGGTGAAATTATTGTTTCTTACTTTGCAAAGTTTTATAGAATAGATTATGCTTGCATCATAAGTTATACAGCAAGCTTAGAATTTTTGCTTGCCAAATTATTGCTGGTACTGAGGAGATCTGGACACCATGATGGAGGTGGAATCCACCTATCTTTATCTATTTCTCAATACAAACTGAGATGTAAAGGTGGAGTAGCCACTTTACCCTAGCTTTTCCCAAGGCCCTGTGGCCTGAACAGAATCCCACTTGTGCCCTGTCTTGGCTCCACAAACCAGAGGTCTGAAATTGTCATCAGCCAAACTAGTACTGCCTAAACCCCATCATTGAGTCCTAGGAGAGGAAACAAGAGTGGACACCTGTGGGAAGTGAAATGGAATTGCATGGGAGAATGCTCATTCAGTCAAGAAAGAGTTGAGCATAACTCCCAATTTCTAGGCTAGGCAATGGGCAATGGGGGACACTGGACCTGTCCCAATTTAAGAAAGAAGATGATGGCTTCAGTTTTGGATCAGTTTGGGTCTAGATTGTTTGTGGCACATCTCAGGGATGCCAACTAGTGTATGAGCCAGCAAGAAGAATGGAATGTAGATTTGAGAATCAATAGTACTCACTCACCAAACAAACATTTATTGAAGTCCACCTGAGCATAGGATAAGAATAAGAAATTCTTGAATAAGAATAAGCCTTGAATAAAAGATCAATGCCTGCTCTTCTGGAGCTCATAGTGAGGGTGGAGGTGGGAGTGTGGAGTGGATAAATGTTAACTATATGCTCACAAACATCAGGGGGCTGGGACCAAAACACAAGAAAATGTGGCCTTTAGTGGAGATGGAGAGACTCATCCTCTCAGAAGGGTGCAGGAATGAGGCTGATCGTGAACTGGGTATTTACCCTAAAGATACAAATGTAGTTATCCGAAGAGGCATGTGCACCTGAATGTTCATAGCAGCAATGTCCACAATAACCTAACTATGGAAAGAAACTAGATGTCCATCAACAGTTGAATGGATAAAGAAGATGTGATACACACACACACACACACACACACACACACAATGGAATACTATGCAGCCATCAAAAGAAATGAAATCTTGCCTTTTGCGACGATGTGGATGGAACTAGAGGGTAATATGCCTAGCGAAATAAGCCAATCAGAGAAAGACAATTATCATATGATCTCCCTGATATGAGGAAGTTGAGAGGCAACGTTGGGGGTTTGGGAGGTAGGAAAGGAATAAATGAAACAAGATGGGATTGAGAGGGAGAAAAACACAAGAGACTCTTAATCCCACAAAACAAACTAATGGTTGCTGGGGGGAGGGGAGGTAGGGAGAGGGTGGTTGGGTTATGGACATTGGGAAGGGTACGTACTATGATAAGTGCTGTAAAATGTGTAAACCTGGCAATTCACAGACTGGTACCCCTGGGGCTAGTAATACATTATATGTTAATTTAAAATTTTTTTTAAAAAAAGGTGAAGCAGTGTTGATCTAGAGACCGCATCAGGACAGAGACAAGCCCCATGCAGACCTGTCTTCTACCAGGGCTGTGCAGTGTATGAGACAACAGTGAGAAACAGCTCAGGAACAGAGTCTGGAAGGGACAGAGGATAGGTCAGAAGAAGGCACTGGAGGAAGGCCAGGGCACTGCCCAGGGTCTTCTGCCAACTAGATCTCCAGATGAGCAGGGACACAGGGGATGGCGTGGGAACAACAGGAATCTCCTTTCATTTCACTGCCTCTGCACAACTGGAAGAGCAATGTGGGAGGAGGGTTGCTTCGTTTTGCGGTGTCTCTGAGATAAGAGGGAAAGTGGAGAGGAAGTAAGAAGTCTCCCTTTTCCCTTTCCCCTTCAGCATATGTAGAAGCAAGGATTTTGTTCTCTGGCTGACTGAATCTCTTGTTCTTATGTGAAGATCACAATATCCCATATTCAAGCCTTCAGCCTTTATTCAAGATCTAAAAGTTAGATTTGCTCTTTATGTTTGATTAGTAGTCAAAAAATCTTCAGGTTATTAAATAAGATCAAATTTTGATAGAGTAAATCCAGTTTAAGTAAAATTAATTATGAGTGACTCGGGACAGGATAACACACTTACTAGGCCAGGTTTCTTTCCCCACCCCACCCCCCCATTTTGAATCCTTGATTGCAAAAACTTAAAAATTTAGGAGTATTACAGAGAAAAACAAAAGCCTTTTTTGGGGAAGTCTTCCCTATCACCATGATAACAAGGAAGGCATCTGTAAAGTTAAGGCTCAGGAAGCCCCCAGGCCTCCCCTTGGGAGGGAGGAAAGCAGTTAGACAGGATCTTCTTGTGGCCTCACTAACCACACCCCCTCTCATCTGCAGCCACCCAGAGATGTAGAAGAAGACCCCAGAGGAGAGTGAGCCAATGGGAAGAGGCCAAGGTGGGGCCAGCCCCATGGCTAACTAAACCAGCAGTGTTAACCTGACTGCAAAGCTGCTCATAAAAGCAAAAATACCTGTACTCATGATGAGCAATGTTGGCAGATGATATGCCTGGCACTGCACTGAGCACCTTCCATGCATTCAATATTCCCTGCACACCTAAAGCTGAGGATATTATTATGATCCCTTTGGTCCAGGTGGGGACTGGAGGCTCCTAGAAGTTAAGGAATTTGCTAAACTCACTCAGCTTGTAAAAGGCAATGCTGGAAATCTATCATGGTTCGCCTGAATCCCATAGATGCCACACATTTCCTTAAACTCAAATTTATTCCGGTGGGTCCACAGTATTGGATGGCTCAGTGATTTTCCTGAACAATACTAGATCACACAATTAACAGTTAAATAAACTTTGCTTCATTCATGAAATGGAGTAATACTCAATATTCAAAAATGATATTTTTTCAGAATTGTCAATAATACAAGAGAATTTTCATGATGAAATATTTCTTGAAAAAAGCATAATGTAAAAACCTATATAATAAACTGTATATCCATATGTACATATAAACTCAAACATTCACCATTCACAGAACAGTTAAACAAAAGTTGGAATATTCATTCAATAAAATGCTATACACACTTAAATATCAACATTGATATTTCTCAAAAATGCAAAATTTAGTCACAAAAAGTTGAAAAATAAAATTTTTAATATATCTTTTATACACATTTTAGAAGCACAGAAAACAATATTCTAAATTGCTCATGGATACTAGTATGTAACATACAAGCCCCCAAAACACAGAGTGGAAATATACACATGGAATCACAATTATTGTTGGAACTGGCCTGGGGTAGGGACTTACAGAGATTCCAACTGTATGCTATGTTGTAATTCTTTAGAAAGTGAAAAAGACATGATAAATGTGATCTATATTGACATCTGTTGATTCTAGATGGTGGAGATATATATATATACATACATGTATATATATATATATATATTCTATATAGTGCATGCTTGTTACATTTGTAGTTTTCTGTAATTTTAAGATTTCTATATTGGAATTTATATGCCAAGGAAAGTTTAAAAGGAAGTATGTAAAATATTAACAACTCTGTCCTCTGGGTGGTAATGTTATAGCCAATTTTCATTTTCTTCTTCAGCTTTCTCTGTACTTGTAAAATTTTCCCTATTAGAATATGTGACTTTTATAATCAATAGAAAAATAGACTCACCTCCCAATTTTCCAAGAGCTAATCCATTTCATGCCTCTGGGCTTTTGGTATAAAGCAGAACATATTATTGAAGTCAGGCATACTGGAAAATTAAGAAGTGAATAATGTTGGATTTGACAGTGAATTTCTTTCAGAAACAGAGATTTTTCTACTCCTGTTGTTGTTTATGTTTGATCTTTATGTCAATTCTATGGTCAAGCGCAGATACCATCCCACACACATGTGGGTGCTTGTGCACATGGCACACTGCATCTCTGAAGGTTAGAACCCGACCACACATTAAGGACGATCTAGTGCAGCTTTCTTGTTTTACCAACAGAGAAACTGAGGCTAAGAAGGGTGAAGAGGCTTCCCTAAGATCAGGCAGCAGGGCCAGAAACTGAGTCTGAGTCCTAGCTGATGTTTTCATGGCTCCACTGGTGCTGCCCAAGTGTTTTGTGGACAGTGATGGTACCCAAATATGAGGAATAAGATGAAAATATCACCAAAACAACCAATTGGCATTATACATAAAAAAGTAAACATAATTTGTGTCATATATAAAAGCTAACATAACTATCTTCAGTAAGGCCCAGATTTGTATCTTTATCCTCAAAATCCAATTACCACTCTGAGTAAGAGTCCTTTCCTTTATTGAATACAGTCTGTCCTGGAGAATTGCGTTTGGATTTCCACAGGCATGTGGAGGCTTCTCAGCCCACCCTCTCTGTGGAGTGTTGATTCTTACTTACTATGCTGACCCTTTCTAGAGAGAAGCGCCCCACTAGGGCCAAAACCATGAGTATCCCTCACTGCAGTTCTCTAATGAAAGACCTGGTTCATTGATTTGCTGATACTTTCCATGAAGGACATGGGATCTGAAGCAAGTAAATGAGGCCCAGTCAAGGAGTTGAGTCCTTGCTCACTCTGCCAGCCCCTTCTCTTCTCTTCTCTTTGTGCCTTGGCTCTGTCTTACTTCCAGAGTAAGGTGAAGAACCAGCTCCTTTGTCAACAGAAACTGGACAGCCTCTGCTGCCCAGGTCCAGGTGAGTCTGGCAGTGAGTCTCAACTGCGCTACCTAGGTGCAGCCTGCAACACTCCCACCTGAAGGACCAAAGCAGGGCCTGACTTGTTCAAGGTCCAGACCCTCCTCTGCCACTGCCATCCCCCATCCCCATTGCTTGCCTGACCTGGCCCACCTGACTAACTTCTACACTCACTGACTGCCTCCACCCCCACTCGTGGAAGACAAGGCCAGTCTCCTTGCCTGAGACAAGTCTACTCCCTACTTCCCTTCATCCTTATCTCCTGCTTGCATACCCCTCCTGAACACGTGCACACTCATACATGCAAGCGTGGGCACACATGCTCATACACAGCATGTTCACACACATACACACACATGCATACCACATACATACATGTAGGCACACACCCTTAAAGCCTACTTTATCAGTTTATGATTACTTATGATACAGAGCCAAGAGAAGTGGGCTTTCCTGCTGGTCTTCCCAGCCACCCAGAGCTGGCCTGTCCAAATACTTGCCAACATCCCACCCCACAGGGTCTAGGGTGAGGGGCCAATATTTTTCCTTTACACTCCATGCAAAGGCATCCATTCTTTACCCATTAGCTAGATGACAAAATCAGCTACCTGGCAGAAGAGACACCTACAGTTATAAACATTTGGCATCCAAAATTCCAAGGTGGTGTCATGGTGGTGGTAGTGGCTGCTATTCCCGATGTTATCCTTCCTTCGTTAATCTAAGCCCAGGGCAGGCATTTTGAGGCATGTTAAAGCAGTACTCCTGCAACCCTGAGGCAGGGTGAGCTGAGGAGGAATCACTGTCCTGGGACTGTTCCTCCCTTTCAAGGTGTGTCTCAGAGGCCTGTGTACAGAACAGAAGAAGACACACCTCCCTGGCCCCCACCTCTGGGATGGCACCCACCCCTTGCCCGGTCAAGCCCTCCCTGGCTGGGCTATGTGGGATGAGGCTGGGGCCCAGAGAGTCACCCCTTTACAGAACCCTGCCCCACGCCCCGTGCCTCAGGGCCTGTCCATTCAACAGGCATGCAGAGATGGCATGGCCCCTTCAGCCACATCCCGAAATTTCACTGACAGACGGTAAGGAGGAGGCCATGATCCCTGCCCTGGGAGACAGCCAGACAGAGAGGTCAATTTGCTGATCTGCTCAACTCAAACAAGACAACCTGGACAGCTGTCCTTCCGAAGCCACTTAAAAACATAAAGTTGAATAGAACGCAAAACGATTGCACTGATGTTTCAGTGAAGTTGAAGTTTAAAGTAACCTTTCTCCTCTCTTCTGCAAACCTCCCATCCTCCTGCCTTAGAGTTTTGTTTGGGAACTGGCACCACCCTCAAGATAGGACAAAGGAGGCGAGCAGCAAATACTCAATTCCTGTTGAAACTGGCTGGATCCTTAGGGGTTCCCTAAAACCCCTCCAGTCCCTTCCTCACAGGCTGGGCTCATGGACTCACAATCCAGCAGGGACAATGTGGCCACCCAGCAACTCAGTGGCAACTCTGCGGTGCTGGCCTCTCTGCATTCCCACCTTCCCCTCTACCCCATGGGGGATTCCAGGGCCTTTTCATTGAAATGGGGAGGGGAAATTATAATTAAATACTTAAGAAAATAAAAAATACAAAGAGAACTATAACTGCCTATGTACCCACTACCCAGAATTAACAGATGTTAGTATTTCCAAAAGCACCGAGAAGATTCTAAGGAAATAAACAGTACAGCTACTGTTAAGTCTTCTCTGCACCCCTTCCCCATCTCATTCCTCTTCCCTGGCCAGACAGACAAACCTTATCTGAAGTTGGTATGTGTTCCTCCCATCCCAGGAGTCATATTTTACTCTATGCATCCAAAAAGACAATACAGCATGCTTTTTTTTTAACTATTTACAAAAAGTATACTGAATTTATAATTCCGAAACATGCTCTCTTCACTCACCATATTCATATTCCAGCTTTAAGCTCTCTTGCCGTTGATTCATATAAATCTAGCTCATTTGTTGTAATTGCTGTTAGAATGCATGCATGTGAGTATAGCATGATTTATTTAGCCAATTCCTTCGTGGTGGGCATTGCAGTTCTTCAGTACTGTAAACAATGCTCCAGCTAACAGCCATGTTCACACCTTCACACAGAGGAGTTTCCCTGGAGAGAATACCTTGCAGAATTTCTGCATTGTGGTTTTGTTCTTATTTGGTTTTATCAGGGCTCACCAATCCGGCCTCCAAAGGCACAGCCAGGGTTCAGTCCTGCCATCAGGGACACTATGTGTCACCTTCCTGCTCACACTCGTGGCCTTCTTAGCGGCATCTCATGGTCGGGCACCTCCCAGACCTGGCAGCTGATCCTATTAACCACTGGAGGGTTAATCTTCTGAGATATGCCAGGTCTTGTCCTGTGACCATTTTCTTCTAAGTTTGCTAGTCTTCTGTCTTACATGAGTGTCTCCCTGGGGGAGAGGCTCACATCTGAGATGAAGACAAACAGTGCTGTTTCTTGTCTCCTTTTCTCTCTCGGGCAGATCCCCTTGTCAATGTGACAACCCTGGTCACACTGAAGCAGCATCCTGAGCGGACCCAGAAAGTGCTGTCCCTCAGAATAGGAGTAGAGGGCAGGTTGCCAGGCACTTGTGATTTGAGGGGCTCAGAATCAGCTCCCTGTCCCCTGGCTCTTCAGCTGAAGTGGAAGGAGGACTCTCTGGCCCACACTGAGGGTCCTAAGGTCCTAGAACAGGAAGAGGGAGCCCCATAGCCCCATAGCCTCCCTTACTGCGCAATCATGAGTGGCTTGTGTCACATCTAATAGCTACTAAGTGACTAAGACCTGGTTTAATTCATTATGAGTGTGATATCTCAGCATCAACTTCAGAAAGTAATGGTGAGCAGGGAAAGAAGGGACATGAGCAGGATTAGTGACACAGCTCCCATGGTTCCTTTCCCATAAGAAGGCAAATGAACAATCACATCGTGGGGTGGGGGTGGGAGACAGGGACAGGTTAAGAAGAGAAGCAGGGGTGCTGAGTGCTATGGTGGGCACCCCTCCCTAGAGCCAGGACAAGACACTGGACTCAGGTCCGTTCAGCAATCTGGAAGGGAACAGCGAAAAGCCTGTTTTCTCCAAGGGCTGATCTTCTTCAACAAATATGGTGTTAGCATGCAGAGGACAAAAGAGAAGAGGAGGTCCTCAGAGGAGCTGGAGGAAGCTGGGAGGAGAGGCCCAGCCAGCACTGGACAGGTCCCATCCCAGGGCTTAGCCTGGAGCTCCGGGGAGAGGTAGATTACCGGAAAGGAGTTCTGCCCCTGAACCTGGCAGGACTGCTTTGAGCTGAATGAAAGCCAGGGATCCTCCCTCAGGGTTAAAACCTGCATTAGCCCAGAGGAAGAGAGCCTGTAACAAAGTTTCTTTTATAACTGCAGGGGGGAGGCAAGCACAAGGTCCACCGACTCAATTAACCACAGCCCAGTTCCCCACCTTCAACACTATCCATCCGTAGATCCCCCACAGGAAACTGGAGAACACAATACACCCAGCCCTCTAACAGAAGCTCTGAGGGGAACAAACGGTCTCATATACAAGGAGGTCAAGGCAAGGAGAAATTTCCCACATTGTATTAACAAGAAGAGAAAGTCTTCATTGAGCCACATATATTCAAATGAAAAGAAAGGATATAGCATCTATGAAAAATATGAGAACAGAGAAATAAATAAATTAACAGAAAAAACATAAGGCAAAAAAGATAAATAATCCACTCTGGGTGGGGGTGGGGAGAGACAAGAAACAGTAGGAAATGCCCCCAAAATGTTGCATGCTAAAGCAAACCTGACACAGCCATTAAAGGTAGATGTCTCTGCTGAGGTATCTGGGGGAAGTGTGGTGAGGTCTGCAACTTGAAATGCATCAAGAAAGATGGATGGAGAGAAAGGAAGAGAGGGAAAGAGACCATGCTCAAAGCATGTATAAGAAGATCTTGATGGGATTTGGGTGGTAGATGAGTGGATGGTTGCTGAAATTCCATTGTCTTTTCTGTATGTGAAAATACATGTAATAAAATGTGTGGTGAAAAAATAATGAATACTGTTATGCTGAAAATAAATAAATTTAATTTTAAAAAAATGTTGAGGAAGAAAGATACTCTTCAAAACCATCATAAAAATTACATGAGGAGCACCTGGGTGGCTCAGTTGGTGAAGCATATCTGCCTTCAGCTCAGATCATGATCCCAGGGTCCTGGGATCAAGTCCCGTGTTGGGAATCCCTGCTCAGCAGGGAGTCTGCTTCTCCTTCTCCCTCAGCTTTCCCCATTTCTCATGCCTTCTCTCTCTCTCTTACTCTCAAATCAGAAAAAAAAAAAATCTTAAAGAAAAAGAATTAAGGGGGCGCCTGGGTGGCTCAGTGGGTTAAAGCCTCTGCCTTCGGCTCAGGTCATGATCCCAGGGTCCTGGGATCGAGCCCCCGCATCGGGCCCTCTGCTCAGCGGGGAGCCTGCTTCCCTTCCTCTCTCTCTGCCTGCTTCTCTGCCTGCTTGTGATCTCTGTCTGTCAAATAAATGAATAAAAAAAAAAAAAAGAAAAAGAATTAAATAAGGCAATGATGTGGAAGGGCTTGTACACTGCTGAGGATTTACAGATTTTAAAAAGTGATTAAAACAGTATAACAGCATAACAAGGAGAGATTAAAGAAGCAAGGAAACAAAGAGACTGCCTTTCAGAACTAATAAATAAATTAGAAATAGCAAAGGAAAGACAGGGTGGGTCATCGCATTCCCGGCAAAGAGGAAATACTGAATGTAATCAAAATGAATGCAGAATGAAAAAGCAAATTGTTTAAAGTAATTTTAAAAAGTCAGTGGACACAAAGAGCAAACAAGTATCCAGCTAATGGATAGTTGGGAACCCTAAAATAGGGGATCTACCAAATGGAAATTAAAATATTTGAAGGTTAATAAGACGCGCCTGAGTGGTTCAGTTGGTTAGGCATCCAACTCTTGATTCAGCTCAGGTCATGATCTCAGGGTTGTGAGCTGGAGCCCCATGTGGGGCTCGAAGCTCAGCAGGGAATCTGCTTGAGGTCTCTCTTTCTCCCTCTACCCCTCCTATCGGCTCTCTCACTCTCTCACTGTCTCTCCAAAATAAATAAGTAAATCTTTTTTAAAAATTATTTTAAGATAAGTGAGAAGGAAATATGGGTAGAGAGAGGGATACCTACAGAGTGAAAGGACACAGCACATTCCAGAAGAAAATGATATAGCAAATCAACACTAAAGGATATCTTAGCAAGCTTTCTCAAGGATAGAGAAGAAATTCTTTAGACATCCAGGCAAAAATAATAGTAATTATAATTCCTTACAAAGAAGGAAATAGGGCTGCCTCCAGATTTCTCCCATCCCCACTACATTCCAGAAGACCACAGGGGGAAATATTCAACATTTGTGGGAAATAAACTATGACCTAAAAAATTTATACTAAGCCAAGTTGAGCAATAGGCAATTTCAAACATGCAAGTACCCAAAATACTGCATCCATGAAATTCTCCTGAAAGTCGTGCTGACTAAAAACAGCCAGCCAGCCAGGCATACATGGCAATGCCTGGAACAAGGACTGGAGATGGACCAGAAGGGGGTTACTTACAGAAGCGAGGGCAAAGGTCCAAATTAGACTCTCCATGTCAGTATGCTAACATCAGCCCCATGAGAATGGCATCAACTAAGCATACTTGGAGGTACAGGCAGGTGAGGGATTTGGAACAAAGTCTATCTAATGTTTTCCTATTCTCATACTTCATAATGGGCTGTCAAGTACTGTCTGGGAAAATCAATCAATCAATCAATAAAGAAATGGAGTTTTAAATCTATAAACATGAGAACTATGAAATAAGACAATCAACCTCCATATTGTGGAAGAAAATATACAAAGTAAAAACACAGAGAACATTAAAACTCAGTATTATAACAAAAAAAAAAAAGATGACAGATCTAAGACCAATCATAACAGATATGTCAGTAAGTGGATAAACTCTATAAAAATCTATTTGCTGAAAAGAAAGAGACGCATCTACAACAAAGTCACTGAGAAGCCTCTGCAGACATCCCAGCTAATGCAGACAAAGCAAATCTCGGGTGTGACAGTAATACGAGTCAAGACAATTTGGGGAAAAGCATTATGGAGGGAGAGAAAGGCACTCTATAATGATAAAGAGTGTAATATACAATAAAGTTCTATCTGTCAAGAAAATTTATGTACCAAATAATACTGCATCAAATTATAAAAAGAAAAACAACCGTAAATACAAAAAGAAATAGAAACGCAACAGGGGCAAACAGATTTAAGTCACCTCTCTGTCTGCCTACACCAATCAATCACGTAAACACAATGACAAAAGATGAGGGGGGGTAAGTAACAAAATGAATCAAAATGTTTCAAATCATGCCCAGCAAACAGAACCTCCCTTTTCTAAGGCCCACTGGTCGTTTATACACAGCAGCGCCCCCTAGGTCCCCGGACCTCAATGGCCAACCTACTGACAGAGCTGTGGGTAAGGTGAGGGGGGCAAGGGAGGAAAGTGGGGCACCTGGAGCTTGTATCTGGTGAAGCAAGCCATCCCACCCCAGGACTGAAGAGGCAGGTGAGGGACTCTGTGGGGAGCCAGCTGGGTGAGGAGGCAATGCCTGCCCTGCCCTCTGACCCCTCATGGACACCAGCCAGCCCATGCAGGCAGGCTTGCTTAGGTGACAGCCACAGAGGTGCACCTTCTGGGACCCAGAAAGGGCAGGACAGGGTAGAAAATAGATTGGAGATGGGCAAAGGAAGAAATCGCAGCCCAGAAATCTAACCAAGAGGAAAACAAAAGGGAAATGCCCCAAGTTACAAGTGAGAATGAGAAATGACAGAAAATAAATTCATGAGACATAATAAAAGCATATTTTGTTCAAATCCATGCAAATACATATGAAACGTAGAAGAAATGGATGACTTTCCAGGAAAATGTGAATTACCAAATTTGAATATAGGGGAAAAACTCATAGAATACAGAAAAAAATTAGCAGATTAATTATTACAGGAAAATATTTTGTGTTATCAATTCCATAATTAGACATTTTGGCAAATTCCCTTATTTTTCAAGAAGTTTTCTATTGATTCTCCTGCTGATTTCAGGTACACTATTTCAGTCACCTGAAAATAATGATATCTTTGCTCCCTTCTTCCCAATTTTTATACCTTATTCCTGTCTGTTTTCCAGCTCTAATAACGAGTCCTTTCAGGGAAGTGTCAGAAAACAGTGGGGAAGTGATCATCTTTTCCTCACATCTGCTTTAATGGGCATGCTGTCAGGGAATCCCTGCTCCACGGCATGCTGGCTTCTTGTTTAAGTTTGTTTCTCTTGCTGAGTGGAGGAAGTCTTTCTATTCCTGCTTTAGATGTGACTGTATGCATCTATCAAATGCCACTTTGAATTTCGTGGAGATAATCACAGGTAGTGGTTTTTTTTTTCCTTTCTTGTGACTTTTTAATACAGGAAACTAATTCCCAACTATGTTTTGTAATGTTAATTATTTTCTGACAGTAAAATATCTTCATTCTTTGAATGAACCTCCACTGGTTGTACTACATTATTTTTTTAATTTGTTTTTAGACTTGATTTGTTAGAACTGTATTTCAAGTTTGGGCATCAATCAATATGTACTTTTATTTTTGTGCTCTCTTTATCAGATTTTGGTGTGAATTTTATGCTAGTTCAGCAAAACAGTTTTGATATCTTTTTCTAACTTCTAGAACATTTTTTTGTTTACATTTTTACATGTTTACACACACATTCAGATTCTGTACTTTGAAGACATAGAACTCAATCTGGACCTGCTAGTTTGATAATAAACATTAGGAAGAAGGAGGCAAAATTATTATCTATATATCTGGAAGAACTAGGAGAATCCACTGGAGAAAATCTATCTGAAATATAAGAGAATTCAGTTGTCCAGATATAGAATTGACATTCCAAAAGAATTAGCTTTTTTCCAGGTAGTAAGCTACTGGAAAATACAAAGGAAAGGAAAAGATGGCTTTTCCATCCAACTCCGGCCACCCTCATGTTACCCACTGCCCTGTACCACCCCGTGGGGCACAGGCACACACAGATGGGTATCTTCACCTAAGTCCTTCTCTACCAATCCACTAAACCTGTAACATACACTAAGAACATGATTATTTTAAAGTTTATTTTATTTTTAAACCTATCTTTAAATTATATAATTTTAAAAAGAATTATTAATGATGCAAATATATAAAATCTCACCAACACAGCAGTGTTTTAACAACTAATATGGAAGGAAGAAAAGTCCCCTCTAGGAATATACATGCCAGTCCTACTACTTCCTTCACTCCTGCTTTCATTATTAGTATGGTCATCAATCCACAGCTTATCAGCAGAAATGTTTTTAGACCACTTGTCAATTTTATGAGGTAAGTTTAGTGAAACATTGATAAAGTCATCTGTAGGCATAGAGACCCTGTCATGTTTCTGGAGAGACCAGAAAGCCTCACACTGCCTTGAAGACACCTCCCCACAGAGGGAGGAGGGGAGAGTGCCTGTGTCCACTTACATAGAAGTTATCAGTAAGCAGGTCCCCAGCTCCCAGGCACACTTGGGGACATGGGACCCAGCATATGCAACAGCTATCAGACCATGTCAGGCAGGGTTTGGTGAAGACCCTAGAGACAGTCCTCTTAGTTGTGGAAATGGTTTTTATGACTCCTGGACCCATCAGGAGCAAGGACTCCCCCAGAAATTATCTTGGCAGCCTACAGCACCAAACAGCTAACCCTCATAAGCTGTCATCGCCCACCACCAAGGAGGAGCATGTTCCCTTTCTCCTACCAAATCTCACTGGGTGCCCCTCTCTGGCTGCTCCTACCCAGACCGAGAGGAAGGGCCCTCTAGGAGATACAGCCCCAAGCACATCGCTGCACTGATGCAGAACAGAAGGTAGAGGGTGGCAGGGGGGACCACAGGAGACAACCAGGGGTCTCCAACAGCAAGGGCAGCAGTGACATACATGCGTCTCCCCCAACGTGACAGTACCTCACAGAGCTGGAGACACACTCTGCAAAAAATGAAGGGACAAAGGCCTGTAAGGCACAAATCTGTCTCTGGAAAACGCTCATCACATTTCCAGCTCAGCCACCATACCCATTTGAGATCCTGTATCAGTGAGTCGTGGAGGAAGAGCCAGCAAAGAAATGGGTAAATACATACAAATGTATGCACAATAAGGCAGAGAACTCATATGCAGCTCTTACATCCCTAGTCTGCCTTCACGACTTCCTTTCCCCTCTACCCCTGACTATTCCCCCTGCCATGGGCCAGCACCTGGCCATGGGTTCTTCACCTGGCCAAGTGACCCACACCTTCATTCTTAAAGGATCTGAACTATGAGTAGCACAGCCAATACTGGATTGCTGTAGCCCTCCCTTAATTTTTACCATGGCATGGAGCTCATGTGAGCCGCCAAGGCTCCCCCATGTGTGCCCTCTTCCACAGAGTAAGGTGGCCACTCTCACCCGCCCACCTGTCCCCAGATGCTGCACTGCCTCCGCCGTCCTCACTCACTGCTAACAGCTGTCCTGCTGCACTAACAAGACGGAGGGCCTCTACAGACTGCCCTTTACCCATAATCCTGGGCCCACAGCCTGCCCTTCCACCTGCTGCCATCCAGCATGCAGGTCTCCTGGGGGTCTCTGGGCACCTCCAGCCCTGTGTGTTCCACCTCTTGCCCTGAACCCTGCCACCCACAGTCTTTGCCATGTCTGCTAACAGCAGCACATGCTTCTGACTGAGTGGGTCAAAACCCCGGCATTGTCTTTGATGCCACTTTCTCTGAGACTCTGTGTCCTGGGAATTCTGCCAGCTGTGCCTTTCAAATGCATCCAGCACTGGGTCACCCTTTGCTACCTTCCAGCTAACATGCTTGTCCCACCTGCCATCAGCCCCTTCCATATTATTGCATGTTCCTTCCAACCAACCTTCCACAGTCTGTTTCCACCACCCCAGCAAGCCTGCTGTCTCACTCAGAGGGGAAGCCCCAGCCCCTGTGAAGTTTTGAGGGTCCCAGGGATTTGGCCCCAGCTCTCTGACACTTGACCTTCCAGCTACTCTGCAAGCAACCTCAGTGAGACTAGGACCTTTGTACTTTCTATTCCCACTCCCAAGAACATTCTTCCCATAGATATCTGCATGGCCCACCTGTTTCAAGAATTTGCCCAAATGCCACATGCTCAAGGTTTTGCCTTTTCGCCCTGAGCAAAATTACGGTTGGTACTCCCAGATCACTTACTCTATTCTACTTCATCTTTGTTACAGACATTAATCACCTCCACCACACTGTATGAAGCATGAAACAGTCTGCACTTATTGTTTAATTCCTTCCCACCAAGAACTCAGGTTCATGGGTCAGAGATGGCAAACTCTAAAAGAGTGCCTGCTCAGAGTAGGGGCTCGATAACTACTTGGTGAATGAGGATCATTGTCATGACCATGTATGCATTTAGAGAGAGTCAGCACCAAGGGAGAACAGGCATTGCCAGGTGTGGTCCCCCCTCTGGAGGAGCTCACAGTGCTAAAGGGAGAAGGCCTTGGCTATGAGGATGCTGTGAGCCTTTGCAGAGTGACTACGCTGGGCCTCCAGAAGCCATGGGCCAGTGTTTGACAGCTGCTGAGGGCTCAGGCCCCCAACCAGAATAGAGCTCAGTGAAGGGCAGGCAGGAGCTGGGAGTAGATGTCGGTGTTCTAGCCCTGGAGGGCCACCTGCCTCTGCCTCTGCCTCTGCCTCCACATCCTCACAGCTTCCCTCTGCTCCCACCCACTTCCTAAATTCACCCCTGGAAAGCGACTCCTACCAGGAACCTGGGGTAAAATAAGCCCCACTACAGACAGGCAACAGCAGAGGACACAGGCAATGGAAGACACAGAACAGACAGAAAAGCATAAAAGTAGCACCCCCAGCTGAGGTCAGGAAGTCCGGTGGCGAGGAGGGCAGCCTCCAGCATGAGTCGAGGTGGTGAGATGGGAGGTGAAAAGTCCTGTGGAGATCACGGCTCCCAAACATCACCTGGGGCCACTCAAACTTGCCCGACAGCCATCCAGCCACACATGTCAACCAGCAGGGGAGAAACCACAGAGCTAACAACTACAGCACCCTGTGCTGGGTGCTGAAACTGGCAGGCATTAAATGGGGATGGAAAACGAGTCTCAATTTTCTATGCAAAATAAACTGAAATTTATTTGTTGGGCAGTGGCTCCCTGGGGCAGTGCTGAGAAGACATCCGAGGAGGGACCCAGGTCCAGTGGACCAACAGAGCTGGTAGGTTGTCTGTCCTGGGCATGGGCAGAGGGGCATGGCAGGCCCACGCTGCCAACTTACTCTTTCTCTCCTCACCCCCACTCCGCCTTGGGGAAACATTTGCGCCCCCCACCCCGGGTGTGAGTGGGTGTGCCAAAATATCCTGGGGCCCACATGGGCACTAAGGTAACATCAAGACTGGGTTCTGTGGCTGGACCTTGAGTTGGGGAGGGGCATGGAAACATAATATTTAAAAAGAAAGATTAAAACCATAACTCCTCTAAGTGACTGAGCAGAAGCATATCAAAATCTAAAAACTATTCCTACATAAAATTTATGACATAAGGTTGTCAGTGGATCTTTTTAAATGAAATCTATTAAGAATAACAGGCTGAGCAGGCATATATGACCCACCTAATCTGCCTAAAGATGAGCTGTATTCCTCCTATTCCAAGAGACCATAGGGCCCTTAATAGAGGCTGGATGTCCCTAGTGGCTTCCGAAGCCTTTATGGAGAAATGGGCTACCATTGTTCTTTCTGCCCCAATTCAATCTGGAGAGTCATTTTATAATGGAGGGAGGACTCACACCATCTCTTTGAGGTCGATATTAACTCACAGGTCAGGAAAATGAATCAGCATAAGCTTCCAAGGAAGCAATTTGGTGATTTGTATCGGGAGCCTTTGTAATAACCCACAGATAGTGCTTTGACATCATCTACAAAATCAGAGAGTAGACAGACATTTATACGCAAAGGTGTCTGTCCAACATTCTCATCATAGGAAGATATTAAAGACAACCCAAACCTGGGAAGAGGTTTAGTAACAAATTGTCATATCAATGGGATATTAGGCATCTATGAAAAATGTTTCCAAAAAGCTGTTTTAATGATGTGAGAAAATGTCTCTGACTTTATATTGAACTAAAATCAGAATGCAAAATTTTATATATACTAGGAGCTCAGTTAAGAAAAGGAAATTTAAGAAACACTGGAAAGAAAAATGTGATAATGTTAACAGAAAATAGAATTAGGGTTGAATTTTCTGCATGTTACACTTTTGATTTTCCAAATGTACCACAGTATCAGATAAAATTTCATTTAAAACTTCTTTTAAAAAATTAAAAAACAAGGAAGGAAAAACTGAATGGTAAGTCATTTGAGAAGGAGAAATACCATGAGAGACTATTAACTATAGGAAACAAACTGGGAGTTGCTGAAGAGGAGGTGGGTGGGGGGACAGGGTAATCCAGTGATGGGCATTAATGAAGGCACATGATGGGAAGAGCACTGGGTGTTATAAGCAACTGATGAATTACTGAACACTACATTTGAAACAAATGATGTACTAAATGTTGGCTAATAGAATTTAAATAATAATAATTTAAAAAAATTAAAAGGAGGACGAGTATTTCCCTTCAGAGATGAGATCCCAAATTAGAGATAGAAACCAAGGCAGCCCCAACTCCTTACTTAGATGACAACTCAGTTTCCGATAGGACCACACACAAAACCAGGTGTAAGGGAAAGGGGTTCAGGCCAGGGTAAGCAGTGATGGGAGCCAGACCCAGCTCTGTCCCAGCCATGCAGCCTGGAGTAACAGCCAGGGCTTGAGGAGGGAAGATTCTACTCCAGCTCTTGCTGCCACCCCTCCCCGAGCTCCACAACACCCTAGTTTGTAGAATGGGATCTAAAGTAGAGACAGTTGCTGGTGTGGAATCAGCAGGTCAGCACTGAACTCTGGGCTCCCCACCCTTCAGCCCTACCATCTTGAAGCAGTTAACTCAAGCCTCCCTGTTCTTCAACATAGTCATCTCTGAAATGGGGCAATGATAGTTCCTAACTCATGAAGCTGCAGAGATCATGGGCACACTTATGCTCAGTCGATAGCCGCTCTTCTTTCAGTCATCAAGGTCACAGTTGATGGAATGAGGGATCACTGTTGAACCTCATTGTTTCCAAGGCCAATCTGCTAGGGCATTCGCCAGTCCTGGCAGTAGATCCCCAATGTCATTCTGCAGGTCACGCTCAGCCAGTGGCCTCAGAGATGCCTTGGAACCTTCTAAAAGCCATGCATGCCCCTCCTCTCACTCAGAGGCCCCACTTCAGTAGGTCTTGGCAGGGCCAAGGAATCTGCATGGTAACAATACTTCCAGGTGATTCTGCTTCACATCCTGCCTGAGGGCCCCTTGCTGTCAGGGTGTCTATTGTCCTTGGACCAGAAGCTCACGTTAGGACTAACATTAAGAAGCATGTTCCAGTTCAGGGGAACAAGATGGCGGAGAAGTAGCAGGCTGAGACTACTTCAGCTAGCTGGAGATCAGCTAGATAGCTTATCTAAAGATTGCAAACACCTGAAAATCCATCGGCAGATCAAAGAGAAGAAGAGCAGCAATTCTGGAAACAGAAAAACAACCACTTTCTGAAAGAACTCTACGGAAAGCGCTCAGGGAACAAAAGCTCCTGAAAGCAAACCCGAGGGGATTACTCACCCCGGCCCCTGATAAGGGCAGTGCAATTCCACCTGGGGCAAAGACTTGAGAATCACTAACCCAGGCCCCTCCCCCAGAAGATCATCAAGAAATCCAGCCGAGACCAAGTTCACCTACCAAGGACTGCGGTTTCAATACCAAGGAGAGCAGCAGAATTCCAGAGGAGGAGAAAGCAAAGCACGGAACTCATGGCTTTTTCCCTGTGATTTTTTTTTGTCTTGCAGCTAATTTAATTTTTCTTTTCTTTTTCATTTTTTGTTTTTTCCTCACCTTCTGGTAAAATTTTTTCTTAACTTTTACCTTTTTCTTTTTTAACGTTTTCTAACCAGTTTATCTAATATATATATTTTTTCTTTTTTATATTTTTCTTATTTGTTTTTTTTTAATTCTTTTCTTTTTTTTTTCTTTTCTTTCTTTTTTCTTTTTTTTTCTTTCTTCCTTTTTGAACTTCTTTTTATCCCCTTTCTCCCCCCTCACAATTAGGGATCTCTTCTAATTTGGTTAAAGCATATTTTTCTGGGGTTGTTGCCACCCTTTTAGTATTTTCCTTGCTCCTTCATATACTCTTATCTGGACAAAATGACAAGAAGAAAAATTCAACAACAAAAAAAAAAAAGAACAAGAGGCAGTACCGAAGGCTAGGGACCTAATCAATACAGACATTGGTAATATGTCAGATCTAGAGTTCAGAATGGCAATTCTCAAGGTTCTAGCCGGGCTCGAAAAAGGCATGGAAGATATTAGAGAAACCCTCTCGAGAGATATAAAAGCCCTTTCTGGAGAAATAAAAGAACTAAAATCTAACCAAGTTGAAATCAAAAAAGCTATTAATGAGGTGCAATCAAAAATGGAGGCTCTCACTGCTAGGATAAGTGAGGCAGAAGAAAGAATTAGTGATATAGAAGACCAAATGACAGAGAATAAAGAAGCTGAGCAAAAGAGGGACAAACAGCTACTGGACCATGAGGGGAGAATTCGAGAGATAAGTGACACCATAAGACGAATCAACATTAAAATAATTGGGATTCCAGAAGAAGAAAGAGAGAGGGGAGCAGAAGGTATACTGGAGAGAATTATTGGGGAGAATTTCCCCAATATGGCAAAGGGAACAAGCATCAAAATTCAGGAGGTTCAGAGAATGCCCCTCAAAATCAGTAAGAATAGGCCCACACCCCGTCACCTAATAGTAAAATTTACAAGTCTCAGTGACAAAGAGAAAATCCTGAAAGCAGCCCGGGAAAAGAAGTCTGTAACATATAATGGTAAAAATATTAGATTGGCAGCTGACTTATCCACAGAGACCTGGCAGGCCAGAAAGAGCTGGCATGATATTTTCAGAGCACTAAACGAGAAAAACATGCAGCCAAGAATACTATATACAGCCAGACTATCATTGAAAATAGAAGGAGAGATTAAAAGCTTCCAGGACAAACAAAAACTGAAAGAATTTTCAAACACCAAACCAGCTCTACAGGAAATATTGAAAGGGGTCCTCTAAGCAAAGAGAGAGCCTACAAGTGGTAGATCAGAAAGGAACAGAGACCATATACAGTAACAGTCACCTTACAGGCAATACAATGGCACTAAATTCATATCTCTCAATAGTTACCCTGAATGTGAATGGGCTAAATGCCCCTGTCAAAAGACACAGGGTATCAGAATGGATAAAAAAACAAAACCCATCTATATGTTGCCTCCAAGAAACTCATTTTAAGCCCAAAGACACCTCCAGATTTAAAGTGAGGGGGTGGAAAAGAATTTACCATGCTAATGGACATCAGAAGAAAGCAGGAGTGGCAATCCTTATATCAGATCAATTAGATTTTAAGCCAAAGACTATAATAAGAGATGAGGAAGGACACTATATCATACTCAAAGGGTCTGTCCAACAAGAAGATCTAACAATTTTAAATATCGATGCCCCCAACGTGGGAGCAGCCAACTATATAAACCAATTAATAACAAAATCAAAGAAACACATCAACAATAATACAATAATAGTAGGGGACTTTAACACTCCCCTCAATGAAATGGACAGGTCATCCAAGCAAAAGATCAGCAAGGAAATAAAGGCCTTAAACGACATACTAGACCAGATGGACATCACAGATCTATTCAGAACATTTCATCCCAAAGCAACAGAATACACATTCTTCTCTAGTGCACATGGAACATTCTCCAGAATAGATCACATCCTCGGTCCTAAATCAGGACTCAACTGGTATCAAAAGATTGGGATCATTCCCTGCATATTTTCAGACCACAATGCTCTAAAGCTAGAACTCAACCACAAAAGGAAGTTTGGAAAGAACCCAAATACATAGAGACTAAACAGCATCCTTCTAAAGAATGAATGGGTCAACCGGGAAATTAAAGAATTGAAAAAAATCATGGAAACAAATGATAATGAAAATACAACGGTTCAAAATCTGTGGGACACAACAAAGGCAGTCCTGAGAGGAAAATATATAGCGATTCAAGCCTTTCTCAAGAAACAAGAAAGGTCTCAGGTACACAACCTAACCCTACACCTAAAGGAGCTGGAGAAAGAACAAGAAAGAAACCCTAAGCCCAGCAGGAGAAGAGAAATCATAAAGATCAGAGCAGAAATCAATGAAATAGATACCAAAAAAACAATAGAACAAATCAATGAAACTAGGAGCTGGTTCTTTGAAAGAATTAATAAAATTGATAAACCCCTGGCCCGACTTATCAAAAAGAAAAGAGAAAGGACCCAAATAAATAAAATCATGAATGAAAGAGGAGAGATCACAACTAACACCAAAGAAATACAAACTATTATAAGAACATACTATGAGCAACTCTACGCCAATAAATTTGACAATCTGGAAGAAATGGATGCATTCCTAGAAACATATAAACTACCACAACTGAACCAGGAAGAAATAGAAAGCCTGAACAGACCCATAACCAGGAAGGAGATTGAAACAGTCATTAAAAATCTCCAAACAAACAAAAGCCCAGGGCCAGACGGCTTCCCGGGGGAATTCTACCAAACATTTAAAGAAGAACTAATTCCTATTCTCCTGAAACTGTTCCAAAAAATAGAAATGGAAGGAAAACTTCCAAACTCATTTTATGAGGCCAGCATCACCTTGATCCCAAAACCAGACAAGGATCCCACCAAAAAAGAGAGCTATAGACCGATATCCTTGATGAACACAGATGCGAAAATACTCAACAAAATACTAGCCAATAGGATTCAACAGTACATTAAAAGGATTATTCACCATGACCAAGTGGGATTTATTCCAGGGCTGCAAGGTTGGTTCAACATCCGCAAATCAGTCAATGTGATACAACACATCAATAAAAGAAAGAACAAGAACCATATGATACTCTCAATAGATGCTGAAAAAGCATTTGACAAAGTACAGCATCCCTTCCTGATCAAAACTCTTCAAAGTGTAGGGATAGAGGGCACATACCTCAATATCATCAAAGCCATCTATGAAAAACCCACCGCAAATATCATTCTCAATGGAGAAAAACTGAAAGCTTTTCCGCTAAGGTCAAGAACACGGCAAGGATGTCCATTATCACCACTGCTATTCAACATAGTACTAGAGGTCCTAGCCTCAGCAATCAGACAGCAAAAGGAAATTAAAGGCATCCAAATCGGCAAAGAAGAAGTCAAATTATCACTCTTTGCAGATGATATGATACTATATGTGGAAAACCCAAAAGACTCCACTCCAAAACTGCTAGAACTTATACAGGAATTCAGTAAAGTGTCAGGATATAAAATCAATGCACAGAAATCAGTTGCATTTCTCTACACCAACAGCAAGACAGAAGAAAGAGAAATTACGGAGTCCATCCCATTTACAATTGCACCCAAAACCATAAGATACCTAGGAATAAACCTAACCAAAGAGGCACAGAATCTATACTCAGAAAACTATAAAGTACTCAAGAAAGAATTGAGGAAGACACAAAGAAATGGAAAAATGTTCCATGCTCCTGGATTGGAAGAATAAATATTGTGAAAATGTCTATGCTACCTAAAGCAATCTACACATTTAATGCAATTCCTATCAAAGTACCATCCATCTTTTTCAAAGAAATGGAACAAATAATTCTAAAATTTATATGGAACCAGAAAAGACCTCGAATAGCCAAAGGGATATTGAAAAAGAAAGCCAACGTTGGTGGCATCACAATTCCAGACTTCCAGCTCTATTACAAAGCTGTCATCATCAAGACAGCATGGTACTGGCACAAAAACAGACACATAGATCAATGGAACAGAATAGAAAGCCCAGAAATAGACCCTCAACTCTACAGTCAACTAATCTTCGACAAAGCAGGAAAGAATGTCCAATGGAAAAAAGACAGCCTCTTCAATAAATGGTGCTGGGAAAATTGGACAGCCACATGCAGAAAAATGAAATTGGACCATTTCCTTACACCACACACAAAAATAGACTCAAAATGGATAAAGGACCTCAATGTGCAAAAGGAATCCATCAAAATCCTTGAGGAGAACACAGGCAGCAACCTCTTCGACCTCAGCCACAGCAATATCTTCCTAGGAACAACGCCAAAGGCAAGGGAAGCAAGGGCAAAAATGAACTATTGGGATTTCATCAGGATCAAAAGCTTTTGCACAGCAAAGGAAACAGTTAACAAAATCAAAAGACAACTGACAGAATGGGAGAAGATATTTGCAAACGACATATTAGATAAAAGACTAGTGTCCAGAATCTATAAAGAACTTAGCAAACTCAACACCCAAAGAACAAATAATCCAATCAAGAAATGGGCAGAGGACATGAACAGACATTTCTGCAAAGAAGACATCCAGATGGCCAACAGACACATGAAAAAGTGCTCCATATCACTCGGCATCAGGGAAATACAAATCAAAACCACAATGAGATATCACCTCACACCAGTCAGAATGGCTAAAATCAGCAAGTCAGGAAATGACAGATGCTGGCGAGGATGCGGAGAAAGGGGAACTCTCCTACACTGTTGGTGGGAATGCAAGCTGGTGCAGCCACTCTGGAAAACAGCATGGAGGTTCCTCAAAATGTTGAAAATAGAACTGCCCTATAACCCAGCAATTGCACTATTGGGTATTTACCCTAAGGATACAAACGTAGTGATCCAAAGGGGCACATGCACCCGAATGTTTATAGCAGCAATGTCCACAATAGCCAAACTATGGAAAGAACCTAGATGTCCATCAACAGATGAATGGATCAAGAAGATGTGGTATATATACACAATGGAATACTATGCAGCCATCAAAAGAAATGAAATCTTGCCATTTGCGACAACATGGATGGAACTAGAGCGTATCATGCTTAGTGAAATAAGTCAAGCAGAGAAAGACAACTATCATATGATCTCCCTGATATGAGGAAGTGGTGATGCAACATGGGGGCTTAAGTGGGTAGGAGAAGAATAAATGAAACAAGATGGGATTGGGAGGGAGACAAACCATAAGTGACTCTTAATCTCACAAAACAAACTGAGGGTTGCTGGGGGGAGGGGGTTTGGGAGAAGGGGGTGGGATTATGGACACTGGGGAGGGTATGTGCTTTGGTGAGTGCTGTGAAGTGTGTAAACCTGGTGATTCACAGACCTGTACCCCTGGGGATAAAAACATATGTTTATAAATAATAAAAAATTTAAAAAAAAAAAAAGAAGCATGTTCCAAGGACAAGTGGTCCTTTCTGTTGGAAGTGTTCCTCTCTCCTACTTCCAAGCAATTCCTGAGGTTGTGGACAGAGAAGCAATCCATCCACTATTGGCAGGTCCTAGAATTCATTGGGCTTCATCATTAAACACAAGGGAAAAACACCCATGACACTTAGCTCCAATAAGAAGAACCTAAGCTGGGCACCTGGGTGGCTTGGTGGGTTAAGCCTCTGCCTTCAGCTCAAGTCATGATCTCAGGGTCCTGGGATCAAGTCCAGCATTGGGCTCTCTACACAGTGAGGAGCCTGCTTCCCTCTCTCTCTCTGTCTGACTCTCTGCCTACTTGTGATCTCTGTCTGTTGAATAAATAAAGAAAAAAATCTTTAAAAAAAAAAAAAAAGAAGAAGAAGAAGAAGAAGAACCTAAGCTTTCCTGTGTGTGTACTTTTTTGAGTGAGTCCTTCCAAACAATCACCATTAGATCTATAAATGGGATCTCCAGGCTGGGCATCATGCATGCCGGCCCCAGAAACCCCCACCCTCATTCTGTATTATCACCTCCCGATGGTAGTTCAAAACTGCTCACAGAGCAAGTTCTGGAACTTGGCATTTTATGAGGCTTCCTGCATTATCATCCCAACACAATACAATTATAAGCCTACATTTGCCACTCTGTCAAGAAGATTAGGTTAGTATTGCTGTCTGGAAGCTTGAAAAGCCATGTGCCCTAGGAGATTTCAAGTCATTTAAAACCTCTCTACTCAGATCATGCAACTTAAATGACTACACTCATTTAGGGCCTGACTCAAAGATGTATAGGATGCAGTAGTTGCCCTCCAGCAGCCAGGCTGGGGGGATATAGACTATCTTAGGGTGTTTGAGCTGCTAGAACAAAATGCCATAGACCAGTGGCTTTTAAAGAGCAGAAATCGCTCACAGATCTGGAGGCTGGAGGTCAGGGAGCCAGCATGGTCAGGTGAGGACTTCCTCCAGGCCACAGAGTGCTAATATCCATCCTCACATAGTGAAAAGGAGTAAGGGAACTTTGTGGGGTCCTTTATAAGAGCACTACCCACTGTTGAGTGCCCCACCCTTATGACCTAAGTAAGCACTTCCCAGAGGCCCATCTACTACATACCATCACCTTCAGGGGTTCAGATTTCAACATGAATTTGGGGGTAGGGGGACATAAACATCTGGACTGTAACCTAGACCCATAAGCATATACTCCTGCAATTTGACGAGAGCTTCAGAAGCAAGAACAGAAACAAGAGCAACAGGTTCAGGTATGTGGTGGTGTGAGGCCCATGGAGGTAGGCTCCCTGAGCTGAGCTGAGCATACCAGGTAGAAGTTATCTAGGGAACAAAAGGAACTGGACAGAAGGGAAAGGCACTGGAAATGGCACCTACCTATACAAAGGTGTGGAGGCAAGAAGGAAAGAAAGAACAGGTGGTTTGAGAGGTCGTGATGTGCTCCTCGGCTCCTTCTTCAAAAATGAAGGCTTCACTCCCCACCAGCCACTCAAAGTACAGCCCCTGGGGACTGATTAGGGCCCCACCCCTGCCCCAGATGGCCACATCAATGACTGTTGGACACACTGGCATACACACCTGCTCCCACCTCTTGTCCCAATTCCACTGCACTCTCAAGGCCACCCCAGCTCTCTGTGGGGCCAAATGAGTTAGTGTAGTTGGGTCCTCTGCCCTGGCCTGTGTCCTGACCCACTTTACTCAGCTGCTGACCCAGCTCCTCCTAAACTAATCTGCACCTCAAGTTAGCCTGGGAGAAACTTCCTGCTTCCTGGAGCTCAAACTGCAGTACATCGCAAGTCATTGGCAGTGTTTAGCAAACATTTTTAAACAGTAGAGAACAAAATAGCTCAGTCTTCAGACTTCTGGATAGGACCAGGATAAATTAGCAGAAACTGATTGACCCTCAGCTGAGAAATAAAGGTTCAAACACCATTTGGTACCTCACTTTTCTTTTCTTTTTTTTTTTTTTTGAAAATTTTTTTTTTAATTTTTAAAATTTCACATTTTTATTTAAATTCCAGTTAGTTAATGTGCAGTGTAATATTCGTTTCAGGTGTAGAATTTAGTGATTCATTCCTTACATACACTATCCAGTGCTCATCACAAGTGCCCCCCTTTTTTTTTCCTTTCTTTTTTTTTAAATTTTTTTAATTTATTTTCAGCGTAACAGTATTCACTGTTTTTGTACCACACCCAGTGCTCCATGCAATCCATGCCCTCTCCAATACCCATCATCTGGTTCCCCCAACTTCCCACCCCCAACCCCTTCAAAACCCTCAGGTTGTTTTTCAGAGTCCATAGTCTCTCATGGTTCACCTCTCCTTCCAATTTCCCTCAACTCCCTTCTCCTCTCTAACTCCCCTTGTCCTCCATGCTATTTGTTATGCTCCACAAATAAGTGAACCTCATTTTTCTGATGCCTCAACCCAACCTTTATTTTTTTTTTTTCCATCCTATAATGCAGACACTCAGTTTTGGGAGTTCAAGTCACCAAGAATGTACAAAACCAGTGCCTGTGCCAAAGGAGGTTAGGAAGTCTGAGATCCAGGCCAGGGAGCTGAGGCCCAGAGAGGTGAGGTCTTGTCCCGGGCCACCCACATGGGAGAGCCACAATTATGGCCAGTCTGTCTGAATCCCAGAATTCTTTCTACTCCCCTGTCTCAATGCACAGTGCATTTTTGAAAATTATAAAGTTGTTGTGGCAGACTGAATAATCTCCCCAGCAAAATGTCCGTGTCCTATCCCTGGAAACTGAATGTCACCTTTTTTTTTTTGACAAAAGAGACTATAGATGCGGTTAAATTAAGGCCCTATGGGAAGGAGGCAGGAGAGTCAAATGTAGCAGAGCCTCTGTGAAGTTGAAAACAGACACAGGAGTGATGTAAGCTGGAGCCAAGGAATACTGGCTGCTTCTAGAAAAAGCTGGAAGGGGCAAGATTGGCCCCTCTTGTTATCAGGAATAAAAAGCTGTGTCTGTGGCCTGGGTCTAAACTCCCTACTGTCACTCTCTGGGCTCAAGTAAGCATCCATGGAAGGGGTTTCTAAGGGAAGTGGGGTTGTGTGTGCCTCAAACTCACAGCTTCCAGAAGACAAGGAGCCAGAATGGGGAACAGACATGGCTTAGGAGGTGTAGGGGAGTAGAGGGGCAGAGGACCAGAAGAGGACACTGACTAGACCAGTGACACAAGGCAATGCAAAAGGGAATGTCAGAGGGAGGCCCACACGAGGCATTTGCTGGGCTTTCCCCATGGGCCCAGTTGCTGTGCATAGTATCCTGCCCAGGCCCATGTCCTTCCTGCCCCCACCAAGGGGGCTCCTGAGATCAGGGAGCAAGTGGTACCAGACCCCATGGGAGAAGGAATGCGTTTAGGTCAGCTGCAGCAGGAGCAATTTTCAATCAATGAGGCGGAAAGAAGCCCCACACACTTCCTGAGTGCCTGCCCCAGGAGGCATCTCTCTGCCTGGATTTAAGTCCCCAAAGTCAAAATGTCAATACACAAATACAGAGTGAAGCAGAGCTGGCTGGTTGGAAGTCTGGGGAATAGGCACTTGCAGGTTTTGAGTTATCTTGTTTTTTGTTTCTTACCAATATATGCTTTGGTACCAATCCTAGGTATATCTGTTCATGGATTTACCAAGTATATACACGCATGCCCACCACATGGTCTAGGAGCTGGGAGCACTCAAATGAGCAAAACATGCAAACCCCTTGCCCTGGGCAGTGACAGGTATGGGTTGGGGTCAAATCTGGGTCAGCTCTGTCCCAAGGGCTGTGCTCTTTCCACCTCCCTGCCCTGCCTCCCTCCAGGCTGGGCCAGAGAGGGTAGGACCCAAGAGGCAGATTTTGTAAGAAGATCGCAGCCCAAATACAAAAGTTTTTCTACCAAGAAGAGGGAGGGGAAGAGGAAGCCAGGCTCTGACCTAGATCCTGATATCTAGGGTACAAACCACCCCCTTTCAAGGGAAATGCTTTGTCATCCCAAGTTCAGGCAGAGAAAGCAGAGGTGACCAATGACTGAGGTGGGTAGCCAGCAAGCCTCAGCCCCCACCCTGGTGGTCCGTCTTCCTTAGCCAGGTGTGTGAAAACATCTCACCTGGACAGTGAAGAAGCTTCTGCCAGCTCCAGGGCAGTGGCTGGCTGTACCCCTCCCAGAGCATTTGGCCCCGCCATGCTCCGTCCCACTTCCTGTCTGTGGCCGGGGAAAGTGAAGCCAGGTCTGCTGTGTAATCTGAAGACTGGCCACACCCTTCATCCTAAAGTCCCTTCTGGAAGGAAGCACAGGTCCTGGGACTTCAAGCCTCGGAGGCCAAAGGACAAGCTGAGCTCCCAAAGGGGACATGGGAGCCTCAGGGTGATCCCATTCCCCAACACAACAGCCAGCACAGCCAGATTTGCATTCCACACTGGGAGAAACTGAGGCCCTAAGAAAAGGAAGTCCAAGGTGAGCCAGCATGGAGCTGAGCCTAAAAGCTATGCCGTTGGCCCTGGAATGAGGAAAAGGAAATCAGGATGCTAGAAAACGATCTTCTCAGGTGGGCCCCGGGAAACTGTCTCCCTAGCCAGCCATGTGCAGACACTGGGCCCCCAGCCCAATCCAGTTATGGACTAATCGTCCCCAGGATACTGCAATTTAGGAAAGTGAGGAGGGGTTTCCCTCCTGAGTCCTAGGGAAAACACACACACACACACACACACACACACACACACACACACACACACACACATGCAGGATGCACATAATAATAATGGCCCTGGCCCAGATGTTGAAGGCAAAATACCTTCCTCTTAAAACAAAAGATGTTTTTTTTTTTTTTCTTGAAGATTTTATTTATTTATTTGACATACGGAAATCACAAGTAGGCAGAGAGGCAGGCAGAGAGAGAGGAAGGGAAGCAGGCTCCCCGATGAGCAGAGAGCCCGATGCGGGGCTCGATCCCAGGACCCTGGGATCATGACCTGGGCCGAAGGCAGAGGCTTAACCCACTGAGCCACCCAGGCGCCCCAACAAAAGATGTTCTAAGAAACATAGAAAGAATCAAAGACAGACCAACTAATGCACATCTGACAGACCTAGGAGCAGCCAGAACCCACTGGAGAAACATTGCAGGAAAGATGTTGCTTCTGAGCACGCCCCCAGCATCCCAAAAAGGAGGTCTCTCTATGTGCCGGGCTAGGTTCAAGGTTGAACATTTTGAGGCCAGTGGCCACACTGCCCAGTGGCCAATCCAGGCCAGCATAAGACTCAGGACCAAGAAGGAATTTGCCACCCACCTGCTAATCCCAGGCCCCAAGCCTGAAGGCCACTTGATTTCATGCAGGCTCTTGGGTATAAGGAGGTGCAGCAGGCCAGGGATGGGTCCCTGGGTCTGTTTTAAATAGTGCTGCAGGGGGTCCTGATGTAGACATCTGGAAATGAGTGACCTCCCACCAAAACCATCTGTGAGCGTAAGTAAATCCCTAGGCTACAGAGAGTTCCATCCTGATGTGAACATGTCCTGTGGACATCCCATTTGGCACAACTCCCTTCTTACACATGAGAAACTAGTCACTGTGGAGTTCATCCTGGGAGGCTAGGAGCCCATGCCTCAGAGGGGTCTTAAGGACAAGGGCCTGGGATACCTGGCCATGTCACATCCCAGCAGCTGGAAGAAAGAAAAAATAGCAAAAGCAGTTCTCCCTCCCCTTACCCTGGGAAGTCAACTCCTCAGGGACTAATGATCCAGAAGATATAATAAGTGATAAAATCCCACTCAAGGTCCTAGGCACGAGTCTGATACCACCTTGTCCTCCTGGTCCATGGGCCCAAGCAGGACACTGGGTTCATTCATAAAGTCCCTGGAGTCCCAAGAGCATCCCATCAGTGGACCTAGAGCAGGGAAAGGCTCAGGCACCAGAGAGACTCCTCTAATAAGGGGACTATGAGACAGCTTCAGACAGCCGATTATCAGGAAATCCAATGTCCTAAACCACCCACTTCTTAATCCAGTTGGGCTTTTTTGTTAACTGAGATGCGATGTTCTTAAGCTCCCTTCAGTTTGGCCAGCTTTTGAGAACCTGACCTAGGGCTGTGGCCTGGTGACAGCTCGAGGTCACCTAGGCCCAGCTCAGGGGTCCAGCCTGTGAGGTGCCCTCCCCCAGCACTGACTCTTCTGTCCTGGTCCCCCAGCCACTCTCTGCTCTGGGGCATCCACTTCATGTAAATGGGACCCCACTCTTTCCTGCTCAATTGGCCCCTTCTGGGCACAGTCCCTGTATCAGCCAGCACCTCCGTGTGTCCACTGCCATCCCTTCAGCTCACTGTCCCAACCCCTCCCATCAGGGGCAGCCTCCCTCCAGGACACACGCTTGACCCCATGCTAGATGCCTCAGCTGTTTGGTGCTGCTGTAACAGGAGCAGAGCTGAGGAGAACAGCTTCTCAGATTGAGAATGGGCCATAGAGACTCAGACATACGGAGGACCCTGCATCCTTCACCATCACAGTTTCCTGAAGGATCATGCCTGACGCCCAGCCATAGCAGAACCCACCATATAGAGTTAACTGCCAAAGAGTTCAGGGAGACACCATCACCCACGCCTGCCACCAGCACACTGGTGCCAAGCACAGCCCACATTCCTCATCCAAAATGAGGTGCTTCAGGCCAGCTCCATGGTGATCAGCTCACTGGTGAAGTGGGGCAGCCCCGACCACACAGAGAGCACCATATCCCAGCCTTCGGGAGGCTGAGATGGACACAGGGAGAGTTCCAGCATGTGTCTCTGACCCAATCTGTGAGGGGACCACCCAGTGCAGGATGTGGGATGTCCCCTGCCCTGCCCCTCCCACACTCATCAGCACCCTAGGAGCTTCCCACACCAAAGCCTCTGTAGGAGGAGGCCTCTGTGAGCACAGAGCCTCCCTGTGAAGAAGAGGGGTGTTCATTTTGAGGAAAACAAACCCACCCAGAGAAGAAACAAGAGAGCAAAGGGCCGTTCTCAGCACTCTGAGGCTCAGGGCCTTGTTCTGAGCAGCTCTGGGACTCATGGAACAAATGCTCATTCCCCTTCCTTCGAGTGTCAAAGGCAATCACCACACCCGTTTCCATCCAGGGGGGTAAACCTGGCATAGGCCGGCATGGGGACGATAACCTGGACCCTGCCTCACTCACCGAGGCAGGTCTCCCTCACCCTCAGCCTGCTCCTCCATGAGACAGGAGGAATAGCCACTCCTGGACTCCCTGATGGCCGTGACGCTCAGTCATGATCAAAACCTAGTCAAGGGGCACCTGGGTGGCTCAGTGGGTTAAGCCGCTGCCTTCGGCTCAGGTCATGATCTCAGGGTCCTGGGATCAAGTCCCACATCGGGCTCTCTGCTCAGCAGGGAGCCTGCTTCCCTCTCTCTCTCTCTGCCTGCCTCTCTGCCTACTTGTGATCTATCTCTGTCAAATGAATAAATAAAATCTTTAAAAAAAAACCTAGTCAAAACCCCCTCTGGGCCCCCTTCCATGAGGCCTCAACTTCAGCCTATAAAACCGCCGCTTTCAACACAAACAATTTCCTCCACCCACCCACACACTCACTAAGGGATATGAACTACTCTAATATGGCTTCTGGCAGCCTCATGCCACATCCCTGGGACACCCGGAGCCCCTTCAAGGGCCTGCCAAAGAAGGCTAAGGCTGCCCAAAGAATTTGTCGTTTGCTTCAGCCAACACCTGACTATAGACCCCTGAAGCCCAAATAAAACAGTTCCCCTAGAAAACATACAATTGTGAGTCCTTCCTCTGCCTGTCCTTCTGTTGAGATATCTTTCCTTCCACTCCAGAGTATCTTTCTGAAGGACTCAGGGGCCAGTACTTTGAAATGTCAAGGACAGGACCCCTTGTCCTAGTCTCACTGGGAGGGTAGTAGCCCAGATAGGAGATGCCAGTCAGCAGGCACAGGATCAAAACTGACCAACCCTCTCACTGGCTTTCTGGAATATTCCACTTGCCTGATTCTGCTCAAGTCCCCAGTCCCTCCTTCTTCCTCTGAAAGCCCACACACCTCTGCTTCCACCAGAAGGGAGCTCAGCTCTTCTCCTACAGCAGTGAGTACAGAATAATATCTGTCTTCGCCCAGTGTCCAGCCATGCCTCTGACACTGTCTCAGATGTGATAGACCATTCCATAGAAGCTGTGTGCTGATGCCCAGAAGGAATGCATGCATGTACCCTAGAGAAACCTCAAAGATACATGCAGATCAGGGTGATAACGCATCTTTCCTGGGTGCCAGCTGTGTGCTGGGCACTTTTGTGTATGGAATATGAAAATCTCCATGTCCCTGGTCTACTAAGAGGATGATATGGAAACGTAATCCAAGTCCACGTGACTCCAGAAACCCCGCTCCTCCAGAACCCAGTGCCAACATGTAAAGAAGCCACCAGTGTCAGGTGTGCCATCTCAGGGACTGAAACATTTTGCACCAACAAAATCCCATGCTCTGCTCTGGTGGAAGAATGTAATGGTGGAATTTCAAGGTTTTTAAATATAAGCCCCAGGGCAACAGCAGAGCCTGTAAGTGGGAGTGAGAGGGAGGGCAGAGGAAAAAGGAAGGGAAAGCAGGGGGAAGGGAAGGCAGAGGGTGGTGGGAGGAAGGGAAAAGGTTGGGGGAGGCAAGGATGAAATTTTCAAGTGGTTTTGCTGCCCTCTTCCTTCCTCAGCCCCTCCACATCCTCTCCCAAAAGGAAACTGAAAGGGTCCATAGACAAAAGGACGAGACTGATACAAAGCGAAGGTCAAGCAAAGCTTTATTTCGCGTCAAGCATCGAGAATCAAACTGACCGGCCAGGGCCATCTCTTGCAAAGAGGCAACCCCTCCCAGTCTCATAGACTAACTTTTATAGAGGAAAGGCCATGTGGTTGAGCCTGGCTACACACAGGTGGCCAATTGAATTACAATTCACCCCATGATAGTCATTTAATTCAGCCTATGACCTTGGCTGGAATCGGCACCTTTGTCTGCCGCCTGATAGGCGGGGCTCATACTCCTTGGCGGGTAATACGTGCGCTTTCCCTTGACTGGACGTTTCCACCTGGCCTGGCTCATCCTTGGCAGGTAGGGAGGTAATACGTGCTCTTTTACTGATTGGACGTTTCCACCTGGCCAGACACATCCCCCTTGTACGTGGGCTCCGTTATCAGGGGCTGGTCAGTCAAATTTCACCAGTTCTGTTTCTAAGTGCCTTTCTCTTGGGGGGAAGGGGCAGGTTCAATCTACGTTTACTGCATAAACAACAAAATGGGTCGCTCTGGCTAAGTAGGCCCTTACAGAAACCATGGGGTGGGGACAGCCCTGGAAACTGGTTCCCACTCTAACTTCAAGAGGAAATGCCTTTCTGAGCAGAGAGCCTCTATACCAAGCTTTTGTCTGCAGGGAGTTTTTCTGTGAATTTATGAGACGCTGAAGAAATGCTGACAGAGCAGTTTTGCCCACCCCAGCAGGCTGCCAAGCACACCTCATTAAGACCAGCCTCCTGCAGGCGACAGGGTAGAACAGGCAAGGGTGTCTGAGGGGGGTGACAAGGGACAGGCAGAGCATCTGAACACAGCTCTGGCTGTCATGGGGGGAGTACTCACGGAGCTCGACTCCCAGAAGGAGAACAAAGGTTCACAGGGCTCAGCCCACTCAGGTCACACCAGACTCTCAGGACATGGGAAGCCAGAGGACAGACAGACAAAGGAGCATTGAGAAGAAGCCACAGGTCCACAGAGCACCAGGTTTCTGGCAGCTAGTTCTGAGACTCTCCCCTACCTCCCTCATGCTCCTTATTCACTTTACCCCAAAGCAAGATGAGAGATTCCACATGTAAGATAGGATGCTTTTCACCTTGAGATCCCGCCTTCTTAAAATTCTTCCTGATTCACAAAGTAATCACATTTTCTCAATCACCCAACTTCCACATATTTTAGTGTTTTCTTAAAAATAAATAGTAATTTGGGAAACCCGGTTGGCTCAGTCAGTTAAGTATCTAACTCAGTTTCCACCTGGGTCATGATCTCAAGGTCCTTGGATCCAGCCCCACAACAGTTTCCATGCTCAACGTGGAGTCTACTCAAGATTCTCTCTCTTGGGGCACCTGGGGTGGCTCAGTGGATTAAAGCTTCTGCCTTCGGCTCAGGTCATGATCCCAGGGTCCTGGGATCAAGGCCCGCATGGGGCTCTCTGCTCAGCAGGGAGCCTGCTTCCTCCTCTCTCTCTCTGCCTGCCTTTCTGCCTACTTGTGATTTCTAGCTGTCAAATAAATAAATAAAATATTTTTTTTAAAAAAAAGATTCTCTCTCTTCCTTTTTCCCTCCCCCCACTCTCTTGCTCTCTTCTTCTCTTTCTCTCTAAAACACATAAATAAAATCTTAAAAAATAATAGAATAATAAGTGACTAGTAATCTGTGTAGTCATGAGTGCTCAGTATGTAGCAGGCCTGAGCAAAGCACTTGGCTACCTGGCCACAGTCACCCATTCCTGCTATCCTCATCAAAACAACCTTCTGGAGTAAGTGTCACAGAGGAGGGATCCCAGGATGAGGGACATGAGCCACTTGTCAGAGTCACAGAGCAAATGGGGCAGAAGTCATGGACTCCTGGGGCCCATGTTCAACTGCTCTTATACAGCCAAGTTCCTAACTTAGAATATTTTTCACATTTGCTCTCTTGTGTGATTCTTAAAAAACCTGGTGAAGTAAGCAAACAAGAATTTCCCAATTTAACAGATAAGAAAAATTGAGACCCACAAAGGGCTTTGCAGGGAGCTGCAGAGCCAGGTAGAGGCAAAACGAGCTGCAGAGCCAGGTAGAGGCAAAACGAGCTAGAGTATTCCATGACTTGACCTATATGTCATTCAACCTCACCAGGTAAACTTCGCTATGGAAACAATTTCTTGGAAAAAAAAAAAAAAAGAGTGGTGGTAATGTGATGCTGTGACTGGATAGCCTGTGATAAGAGAGACATCATTTAGATAGAGGGAGGGGTCAGGTGGCTGAGAGGCTGGACTTGGAGAAGGGCAGGATGCTGCCTGGAGGTGGTGGGAAGCCCCGCAGAGTGGAAGGAGAGACCAGGAGGCAGCCAGCAAAGTGGCCTGGATACAAAGTGGCCAGATACATCGTTGACCCAGAAGCCTTTCCATCCTGCCAGTAGGAAGAAGACGGGAGAGAGGAGAGCCTCAGTGCTAGACATGGCTGCATCTTCATGCACTAGCCCTAACTCACACACACACCAGAGGAGGTGTAGTGAACCCTGCATCTCTCCTAAGGACCTGGAGCCTAACTTATGATTTCCCCAATACCAGGCAGCTTTATGACAAGCCTGATTTCCTCTAGCCATCAGTGACCCATTCTTTGAATACTTTGCCACAGTTCAGTGACTGGTTCATCCTGTCTGTGCATGTGTGTGTGCCTATGTGTGCGTGTGCCTGTGCTCCTGTACTGTGGCTGTGGGTAAGGGATGGAGCCAGGAGAGCTGCTCAGCACAGCCACCCTGTTTGGCATCTCACTGCCTTCTGCTAGGAGAATGATCACCATGGCTGGATTTTGCCCACAGATTTGAATACCAATGAATATTTCCAGCAAAAGTCATGTAAATTGATTTGTAGAAAAGGCAGGAGATGAGAAAAATGGGAGGCAGTAGATTGAATTCAATACGAAATAATCTAATATGTCCAATTGCATTTTCTTTTCCTACCTTTGACATCTGCAAGCAAATCATTGGCACTTTAAGTTTGCACATATATCTCAATGCAAAATGGTCAAGCGGTAATAAATAAATGCATTATCCAGATAAATGGCTGCAGGTCAGGGTGAAACTGCGAAGAATAGTCTGTGCTCCTGCAGTGATTTACAAGCAGGAAATTCACTTATTCTCCCCTGACCCTTTGGCTATTGTCAGCTCTCAAAATTCTAGAAATAGGAAGGGTGGGTCAGTGGAAGCAAGGATGATAGGAGGAGGAAGAACTGGAGGGCACCAGGCCTTTGGAATAAGAGAAGACCATTTACCAGGCAATAATAATGTCTTGGCGTCCAGAGCCCCTAAGCTGCCCAAAGCCCCAGCCTGATCTCTGCTTCTACACTTTAAAATATCCATTCAATCCAAACATCAAACATACTAGTCCCCAGGCTGAAATTGCACCAACAAAGCATCTCACCCCAGAGCCTTCCTTAATCTTTCTCCTTCTATTCTCTAGGGCCACATTATCCTTCATGGAGAGTGTTAGGACAACCTGCCAAATATTCACCCTTTCATCTCTCCCCTGTAATCCATCCTGCCCAGAACTGTCAAAGACATGATCCTAAAATGTAAATCTTGCCATGGCACTATATTCTTAGTTCCTCAGGGCTTTTCCTTTTCCACCTTTCACTTGATTCCAAAAACCTTAAATATAAACATTCCTTTTTTCTTAAGGAATCAATCCCATTTATAACTGTACCAAAAAATGTAAGATACCTAGGAATAAACCTAACCAAAGAGGTAAAGGATCTGTATTCTGAAAACTAGAGAACACTTATGAAAGAAATTGGGGAAGACCCAAAGAAATGGAGAAACATTGCATGCTCATGGGTTGGAAGAACAAATATTGTTCAAATATCTATGCTGCCCAGAGCAATCTACACATTCAATACAATCCCTATCTAAATGCCATCAACATTTTTCACAAAGCTAAAACAAATAATCCTGTTATTTGTATGGAACCAGAAAAGGCCCCGAATAGCCAAAGGATTGTTGAAAAAGAAAACCAAAGGTGGTGGCATCACAATTCTGTACTTCAAGCTCTATTACAAAGCTGTGATAATCAAGACAGTATGGTACTGACATAAAAACAGACCCATAGATCAATGGAACACATTAAAGAACCCAGAAAAACACACTCAACTACAGTCAACTAATCTTCAATAAGGCAGAAAAGGTTATCCGTTGGAAAAAAAGACAGTCTCTTCAGCAAATGGTGTTGGGAGAATTAAACAGCAACGTGTGGAAGAATGAAACTGGACAATTTCCTTACACCATACACAAAAATAAACTCAAAATGGATGTAAGACCTAAATGTGAGATAAGAATACCTCAAAATTCTAGAGGAGAACATGGGAAACAACCTGTTCAAACTTGGCTGCAGCAACTTTTCCTAGACACATCACCAAAACCAAAGGAAACAAAAGCAAAAATGAACTACTGGACTTCATCAATATAAAAAGATTGTTGCACAGCAAAGGAAACAGTCGCCATACCAAAAGATAATCTACAGAATGGGAGAAGATATTTGCAAATGTCTTATCAGATAAAGAGCTAGTATCCAATATCTGTAAAGAACTTACCAAACTCAAACCTCCCCCCCAAAACACACACACACACACACACACACACACACAAATAATCCAGTCAAGAAATGGACAGAGGACATGAACAGACATTTCCCCAAATAAGACATCCAAATGGCCAACAGACACATGAAAAAATGCTCACATTTCTTGGCATCAAGGAAATACAAATCAAAACCACAATAAGATACCACCTCACACCAGTCAGAATGGTTAAAATTAACAACTCAGGAAAATATGTGGAGAGGATGTGGAGAAAGGGGAACCCTCTTACACTGTTGGTGGGAATGCAAGCTGGTATAGCCACTCTGGAAAACAGTATGGAGGTTCCTCAAAAAGTTGAAAATACAGCTACTCTATGACCCAGTAACTGTACAACTAGGTATTTACCCCAGAGATATAAATGTAATCAGGTGAAGGGACGCCTGCTCCCCACTATTTATAGCAGCAGTGTCCACAATAGCCAAATTGTGGAAAGAGCCAAGATGTCTCAATAGATGGATAGATAAAGAATATTGCACTACTAGGTTTTTACCCCAAAGATACAAATGTAGTGATCTGAAGGGACACCTGCACCCCCAATGTTTATAGTAGCAATGTCCACAATAACTAAACTATGGAAAGACCCCAAATGTTCATCAACAGAAGAATGGATAAAGAAGATATGGTGTATATATGGTATATATGTATACACACACACACACACACACACACACACACACACACACAGGAATATTATGCAGCCATCAAAAAATGAAATTCCATTTGTAACAACATGGATGGAACTAGAGGGTATTATGCCAAGCAAAATAAGTCAATCAGAGAAAGACAATTATCATATGATTTCACTCATAAGTGGAAATTAAGAAACAAAACAGAGGATCATAGGGGAAGGGAGGGAAAAATAAAATAAGATGAGATCACAGAGGGAGACAAACCATAAGAGACTCTTAAGTATAGGAAACAAACTGAGGGTTACTGGAAAGAAAGGAGATGGAGGGAGGGGGTAACTGGGTGATTAGCATTAAGGTGGGTACATGATGTGATGAGCACTGGCTGTTATATGCAATGGATGAATCACAGAACTCCACCTCTGAAACTAATGATACACTATATGTTAATTAATAATACACTACATGTTAATTAATTGAATTCACACACATGCCAACCTGTAAGAAGGTCATGAGTTCTTTAAAAATAAGAGCTGCACTGAATTCATCTGTTAGTTCTCCAGCACCTAGTACAGTGCCTGAACCAGGCATTTGGTGGATGCCATATCTGGAAGGATGGATGGATGGATGGATGGATGGATGGATGGATGGATGAATAATGGGTGGATAAATGGGTAGGTAAATGGGTGTATAAGTGAATGGATGGCTGGGTAGATAGATGGATGGATAATTAGACAGATAGGTGGTGGGTGGGTGGACCGGTTATGCCAGTTGATGGGTAGATGGCAATGGGAGCACATTTGAGTGGACTGGTGGGAAAGTGAGTAAGTGGTAAGTGTGAAAGAAGAAACATCCACTAGGGATTTGAGGACTAACTCCTCTGTGACCCTGAAGAGGCTGTCTGTAGTCTAAGTAGTAGGGCTGATTATAAAATACCATGAATCTTCTGGGAAAACAAATCCTCCTATGTCTAAGTACCATGACCAACCATGGCTTAGCCTCCATGGAGGTGCCACAGGCCTGTGATTGCACCTTTGAGCCCCACCTTCTGGGATACTCAACATTCCAACACTTTTTGGAACCTCTCATCCAACATAGCCGCTCTTTCCTCCAGATTTTCTTCCATCTACGCATTATAAGTAAGCCCTCCATGATTTAGGTCATTGATTAAAATGAACTGTTATAACCACAAACAGAGCCTACAGCTGTGTATAGAAAATGCATCTGAATGAAATGAAGCTCATCACTCCAGCTGAGGGCACAGAGCTCCACCGTCTGTGTGTCCTAATTGCAGTGACCCTCATTCAGGCCCTATTTTGTTCACAGTGACAGAATTAGAAATGTTGTCAAATATTTTACAGAACTCACAATGACCTTTATTCAAAAGCACCAAGTCTTACAGTTTAGTATATTTGTTCAATGAAACTAAATGCCATTAAGCCATGACTTGTTTTTAATGAACCCATGCTTACTCCCAACAATGACTGTTTCTTTAAAAAAAAAAAAAAAAAAAAAAAAAAAATTTCCTCTCTGAGTCTTTCTTTTGCCAGAGAATAAATGTTGACCATTCATTGATGAACAGGGGGAGTTGGGGAAAGTGTTTAAAATCCTATGAATAATGGAACAATTTATTACACTTCCAATCATGAGCACCTACACACAGTAGCTCTTGTGTGGCCTCTACCTCTAAGTTGTTCCCAAGATGCTTCAAAGATTCTGAATGTGTATTTAGGACTTGGCACTTCTCACCTCCTAGCTCTGTAATACACATTGGCCCACCCAGCTCGGTCTGAACTTCCTCACTCTAAAGGGGAGTTTGTAAGAAGGGAAGTAACAACCTCTAGAGGTTACTGTGAAAAATAAGTGAGAAACCAATGGGACCACAAGCATGACACCACTAATGAAAATGGGCAAGTGGTTTATAATGGCAGGGTGCTTGATCACTGATCTCCAACAGCACCTTCCAGGAGTCTCATGACTATTCCTCCTTGGAGTGGCCTCTCACCCCAGCACTCCCCCTGGCCAGAAGGATGCCTCTATACAGGTCAACCACAGACACATTCAGAAAGCACCCACACAGCCATGAGCCATGTGCTCTTTTGTGTGTCCTATAGGCCCAGGCTGCAGCCAGAATTTGCTTGACTCACAGAGGAAGAAGAGTGTGTTAAAATTTACCACTCCAGAGACACACAACACATGCCCCACTTGCTCTCCCAGGGGCTAGATGGCCCACGGAGGATAAAGAGACAGAAAGACTTCAAATTAAAAGCAAATAATTGAGCATGTGCACCTAATTTCACTTCCTCCCAAATTCACCCTCCATCTCTAAAAACAAAACAAAACACTGTGAAAAAAATCTTTTAAAGAGTATAAATCCACAAGAACACTGAGAACAGGAGAAGATGTAATACCAACAAAAACTTAAAAGTATAAAGTAAATTGGAAAAAGGTAAATCACAAGCCATCAACAAGGAAAGCAAAGAATCAACCCAATTCACACTGCAGAGTTCTCAAAATGCTCAAGAACTGGCAGCACCAGGAGCTCAGAATAATAAAGAACTACAATGGGGCTAAAATAAGGGAACTAGTCCGAAGTCTGAGAAATAGATCCCTAGAATCCCCTCTTCCATGCACACAGCTTTGCATGGAAAGGATTCCATTCCCCAGCCAGCACTCCCTCTTTCCCAGAGGAAGACTGGAAGTTTACTCTCTGAAAAAGATAAAGCAGACTCTTGACCAGGGACTGCACAGTAGGGCTGTGAGTGACATTCCAGACACCAAGCTGTTAACCAGTGGCATGTATTCTCCCCTCTTTGGCCCCCAGAACCCTGCTCTCAAATGTTTCATCCTCCAGGCAGGAGATGAGAAGGGTATTCAAGCTCTAGGTAGACCTACTAGCCCCGAGGAAGGACCTAAAGATAATGACAGGAGGCTCTCCCACAAAGTACCCCCCACCACCACTACAATGGCTCTACAAGAGCCACCTACCTACCTCTTCACCAATCCCAAACAGCAAATGAGCTCTGGCTCTTAGGCCAGGGTGTAGCAGACATCTGAGGAAAGCCTCCATCATGAGAGAGAGAGAGAGAGAGAGAGAATGAGCCACTCAGAGAAAACCGACACATAAAGAGAAAGTCCAATAAAACTATCATTAATAGCCTCTAAGAAATAAGAGAAAATAGTATATCTGTTAAATGTGAAAGGATACTCTACAAAAAGAATATTCAAATTATAGCAGCAATCTCCATAATAGTCAAACTATGGAATGAACCCAGATATCCATCAAGAGATGGATGGATAAAGATGCGGTGTACACACACACACACTCGCACACACACACACAAATGGAATATTACTCAGCCATCAAAAAATGACGTCTTACTATTTGCAATGACGTGGATGGTACTAGAGGGTATATGCTAAGCAAAATAAGTCAGAGGAAGATAATTATCATATGATTTCCCTCGTGTGCAAATTAAGAAACAAAACAGAAGATCATAGGTGAAGGGAGGGAAAAATAAAGCATGAAGCCTGAAATAAAGATGAAATCATAGAGGAAGTTAAACTATAAGAGACTCTTAACTATGGGAAACAAACTGAGGTTTGCTGGAGGGGAGATGAGTCGGGGGATGGGGTAACTGGGTGATGGGCATTAAGGAAGGTACATGATGTAATGAGTGCTGGCTACTGTATAAAATGGGTGAATCACTGAACTCCATCTCTGAAACTAATGACACACTATATGTTAATTAATTGAATTTAAATATAATAAAAAAATTTTTAATTAATTTATTTTCAGAAAAACAGTATTTATTATTTTTTCACCACACCCAGTGCTCCATGCAATCCGTGCCCTCTATAGTACCCACCACCTGGTACCCCCACCTCCCACCCCCCCGACACTTCAAACCCCTCAGATTGTTTTTCAGAGTCCATAGTCTCTCATGATTCACCTCCCCTTCCAATTTACCCCAACTCCCTTCTTCTCTCTAAACCCCTTGTCCTCCATGATATTTGTTATGCTCCACAATAAGTGAAACCATATGATAATTGGCTCTCTCTGCTTGACTTATTTCACTCAGCATAATCTCTTCCAGTCCTGTCCATGTTGCTACAAAAGTTGGGTATTTGTCCTTTCTGATGGAGGCATAATACTCCATAGTGTATATGGACCACATCTTCCTTATCCATTCGTCCGTTGAAGGGCATCTTGGTTCTTTCCATAGTTTGGCTACCGTGGCCATTGCTGCTATAAACATTGGGGTACAGATGGCCCTTCTTTTCACTACATCTGTATCTTTGGGGTAAATACGCAGAAGTGCAATGGCAGGGTCATAGGGAAGTTCTATTTTTAATTTCTTGAGGAATCTCCACACTGCTCTCCAAAGAGGCTGCACCAACTTGCATTCCCACCAACAGTGGAAGAGGGTTCCCCTTTGTCCACAGCCTCTCCAACACATGTTGTTTCCTGTTCTGTTAATTTTGGCCATTCTAACTGGTGTAAGGTGATATCTCAATGCGGTTTTAATTTGAATCTCCCTGAGGGCTAGTGATGATGAACATTTTTTCATGCGTCTGATAGCCATTTGTATGTCTTCATTGGAGAAGTATCTGTTCATATCTTCTTCCCATTTTTTGATATGTTATCCTGTTTCATGTGTGTTGAGTTTGAGGAGTTCATTATAGATCCTGGATATCAACCTTTTGTCTGTACTGTCATTTGCAAGTATCTTCTCCCATTCCGTGGGTTGCCTCTTTGTTTTTTTGACTGTTTCCTTTGCTGTGCAGAAGCTTTTGATTTTGATGAAGTCCCAAAAGTTTATTTTCACTTTTGTTTCCTTTGCCTTTGGAGACATATCTTGAGAGAAGTTGCTGTGGCTGATATCAAAGAGATTACTGCCTATGTTCTCCTCTAGGAGTCTGATGGATTCCTGTCTCATGTTGAGGTCTTTTATCCACTTTGAGTTGATCTTTGTGTACGGTGTAAGAGAATGGTCAAGTTTCATTCTTCTACATATAGCTGTCCAGTTTTCCCAGCACCATTTATTGAAGAGACTGTCTTTTTTCCACTGTATATTTTTTCCTGTTTTGTCTAAGATTAATTGACCATAGAGTTGAGGGTCCATATCTGGGCTCTCTATTCTGTTCCACTGGTCTATGTGTCTGTTTTTATGCCAGTACCATGCTGTCTTGGTGATCATAGCTTTGTAATAAAGCTTGAAATCAGGTAATGTGATGCTTCCAGTTTTGCTTTTCTTTTTCAACATTTCCTTAGCAATTCGGGGTCTCTTCTGATTCCATACAAATTTTAGGATTATTTGCTCCAACTCTTTGAAGAATACCGGTGGAATTTTGATCGGAATGGCATTAAAAGTATAGATTGCTCTAGGCAGTATAGACATTTTAACAATGTTTATTCTTCCGATCCAAGAGCATGGAACAGTCTTCCATCTTTTTGTGTCTTCTTCAACTTCTTTCATGAGTGTTCTGTAATTCCTCGAGTACAGATCCTTTACCTCTTTGGTTAGGTTTATTCCCAGGTATCTTATGGTTCTTGGTGCTATAGTAAATGGAATCGATTCTCTAATTTCCCTTTCTGCATTTTCATTGTTAGTGTATACGAAAGCCACTGATTTCTGCACATTGACTTTGTATCCTGCCACGTTGCTGAATTGCTGTATGAGTTCTAGTAGTTTGGAGGTGGAGTCTTTTGGGTTTTCCATATAAAGAATCATGTCATCTGCAAAGAGAGAGAGTTTGACTTCTTCATTGCCAATTTGGATACCTTTTATTTCTCTTTGTTGTCTGATTGCTGTTGCTAGGACTTCTAATACTATGTTGAACAAGAGTGGTGAAAGTGGGCATCCTTGTCGTGTTCCTCATCTCAACGCAAAGACTGCAAGCTTTTTCCCATTGAGGATGATATTTGCTGTGGGTCTTTCATAGATAGATTTGATGAGGTTCAGGAATGTTCCCTCTATCCCTATACTTTGAAGCGTTTTAATCAGGAACGGATGCTGGATTTTGTCAAATGCTTTTTCTGCATCAATTGAGAGGACCATGTGGTTCTTCTCTCTTCTCATATTAATTTGTTCTATCACATTGATTGATTTGCGAATGTTGAACCATCCTTGTAACCCAGGGATGAATCCCACCTGGTCATGGTGGATAATCTTTTTAATGTGCTGTTGGATCCTGTTGGCTAGGATCTTGTTGAGAATCTTAGCATCCATATTCATCAGTGATATTGGTCTAAAATTCTCATTTTTAGTAGGGTCTTTGCCTGGTTTGGGGATCAGGGTAATGCTGGCTTCATAGAAAGAGTCTGGAAGTTTTCTTTCTGCTTCAATTTTTTGAAACAGCTTCAGAAAACTAGGTGTTATTTCTTCTTTGAAAGTTTGGTAGAATTCCCCAGGGAATCCTTCAGGTCCTGGGCTCTTGTTTTTTGGGAGGTTTTTGATCACTGCTTTAATCTCGTTATTAGATATCAGTCTGTTCAGGTTGTCGATTTCTTCCTGGTTCAATTTTGGTAGTGTATAGTTTTCCAGGAATGCATCCATTTCATCTAGGTTGCTAAGCTTATTGGCATATAACTGTTGATAATAACTTCTGATGATTGTTTCTACTTCCTTGGTGTTAGTTGTGATCTCTCCCTTTTCATTCATAATTTTATGATTTGGGCTTTCTCTCTTTTCTTTTGGATTAGTGTGGCCAATGGTTTATCGATCTTATTGATTCTTTCAAAAAACCAGCTTCTAGTTTCATTGATACGTTCTACTGTATCTCTGGTTTCTACCTCATTGATCTCAGCTTTAATCTTGATTTCCTTTCTTATGTGTGGAGTTGGTTTGATTTGCTGTTGATTCTCCAGTTCTTTAAGGTGTAGAGACAGCTGGCGTAGTCTGGATTTTTCAGTTTTTTTGAGAGAGGCTTGGATGGCTATGTATTCCCCGCTTTAGGACCGCCTTTGCTCTATCCCATAGGTTTTGGTCCGATGTGTCTTCATTCTCATTGGTTTCCATGAATTATTTCATTTCTTCTTTGATCTCCTGGTTGTTCCAAGCATTCTGAAGCAAGGTGGTCTTTAGCTTCCAGGTGTTTGAGTTCCTTCTGAACTTATCCCAGGGATTGAGCTCCGGTTTCAAAGCATTGTGACCTGAGAATATGCAGGGAATAATCTCAGTCTTTTGGTATCAATTGAGTCCTGATTTGTGACCCAGTCTATGGTCTATTCTGGAGAAAGTTTCATGTGCACTTGAGAAGCGTGTGTATTCTGCTGTTTAGGGTGGAATGTTTTGTATATATCTATGAGGTCCATCTGGTCCAATGTGTCATTCGATGCTCTTGTTTCTTTACTGATTTTCTGCTTCGATGACCTATTTCTGACAGAAGTGTGTTAAGATCTCCTACTGTTAGTGTAATCATATCAACAGGACTATTTGTCTTGATTAACAGTTTTCTTATGTAATTGGCTGCTCCCATATTGGGAGCATAGATATTTACAGTTGTTAGATCGTCTTGGTGGAACGTCCCATTAAGAATGATGTAGTGTCCTTCTGTATCTCTGACTAAAGTGTTTAGTTTGAAGTCTAATTTATCTGATTTGAGAATCGCTGTAACAGCCTTCTGTTGAGGCCCATTGGCATGAACGATGCTTCTCCATCCCTTCCCTTTCAGTCTGGGTGTATCTTTAGGTTCAAAATGGGTCTCTTGTAGACAGCATATGGATGGGTCCTGTCATTTTATCCAATCTGCAACCCTGTACCATTTTATGTGTGCATTAAGGCCATTCACATTGAGAGTGATTACTGATAGATACGTTTTTACTGACATCGAGTTACCTTTGAAGTCTTTCTTTGTGTAGACTGTCTCTATATTTCTGTCCAATGCTATTGTTGGGATTTTTACTCTTTTATAGAACCCCCCTTAATATTTCCTGCAGTGTCGGCTTGGTGGTTGCATAGTCTTTTAAGCCTTGCCGGTCTTGAATAGTCTTTATCTCTCCATCCATTTTGAATGTCAGTCTTGCTGGATAAAGTATTCTTGGCTGCATGTTCTTCTCATTTAGTGGCCTGAAGATATCTTGCCAGCCTCTTCTGACTTGTCAGGTCTCTGTGGACAGGTCTGACGTTATTCTGATGGGCTTCCCTCTGTAAGTAAGGAGCCTCTTTGCCCTGGCGGCTTTCAAGGGATTACACCTACAATTATAATTCCTCAATTTGACTATCAGGTGTCGTGATGTTTTTTTGGAATGTATCATCTTGGGTGGAGACCATTCGGCCTCTAGTCCATGAAGGCTGGTTCCATTCGTGAGATCGGGAAAATTTTCATGAAGGACTTGTTCCACTATATCTTCTAGACTTCCTTCTTTCTCCTCCCCTTCAGGGATTCCAATAATTCTGACGTTGGAACGCTTCATGGCATCATTTATTTCCCTGATTCTGTGTTCGTGGTTTCTAGGCTGTTTGTTCCATCCTTCCTGCTGATGCTTTCTCTCTATCTGTTTGTCTTCCAGATCACTAATTCTATCTTCTGTCTCCGTTACCCTAGCTTTGAGAGAGTTTAGATTAGATTGGAGCTCATTGAGAGCATTGTGAACCTCCTCCCTGGTAGCTTTAAGCTCCGCCCTAACATTGTGAACATCCTTCTGGTTGCTTTCAGGTCAGCCCTAATCAATTCTGTTTGGTCATCCGTGGCTTTCTCCAACCTAGCTATTGCCTGGATAATTGTTAGCCTGAATTCTCTTTCTGACATATTGTCTATGTTGATAGCCGTTAGCTCTGTTGCAGAAGGTCCATCCTCTGTATTGTTCTTCTGTTGGGCATTCCTCCTCCTAGTCATTTTGGTGGGAGATGACGAACAGATGTAGCTGGATGTATCATCTGTGGTGCAGTCAAGGTGCACCCTGGAACACTTCTGAGCAATCAGGATTCCCCACCCAAACGAGAGACAAAAGAAAAGGAAAAGAAAACGAAAAAGAAAAGAGAGAGAGAGAGACAGGAAAGAAAGGGAAGATGAAAGAGAAGGTTCAGCCCAGATGGTCCTCAAGGTAAGATTTATGAGTAGACAAATAAAAAGAGAGAAGAAGACTGATACAAGTGTATTGCAAGAGAAAAAAAAATATATATATGCAAATAAAGGAATAACCTCATCAAAAAGAACCCCAAGTGTAAGATATATATGCTATCACAAAAACACAGAAACACTAGTGGAAGAAGAAGATGGGAGAGTTCTTATAAATTCTGTGTGTGCGAGGATGTTTGTGTTGATTCTTCATGGATGTATCTTGATATATTTGTTAAAGGACTCAACTTTCCTAAGATAAAGGGGATTACAAATTGGTTTATCTATAGGGGTATTATTGATTGGGGAAAGGGCAATACTTTGAAGCTTAACTCTATATGAATATTAAAGGATAAAATAAAAAAGGAATAAACTAGGCTAAACTAAACTTAAATAAAAAAGAGGACTTCAAAAAATAAAAATGCAAAAGAAAAACATAGGAGTATGTATCAAAAAGTTCAGGTTAAAAGTGTATTATGGAATTTGATGTACTGTATAGCTCGCTGTGATGGTAAATAGGTTAAAAAAATTACCTATGTGTAAAAAAAAAAAAAAAAGAACTGGAATAGTGGGAACGAGTGAACAATACAAGTTTTCCTATGAAGTAGTGGTTGTTCTCTTGTAGTCCTTTTTTTTTTTTTTTTTCTTTCTTGTTTGTTTTCTGGGGGAGGGGCCTGCCACGTGGGTTGTCAGTCAATGGTGTTTCCTGAGTTAAGTCCTCCCGCCCCCCTCAAGGGGGTGGGCTCTGAGGAAACTGGTTTTTTTCAGGCTTTTGTTCTCTGGCGGTTTTTATGTTTGTTCACTTTTTTTTCTCTCACCTTGACCGCCTTTGATGGTTTTTGTAGTTTTAGAGGAAAACAAACCACACCCTGATCTCCCTCTCAGAGAGAAACCTCAGTCTGGGTGCAGAGCCTAAATAAGTTCCCCCTTGGCTGCTGGCAGAGCAGGTTCCAAGTTGCCGACCCTGGGGGGGCAGGATCTTTTGCTTATACCCAAAGCCAAGGCAGTGGCAGCTGTCTGCGAGCTCCCGACTGCCAGAGAGGTTCCAAGCAGCAATCGCACACTGAGATTTTGCCGCTGGCCTGGGCTGGGAGTGCCTGGTCCTGCTGGGTCTAAGAGTGCCCGGCTTGCGCGCACCTCTTTCAGGGGCGGCTGTGGGTCACACGTGTGTCTCAGGCACTGAGAACGGGGTGCAGGTCCGAGAGCACCAGGCTGGGCTTTTGCACACCTCTGTCAGGGGAGAGTTTGGGGCGCACGGCTTAGGCTTTGAAACAACTGCGCGGGTCAAAGAGCGCCGGCCGGGCCTTTGTAACTCTCTAAGGGGAGCACAAGGGACATGAGCGTGAATCTCAGGCTTTGTAGTAGGTCTCGAGTGTTCTGCCGACCCGCGTGGCTCCCATCCCCTCACAGGAGCCAGAACCCACGCATTCTCAGGCGCGCTGGCGGCTTAGGGACCAAGACCTGGTTTCTCCACCACACTCTCTCTGCCTTAGCGCAGGGGAGGCTGTCATGGGACCAGGGACTTAAGCCCCTGTCCCTAGCCGCCCTGATTCCCACAGTTTCCCCCCGCCATCCTTTGCTCTTTTGGAGTGCTTTCAACAAGTCTCCAAGTTAATGCTGGTCCCCAGACGCAGGGCACTCTCACTGGTATTGGGGTATTACTTTCCAACCGGTGGCCTCTGGTGGCTCCCTCTCCCTTTGTTTATCTTCTGATATCAGTCCGTCTTCCCACTCTGCTTTACCTGCCCACTGGCGTCTTCTGCCCCTGTAGAGATCCAGACGTGTGTAATTCTGATCTCAGGCTTATTTCATGGGTGAATGGAGTTCTTTGGTAGGTAATCAGCTCACTTTGGGGTACCAGCTGAAAAGGTGCCTCCTCCTACACCCCCGCCATCTTGTCCTCTCCTAAATATAATAAAAATTTTTAAGAAACAGGGTCTCCTGGTTGGCTCAATTAGTTAAGTGTCCAACTCTTGATCTCAGCTCAGGTCTTGAACTCACAGTGGTTAAGTTCAAGCCTCATGTTGGGCTCCATGCTGGACATGGAGCCTATTAAAAAAAAAAAATAAGGAATATTCAAAAAACAAACACGGCCTCTTGAAAATTAAAAATATGATAGTAAATGTTTCAGAATGTATAGAAGTAATGGACTAAAAAGTTGAGGATGTCTATCAGGAAGAATATAAAAAGGTAAAGAAAGGCAGAAAAGAAAGAGAGAGAAAGAGGAAAGAAAGAAATGGAGGAAGGAAGGAAGGAAGAGGAGGGAAGGGAGAGGAAGGAAAAAAGGAAGGAAGGAAGGAAGGGAGGGAGAGAGAGAGAGAGAGGGAAGAAAGGAAGGGATGGAGGGAGTGAGGGAAGGAAGGAAGAAAGAAAGACAAAGGACCTGTCCAGGAGACCATGTAACAAGTCCTGTCAATGACCTGTGCTAACACCCCCACCCTCATTTGCTCCCTTCCCTCAGCATTGCAGGGCTTTTGCTCAACTGCAGAGACAATTTACTTGTATCCACAGGGCCCAGAGTGATAGAAGTCTAGACCCCTCAAAGGTCCTGGGTTAGTGGAGCACAGAAGAATGAAAGGCCAGCTCCCTCGTCTTCAGGCAGGATGTTCTGAAGGGTAAATTGTACCCCAGAGTCCCCTGCTGGACAGCCAAAGTGCCCCCCTGGGGACCTGGCCTGAAGGCACACCTGCTCCCTGCTGGGCTGCTTCCCCTTCCCTCTCCTGCTTCCCACTCCCTGGCCAATTTCCCTTGGAAGCATTTCTTTAATGAGCCACTTGTTTAGATACTCACATCTCAAGGTCTGCTTCTTGGGGACCTAGCTTAAGATAATGTGTATATCCAAATAATGAGAATTCCTCAAGAGGGACACCTAGGTGGCTCAGTTGGTTAAGCATCTGACTTGGCTCAGATCATGATCCCAGTGTACTGGGACTGAGTCCCATATTGGGCTCTGCTCAGTAGGAGCCTGCTTCTCCCTCTGCTAGCTGCTCATCCTCTGACAAATAAATAAATCTTAAAAAAAAAAATTCCTGAATCAAAGAACATAGAAAACAGAATGGTGGTAATCAAACAAACAAGAAAACCCCTAAACTGAAAAACACAAATCTCCATCTTGAGAGGTATATGGAGGACCCAGGAAACCAACAAGGACAGAACCACCTCAAGTCATTTCACTGCAGAAGTTTAGAGAATAAGAAGAAACTCATCTTCTATGTGTTTCAGAAAGGAAAATCTAGACCACATACAATGGATTAAGACTTAGAATGCCTTGACCATCTCTGAAGCATACAGGACACTAGAAAACAATCATTTTTGACTATTTAGATCATTTACCTTTAATGTGATTACATACAGTTGGACTTCAATCTTCCATCTTGCTATTTGTTTTCCAATTGTACCATCTGTTCTTTTATTCCCCTTTTTTTTTCTTTTTCTCTACCTTTTTTTCCCTTTGGATTGAAAATTTTTAATGATTCCATGTTTACTTCCATTTTTGGTTTATTGTCCATAACTGTGTGTGTGTGTGTGTGTGTGTGTGTGTGTGTGTGTGTGTGTTAGAGTTTATACTACATTATCTACCTTCAAGTAATGTTATTGCATAACCCACATAGTGTAAAATTCTTACAACATGATATTTCTATTTGTCCCTTCTCCCAGGCTTTTTGTTATTTTTGTGATATATTTAATTTCTGAATAGTCAATTTTTCTTTTAAAAGATTTTTGAAGTATTTTATATGTACCCACATCTTTATGATATCTGATGTTCTTCATCCCTTTGTATGGATCCACATTTCCATCAAGAATCATATTCTTCTGCCTAGAAGACTTCTTTTAGAGTACAGGTCTTTTGGTGATAAATTCTTCCTTCCTTTGACTGTCTAAGAAAAATACTTACTTTACCTAAATTTGGGGAGATATTTTTACCAAGCATAGAATTCTAGGTTGACAGGTTGTTTTTGTTTCAGTACTTCACAGGTATCACTCCATTGTCTTCTGACTTGCATGGTTTCTAATGAGAAGTTTGCTTCCATTCTCATATTTATTCCTTTGTATAGAAATGATTTTTTTGCTCCAGCTGCCTTGTGATTTTGTTTTTAATCACTAGTTTCAAGCAAATTGATTGTGATGCACCTTGATGTAGTTTTCTTCATGTTTCTTGTGTTTGAGATTCATAGGGCTTCTTGTGGGTTTATAGTTTTCAACTAGTTTGGAAATTTTTTTAGCTATTGTTCCTTGAAATATTTTTTCTGCTCTTTCCCCTTCTCCCTCTTTTGGGGACTTCAATCCTACATATTTTAGCACTTGAAGTTCATTGTTCATTTTGGATAGTTTTTATTGCTATTTCTTCAAGCTCATTAGTCTTTTCAGTGTTAAACTGTCATTAATCCCATTCAGCATATTGTTTTCATCTCAGATATTTTAATTTTTACCTATAGAATCTCATTTTTTAATGACCATTATTTTTTAGAGAAGTTTTTGGTTCACAGCCCCTACAAATTCATAACCTCCTCCATTATTGGCATCCCCCACCACAGGGTACATTTGCTACAATTGATAAACCTACACTGACACATCATAATCATCCAAATTCCAAATTTACTATGACATGTGTAGTGTAGTTTCATACAGTGTAGTTACCTGTCTTTAAAAAAAAACAAAAACAAAACAAACAAAAAAAAAAACCCCTGTTTTCTACCTATCAACCCCTTTCTCCCTCCTCTCAACTCTTGAAAACCACTGACCTTTTTACTGTCCCCATAGTTCTCCTTCCCTAGAATGCCATAGAGTCAGAGTCATATAGTTTGTAGCCTTTTCAGGTTTCAGCCTTTTCTTTCACTTAGTAATATGCACTTAAGTTTCCTCCATGTCTCCTCATGGCTTGAAGCTCATTTCTCTTTGTTGATGAATAATATCCCATTGTTTGATTACCATTGTTTATTTATCCATTTACTTAGTGAAAAATATCTTGGTTGCTTCCAAGTTTTAGCAACTAGAAATAAGTTGCAATTTTCAACCCCTTTGGGTAAATACCAAGGAGTGTGATTCCTGTATTGTATGATAAGATTATGCTTAGTTTTGTAAGAAGCCACCAAATTGTTTTTCCAAAGTGTCTGACCATTTTGCATTCCTCCTAGCAACAAATGAGAGTTCTTGTTCCACATCCTGCCCAGCATTACCTGTCATCAGTGTCCTGAATTTTGACTGTTCTGATAGTGTGTAGTACTTTCTCAGTGTTGTCTTAATTTGCATTTCCCTGATGACATATCATGTAAAGCATCTTTTCATGTGCCTATTTGCCATCTTGTATATTTCTTTGGTGAAGTCTCCCTTAAGGTATCTGGCCCATTTTTTAATCAGGTTGTTTGTTTTCTTTTTGCTGAGTTTTAAGAGTTCGTTATATATTTTGGAGAACAGTCCTTTATCATATATGTCTTTTGCAAATATTTTATATTTTTTTCTGTGACTTGTCTTATCTTTTTTTGACAGTGTCTTTTGCAGAGCAGAAATGCTTGAATTTAACGAAGTCCAAATTATCCATTTTTACTTTCATGAATCATACTTTTGGTGTTGTATCTAAAAAGTTATAGCCAAACCCAAAGTCATCTAGCTTTTCCCCTATGTTATCTTCTAGGAGTTTTGTAGTTTTGCATTTCCCATTTAGATCTGTGATCCATTTTTAGTTCATTTTTGTGAAAGACATAATTCTGTGTCTAGATTCATTGTTTTTGCATGTGGATATTCAATTGTTTCAGCACCATTTGTTGAAAAGTCTATCTTTCCTCTATTGTATTACTTTTACTTTTTTGTCAAGTATCAGTTGACTGTGGATTTATTTCTGGTCTATTTTGTTCTATTGATCTATTGTCTATTCTTCCACCAATATTACACTGTCCTGATTACTGTGGATTTATAGTAAGTTTGAAAATGGAAAGTGTCAGTCTCTTAACTTAGCTCTTTTCCTTCAACAAAGTAGGGAGCTCCAACCTTTTCTTTACCCCACTCAGAGTAAAACCCTTATAGTCTGCACACATCTCAAGCTGTTCCTCATCTTTTGCCCTGACACTGCTCCATTCCCAAACCCTACATCAAATCTTCATTCCCCCATGTTATAGCTCCCAACACGTCATACTGTGTCCATCTGCTTAGGTCTGCGTCCTCCACAAAAGGAAGAGACTTCACTGGACTCCAATCCTGCCACCTCTGTATCAAAATGAGGCTCAGGAATATACTGAGCCAATGAGTGATGCAGAGACTCTCACTGAATGCAGATGAAAGGTCATCTATGTTGAAGGAAGGCTTCCTACTGCAGAGGTATTTGGAAAGGCTGTGACTCTTCTCCACTCTCCCTCACCCTCCATCTAAAGCCTTTGCCATTTTATCCCCAGCTCAGCCCCCTTTGAAGTCACTTCCCACAGCCCATCTACCTACCCACCCACTCTCAGGATATCTTTTCAGGTGACCTCAGACCCACACCATCTCTTCTCTGGCCATGAGCAGCATACACGTTTGAACCAGCTGCTTTGCTAACTAGAACCACAAAGAGATACTTAAGGGTATGGATCCAGGGTTCAAATCCTGACTTTTCTATGCTGGCCTTGCTTCCTTGAATGAGTCACTTAATCTTCCTGTGCCCAATTTCCTCACCTATAAAATGAAAAAAAGTTTATTAGAAAGTTTAAAGGAAGCAATTCATGTAGAAACTTAGAACAGCACCTGGCAGGTAGGAATCACTCCTGCACATGGGTTATTGGCAGCATCGCCCTACCTTCCTTTTCATGCAGGGAGGAGAAACTGAAATCCTTGGAGAGCAGGGACCAGGCCTGTAAAAGTATGTGCTCGCAGTAGGTGCTCCATAGAAGCAATGTGTGATCTGACGAGAGGAGAAGGGAACTAATGAATAACACATATACACCCTGTGTCAAGCGTTGAGCTTAGAGCTTTACCATGTGATTTCCCAAGTTCTCATAAGCACTAAGTGGATGATATAGCCTACCCATCAGACTAGGGGACAGGCTCAGGGAAGATGAATAGCCTCCAAGCTACACTGTCAGCAAAAAGCAGGGCAAAGTATAAGAACAAGGCTACCTACTTCCCACCCTGGGTTGCTTCCTCCCAATTCATGATAGCCTATAGAGTAGGCTGGGCATGCAGAGTCCTCAGAACTTGGGGACAGTCTCTGAGATGGGAAGCCCCGTGATAAGGGGAGTCTGAATCTTTCTCACCTCAGCACAGGGCTCTCAGGAGAGCTTTCCTCCCTACCCAGAATGGCCTAATCTCAAAATGCTTTCATTCCATTTGATTTTTTAAAAATCCTTCTAATTCCAATGGCAAACATTTGATAATTATCCTTGATATAAGTTTAAAAGTTCAAGTAAATAAATAAAAATCTTAAAAAAAAAAAAGAAAAAGACCTGTCATGCTTTAAAATGTCCTACTCATGCCACACTTATGAAAAATTTTCTCATGGTTGTATTATAGCTAAGTTAAAAAAAAAAAAAAAAAAGATTGTCACTCTGGTGAAGACTCAGGCAGGGATCTGAATGAAGTAGAGAAGAAGAGTTGGAAGAACATCCAAGCAGGGAAAGCAGTGCAAAGGCCCTGAGGCCAGACAGGCAGTTTTAAGAATTATCCAAGTAGCTCATGAATGGGAAGAAGGGAACAAAGGAATGACTAGGAAAGGTGAGAGAAGCCAGTAGATTTTAGACGTTAGAGCAAAGACATCAGAAGACAGTGAGCAAGGGAGTGATGAACCAGAACTACAAATTAAAATTGTAAAAAGCCCCTGGGTCTGGTCCAGAAGTTGAGGCAAAGAAACCATGTGGCAGCCTTCTCTATTACCACATATAGACATCTGAGCCCAGGACAGAGACAGCACTCCAGGAGAAACTGGGTCTGACTAAAAAGAGATGGGGTCCCTGCATGGGTAACAGGATGGAAAGGTACCACCTCACCAGCTATTTCCCCTACAGAGAGTGAATGGGGGCCTTTGGCCCGGGGGAGCAGAGGGTCAGGAAAGAAGCTGGGTGCTGCCAAACATCTCTTGCCACTCATCCCCCACCCTAGGTCAGCTCCAAAAGCAGGAATGATAGAACCCCCACCAAACTTAGAGTATCCGTAAAGCCGTGAGGACATGTGTCCCATTGGCTATGGAAATCCCAGGAGGCAGCAGAGAGGCCTGTATCACCCCTCCCCACACACACAAGTGTCCTGTGTCTGTGACAGGAGCAACAGCATGGCTAATGGGGCCAGTGAGACCCTGTGGCCTCAGAGTTCACATAAGGAGATGCAGAGTAAGTGTCAGGGGTCAGGTGACCACGGACCAAGGCAAGACCCAGATGTCCCATCAGTTGCCAGTGGGGTTAGGTGGTAATCACTAGGGCCCACCCTGACAGAGACAATGTTTTCCTGATGCATTGTTCCCTCCCTGCCAGCTCCAAACCTCCACCCAAACACTTCAGAGTGTTGAGGGGGCAGGGAGAGAAATTGGTGAATGAGTTTAAACTTGCAATAGGACAATCTGAAGGAATTGAGGATATTTGTTGGGATAATGAGTTTGTAATCACCATGCTTCAGATTTTAGAATACTGGGGACAAACAGAATATCCTATAAGCTTTCAGAAAGGATATAAAAATAAGTGAACATGGGTTAAATAACAATGGTTCAAGGTTCAAAATTCTGGAAGACTCTTGTTAGTAACTCTGAAAACCAGAAATAAAAGGGCAATAACTTCAAAGTTCTAAAGGAAAATGATCTTGATCAGAGAATTGTATACTAGCCAAACTATCAGGAGTAAGAGTTTAAGACATTTTCAGACAGCCAATTTCTCACCCTCCCTTTAACTCCTCTTTCAAGAAGCTCTCAAGGGCACCTGCGTGGCTCAGTGGGTTGAGCCTCTGTCTTCGGCTCAGGTCATGATCTCAGAGTCCCAAGATCAAGCCCTGCATCAGGCTCTCTGCTCAGTGGGGAACCTGCTTCCCCCTCTCTCTCTGCCTCCTTGTGATCTTTCTCTCTGTCAAATAAATAAATAAAATCTTAAAAAAAAAAAAAGAAGAAGAAGAAGAAGACGAAGAAGCTCTCAAGGGGTGGGCTTCTCCCAAATGAGAGCATTACCCTGCCAGGGCTGCATGAGACAGGAGTCCAACAAGACAGACAGTTGAAGGGGTCCCAGGCAAGCAATGAAGGGACACCCTGAGAAGGCTGAGCAACAGGGCCAGAATAGCCAGGGCAGCTGGGGAAATCAGGGCCTCAAAAGAAACACTTTTCAGAAAAATGAAATTGATTGCACAGTTAATATATTGGAACATTGTGAGAGGAAATTTATACCAACAGGGAATGGGCATGACAAAAGAAAGGAGTTTGGGGATATATTAGGGACAGATGCAGGGAAAAAATCAAACAAATGTCAAATGCAGAAAGATTATTAACTCTAGGTAAAACTAAAAAGTTATGAAAGACAGGAAAATAAAATGAAGAAAATTTAAAATATAGAGCAATCATTAACTCCAGTTAAAACAAACAAACAAACAAAAACTTTTCTGTGACAGGCCTAAATATAATCACATTGTAAACACAGAATGTTAATCTTATCAAAGGTAATGAGGCCCTAGTTCAACTCTAAAATAAAAACACAAAACTGAATATATTGCTCACTTGAACAACCCTAAGCTTTGCTGCTCAGGCAGTCTCCCTGAGCACGGAGCTGGGAGTGCAGGGATTGGCTAGCCATCTGGACAAGGGATGATGTCATCCATCATCCCTTGAAGGTGACTGGTGAAAGAGAATGGTTGCTTGGCTGGCACTCAGAGGCTGCTTAGTCGGGTGCGTCTGTCTCTGATTGGCTGAGTTTCAGCTAGGGACCAACACTGACTGGTTGGCTGCAAAGCACGTTCATTGAGTCAGCTGGTGTCTATCCATTGAAAAGGTTTAAAACTGGTTCTGCGGTTATTTGTTACCATGGCTACAGAACAATCGATCTTTTCCTAGGAGTGTGGGAACTTTTGTATTCTCAGTCCTTCAGAATTAGGAGGTAACTATGTTGCTGACAGTGGGGGATGGGATATGTTCGAACATGTGTGTAGTGCTGCCCAGAATGAGGTGAACAAAAATAATTCCCCACCTTCTATAGTAAGATGTAAAAGAATAATATCCCAAACTGGAAAATCAAAAGTTAGCAACGTTAGCATTTTGTTTAGAGTTGTGAATATGGTATCAAAAGAACAGTTAAAAGTTGGTTTTCTCTGTGAAGCAGGAATTCATGGGGTAGGGCAAGGGAACTGCTGTTTTGCATAACAAAACTTGTGCTGTTAGACTCTTTGAACCCCATACATTCATAAGTTTGATTAAAGATTTTTTTGTACTTGAACAATATTTTTTAGAATTGTTTCACCTAGAACTTCTCAAAATACATCCTGAAATGTTTTTGTGGGAAAAAATAAGAAAGAGTTCTGTTTCTAGGCCCTCCAAGCAGATAACAAGAATTTTGTAGCCTGTGTACAGTCTCTTCATTATTAATAAATGAAGAATGCACCCTCATTTCCCTCGCTGCAGAACTTCCCTATTTTTAATATCCTTCACCTCACTATGACATCTGAACATGAAAAAAATTTTGGGGTCCTGCCTCAAGACACTACCATGGTTAAAGGAGAGGGTGTTGAGGGAGGGAGAAAAAGAGAAAGAGACATCTCTAGGTCTCATTCCACTGTGACTACAAGTTTCTTGGGTTTATGTGGCTTCTTGAGGACAGTCAGGGCCCTTCCAGTGCCACATTCAGTCAAGACCATTCCCGTAGCTCCCTGCTTCTGTGTCTCATCTTCCCCAGGAGCCTTCACCTGTCACTTCTCCAGCCCCCTGGACTGGGATGGATGAGTCACATAGGTGCACATGTGTCTGTGTACACACACACACACACACACACACACACACATATACCCCTGGCATCTTCTTTCTTTCTTAGGAGCTTTAACCTCTCTTAGTGTCCTTGTTTAAGTGTGTGTCCCTCCCATTGACCTGACCTGCTGAGGACAAGACTAGTATTTTGTCTCAGTGTTTCCCAGCCTCCAGCATAGGCTCTGTCCCATAAAGGAAGAAGTGGACTAAAATAATTCCTTAGCCCAGGAGACAATTACATGATGGTTTTTCTCCCAAGAATCTGGACGAGTTTCCTGGGCCAAAAGCCCAGGAGGAGTGGCTAATCTTCCTGGAGGAAGTACCCATTGTCCTATGGTAGATGCAGAAGTCATTTAATCCTGGGGGGGGGCAGCTCCCCACCCCCAGGCAATACTCCAGGGTCAGGGGACACAATGGCCTCCCTACTGGCCTAAATGAGCCCAAGAGCCCTGGCCCCCCATCTCATTCACAGTAAGGAAGAGCAAAGGTACAGGAGGGACACAGGGCATGCTGTGTGGAAGCCTCAGTGTGGCAGCAGTGGGGATGGTGGATCCATGTGTAGGGGTGCAGGACCAGACTGGGTCAGACTGCCCAGAATTCCATGTTAAACATTGGACAGGCAAACTGAGATGATTGTCACCCTACTGGCCTTTGAATCCTGGCCCCAGAGGGCTGCACCCTATCACTGTGGCCTGGATCAGGCATCATCAGGGTTCCTCAGGCCTGGACAGGCCATTCTGATAGTCAGGTGCCAGCCAAAGGGACACAGACCCATTTGGGATCCTCTTTGAGACTCCCCATCCTTCTGAGTACAACATAACAAGCAAAAGAGCATACCTCCATTTCTAATGGATTTTTCCCCAAGAAAAGGAATGTCTGCCCTTCTACCTTCACTCAGTAAATGGCTCTGTAATTAATACAAGGAGGCTCTGATAACATTTTAAAGAAGCCAGGTACTGGATAAATCACACACATTTGGAAGTCTGCATGAAATATGCTTTCATGATAGTCCCTTAGCATGAAAGCCTGCCTCAGGATAGCTGTTCTCAAAACCTCAGTGCAAGTCTAATGGCCCATGTGCTTAGAAGTCCCTTCACCAATGGGACCTTTGAACTACAGAGCTATCAGCAGCATAGTGGGCACAATAGCTGGGCAGGAAGGAGGAGGCAGCAAGGCTAGGCACCCAATGCCTCTTTCCCTTTGTTCAATGTCCTGCCTGAATTCCAGGATTGGAGACTCTTGGCTTGCATCCTCCTCATTGCTATAGTGGGTAGTTATTTCCCAGCATTAAAGTTCAAACCATAGGACAACTGCTTCCCTACACTGTCCTTGACCCTCACATGCACCTGCCAGGTGACTGTGGTCCCTCTTAGATTATAGTTGAGCAAACTCAGAGGCAGAAGGAAAGCACTTGCCTGTCCTCGCCCACAGGAAGATCCAGTGTGTCCAGTTACTGAGCCCTTTCCAGGAGGCCTGAAATGACAACTTTGAAAGTACCTTTTCTCCAAGGAACATTTCAAAGTCACTGGCAACTTAGCCTGGCCTAGGCTTAAAGATCTTGGGCCCCTCCAATGAGGGGAGGGTCCCCATGAAGAGGACAACCTTCCTTGTGGCCATGGACTGGGAAAGAAGACAAGGATCTTGATATAATCCCATCCAGGTACCAGGGTGGGGGAAGGGGGTCGAAATTTAACTAGTGTATCAGTAAAGGGTGTACAGCTCTTCTCTGGGCTGTTTTCCCAGATGAAATGCACAGCGAAAGCCTGATTCCACCCCAAACCCTTCTAAGGTGTAACTAGAGGCTTCATGGGTGAATTAACTTCCAAAGACTTTCTCTGCCCTCCATCCCTACTGAAGCACTTTGAGCCTCTTACATCCACCCACCCCATCTCTGAAATTCCATTTCACTTCCCAGTTGAAAGAGCCAGGTCTTGGGGAACAAATTTTGCATTCTTAGCTGTTATTTGTAAATCTGCTCAGAGAGTGTGGTGAAATCCAATGGAATTGTCACATTTGAGTTCAGAATTTCAATGTGCCAGATGTTAGCCCAGGCCCTGGGAATGGAGCTGCTAATAAGCCAGGCCTGCTTCCTGCCCTGGTAGACAGGGCTGCAGAGGGTCTGACAGTCATTCATACACTTATTCTTTCTTTGAATAGTTGGTCACTTACTCTGTGACAAGCACTGTCCCAGGAACTGAGATTCAGGGCATAGAGCCTTCCTTCTACCAAGAGAGGCAGCAGAGATAGATCTAGCACACTAGAGTGTGGGGTTGTGCCCTAGGTAGGAAAGATAAAGCAGGCAGAGGAGATGGGGAGTGCTGAGGTGAGGTGAAGTTTTGCCAGGCTTCACAGAACGGGAGGCTATTTATTTATTTATTAGAGGTGTTATTAGGGGGGGACAGAGGGAGAAAGAGAATCCGAAGCAGGTTCCACACCCAGCATGGAGCCCAATGTGGGACTAGATCTCACAGCCCTATGGTCATAACCCCAGCAGAAATCAAGGGTCAGATGCTTAACCACTTAACTGAGCCACCCGGTGGGGGGGGGGGGTTGCTAGGAGGTGGCTTTATAATAAGGAAGTCCATGGTGGACCTGGCAGTGTGAGCCCTGAGGCAGAAGCACTCCTGCAGAGTAACCACTAGAAAGACAAAGACCCCAAGGTCTGGGGTGTTTGAGGGGAAGCAGCAGGAGGCCTGGGTCCTGCAGAGGAGGGGAGGAGAGATGAGGTTGGAAATACTTCCAACATGCCTGGTGGCTCCTACTGTGAGGGTGATAGGGACCTTTGGAGGGTGTCTGATGTGAAGAATCACTGGGCTACTATGATGAGGAAAGGCTAGAGTCAGGGCAAGGGCAAAAACATGTGAATCTTTTTGTTAGCAGTCAGCTTGGAGCACCATAACAAACATCATAGCCAGCAGGTGATCCCCTGTCTCTTCATGCGGCCTTTCCCTCTGCCTGTGTCTGTGTCCTAATCTCTTCTTATAAGGGCACCAGTCATATTAGATTAGTACCCACCACAATGACCTCATTTTACCTTAATTACCTCTCTACCAGTTCTGTCTTCTAACACAGTCACATCCTGAGGTACTGGGGGTCAGGGCTTCCGCATATGAATTTTGCAGGTGGAGTCTGATGGTGACACAATTCAGCCCGTAAACATTGACAGTGACAGGAAACCAGGTGAGAGAGCATGGCTGGGACCACTGGGGTGGCAGGGAAGATGGTGAGAAGGGGTCTGATCCTGCAGGTGGGTGCTAAGGTAGGGTGTGGAAGCAGTCTGCCCCAAATGAAGGTGGTAAGGGGTGCATTATCTAGAGAGAATGTAACCTCCACCAACAGCCAATGGTAAATAGAACCTTTGATAAAATACCGCCCCTCAAAAACAAAACAAAAAACACCTTGTTTACCTAATTGCTAAACAATTTCTGCAGTTACTATTGAGTTTTACTAATACATTTGTAAACTTCATTGTGTTCTACCTGGACATTAATCCAGACAACTCTCAGTTACACAGGTGACCCCTATCAGGCACCAGGTCCTACATCAGTTCACCAGGTTCCGTCTCTAGGCCCTGCACTCAAGCGGTAAATTTGAAATAAATAGTTATAGCACAACAATTATGGAGACAAGGAAGCAGAATGTGAGTTACTTCAACTCTGTCATTCTATGTGACCACTTGAGATGTTTGTTTAAAATTTGAAATGGTGAAACAGTACAAACTGGAAGGTGTAACACTGTTGTTTGAGGAGTACATATTTCAGCTCCTACATAAGCTGTACTGATTGTAACAAATACCCTTGAAATTTAGCCTTTTATAAGTGTTAAGTGATTGTTTTAAAACTAAAGAATTAATCAAGTAAGTAATATGACATATCAGTGATATCTTTTAGTGGCTGCCCCTTGTGCCCCACTTATAGTTCTTGTGGCCACTTCTGTTTTATTAAAATTCACTTATTTTTTATTGGCACAATTGTATACACAAAGCTCAATTTGAGAAAACGTGCTCTGCATATCTTTTCTGGATCCAAGCCTTATTTAGTTACTACTGAAAGTAATTTTGTCACATAGAAGAGGAGTATCAGGCTGCCATAATAAAATACCCCAAACCGGCAGCTTCAACGTTGAACATTTATTTCTCATGATTCTGGAGGCTGAAAGTTCAAAATCAGTGTGCAGCGTGGTGGGGTTCTTGCTGAAACCTCTCTTCCGGTTATGTCATCACACGGCCTTTTTTAGAGAGAGATTTGTGTTCCTTCCTCTTTCAAAATGGTACTAATTCTATCATGGGGGGCTCCATCCTCATGATCCAATCACCTCTCAACAGCCCCATCCACAACTACCATCACACAGGGATTTGGAGGGGACACAAATATTCAGTCCATAGAGGGATGTTGAAAAAGATCATCCCTGGGTGTCAAATATGCTCAGGATGCCATGGGGATTTGGGAGGTATTTTCTGCTACAGCCACCAGGTGCAAGCAAGAGAGCTGTTAAGAGTGGACCTGCAACTTCGACCTCCGATCTCCACTCTGGGAGCTCTGCTCCAGGCAGGGCTGCAGGAGGAGCGGATCTGTCCGTGGTAAGATCAGGAATTTGATTTTCAGGCACATTCCCTACTGAGGTGCCTGCTGAACATCCCATGCAGGTTTCAAGTGGGAAGTTGGGTATCCCGGGAGGGGGGAACTGGGAAGCACCAGTACTTCCAAGAAGCTTAAAATTGGGAGCCCAGATGGGTTCACTTCCAATGAATAATAAAATCACAGCTGCATACATGTGAACAGCTCTTTAAGGTGGTCACGGAACGTTGTTTCAGAGAGGTGGCTTCTCTGAGCCCCTACAGTGGCAAGTCCTGACCCAGTCTGAGGGCACAGCAAGGTGTCCTTGAGGAAGTGATAGGAAGGCAACACCAAGGTGAGCTAGCCAGACCAGGGCAGAGGATAGCTTGGGACATCCAAGGAGCAGAAACAGCCCATGAGCTGACTGAGCTCAGGAAAGTGAAGGGTGCCAGGGACCTGGGATTTTTATCAGCAGAGGCCCAGGCAAAGATTGAAGAGTTTTTAATAGCAGTGTGATGTGATCCGATTTGAGTTTTTAAAGGATCACATAAGCTGCTTTGCAGAGAATGGATTAGAGAGGCAAAGCAATCCATCCAGGTGAGAAATTACATGTTTGGACTATAGTGATACGTGCAGAGATGAGAAAAGGAGATGGACCAAAGAAACATGACGCAAGTGAATGATATGGGAGGTGATGAAGAGTGGGAGAGGGAATAGGCTAAGCAGGATTTGCTGGGTTTGGGGTAGAGATCCTGCCCTAGTGGGAAGACAAAGGTGAGTTGGGTTCAGGGAAAAGCACAGCTCAGTTTAAACATATTCAGGGCCAGTGCCCTAGATATCCCATGTGTCAAACAGCTGTAGGTACTGAGAACTTAGGGCAGCAGGCTGGCCAGGAGTTAAAGGTTGACAGGAGAGGGGGCATCACTGGTGAGTGGCTGGCCTAGGAGGGTATGCAGGTGGGCAACCATAAGCAAAGAAGACTGAGCACCCTGGAGACAGGTGCCAAACCTTAGGGTCCAGTGGAGGAGGGAGAGCCAGCAAAAGAGCAAGAGAAAGAGAAATTTGAGAACTGGAGGAAAACTGGGAGTATCCCAGCTGCCAAGAGGAGGGACTGTCTCAGTAGGGAGGGAGCCAGATGCACTGTGAAATCCAATATGACACAAGGACCCATGTGCAGGACATAGAGTTGTAGATGTTCCTGATGACCCTGTAGAGCAGCTCCTAGTACAGGGGTGGGAGGACCAGTGGGGGTGCACTGAAAAGGGCAAGGAAGTGAAGAAAGCCAGTGTGTGTAGACAGCTCTAATGAGAATTGGTACTGAATTTTTCAGTGATAACAGCATTGTTACATTCAGCCTACCCTGAGCACTACCTGTGCTGGCACAGTGCCGAGTGTACAGCATGGATCCGTTCTCCTAATCCTCACAACAGCTCTGCAGCAGAGTAGCGTAATTCTTCTTGAAATATAGTAAGAGAAACTGAGGCACAAAGAGTTAAAGCCTCACAGGCCTTAAGAATGTGGTAGAAGGTGGGGGCTGAATGAACTCAAACTTGGATTAAACCTGTGTGCTGTGCTCTCAATCCCCATGCTTAAGTCATGACTGGGAGGTGGGGGAGATGCACAGAAGGAACAGAAGGGATCTGGCCTGGGGCAGGTCTGGTCCCAGGTCCCTCTGCACTCCCATTTCCAAATGAGGAAAATAACCCCTACTCTTCTTACTTCATGGAGTTCCTCAGTAAATACAATGAGACTCAGTCATTTACTTGACAGATGGAGTTTACACCTCATGGAGAATGAAGATAGTAAGTGGGGAGGTGTGGGGTAGAGACAATGGGACTTGTTCATGGGTCAGGTGTAGTGTGTGAGAGAGTGAGAATAATCAAGATGATTTCTCTTTCTTTCTTTCTTTCTTTCTTTTTTTGAGAGAGAGGGAGGGGGAGGAGCAGAGGGAGAGGGAAGGAGAGAATCTCAAGCAGACTCCATGCCCAGCACAGAGCCCAGTGAGGACTCAGTGTCACAACCCTAAGATCATGACCTGAGCCAAAATCAACAGTTAAATGCTTAACCAACTGAGCCATCCAGGTCCCAAGATCTAAGACTCAGGATTGATCACCTGGGTTCACAGAAGTGCCAGCTACAGAACAAAGACCAAAAGAGAAGACTACAAGAGAAAAATTACTGGTTGAGTTTGGGGAAGGGAAGCAGGTCCAGTTTGAGAAGGGAAGGGATCAGGAGGAACCCTGAGCTGTGATCTATGGGAGACTTAGCCTACAAATACACATGTGTAGTGGTGCCCAGGCCATGGTGCTGGGCAAGCTCAGGGCAGAGCTCAGGAAAGTGAGTGCATCTGAGAAGGCAGAAAAGGAAAGGCAAGAAAAATGGGATTTCAAGAAGGGGAGGGCTTCCTGGAAGGCAAGCACTTGTGGTGATGTTACTCAGAGAATAGGCATCCTGGGTCTGACAACATGTGGCTCAAGACCAGGTCTGGTGGAAATGAGAGGGGAGAAAGGCAAATGAGCTGGATGCAGAATGAATGGGTGGTGGGGAATTAGAGATGGTACCAGAAACAGCTCTGATAATGATATGGAGACCTTTTTATCTTCAACAGTCAACTTTCAGTCTATGTAAAAGGTTGCTACTTGCAAAGAGAGTACGAAGGACAGGTGAGAGCCATGAGAGGCCCATTGTAGGACAGAAGCTTGAGTGTGAGCCCAGAAGCCCACCTGACACTCAAGGGCAGTTTTGGAGTTGCCATGGGCTAAACACCAGGCTGGCTGGAAACTTGGAATCACCAGGGCATCATCACACCCAGAGAGGGCCTACCAGCTGGAAGTCGCAACTTTTTCTTTCTTTCCTGAGCTGGCAATCACTCACTGCTCATCTGTTAGCTTGCTTACCCATTCAAACACCCACTTGTTTAAAAAGCCATCATGGGTCTCTTGTCAGACCTATGCTGTATCCAAGGACCTGGATCTGAATTAGACCCCTATCTTGCTCAGGAGGAGAGATCAGGAGGCAAAGCAGAGAGTGGTGAGCTCTGCAGTGGAGTTGGGAGGAGGTACCTATTCTTACTGGGAGAGATGGGTCAAGGGTCCTCAAGGGTGATGACGTATGTGGGGCTCTTAGCAGCCAAATGCAGCCTCAGAACACAGTAGACAAATCCCACTCAGCCTGGTGAGTGGGGGTCAAGCCAGGGATCAGACCCAGATTAAGCATTTTTCAGTTCCTTACCTTAACTTGCTTCCCTCAGTAGTCCTGGGAGGCTAGGATAATGGAGATTTTTTACTCTCTTTAGCATATGATTACATGGAGGCCTAGAAGCCCACCTCAGCTAGGATGACAAGCAAAGCTGGTGACAGGAGACAAAGATCCTTAGAAACTGTTTAGAGTATACTGGGCTCTGCACCATACATTTACCACACATGGCCTTATTTGTTCTCCTGATTTGGCTGAGGAGATGCCTCCTTGGGCATAGGGAGGAGGTGGGATTCAGGTTGGCACTGCTCATGGGGCACACATGGTGAGGTCAGGGGCTAATTCAGTGGGCCCTAGAGTGGGGCTCAAGTGGGACCTGGGGAAGCTGTCCTACTGTGTGAAGCCCCCAATTGAGATGGGAAGTCCAGAGTTTCTTGAGTCTGATCACACCCAGAGAGGGCCTACCAGCTGGAAGCCAAGGTGACACCCTGGCACTCTGGAGATGCCTGGAGCCTTGGTGCCAACATGACAGGCCTACCCTGAAGCACTGTTGACAATAGGACAACAACTGTCCATAGCCTGTTTGAAGGGTCTTTTATACCTGCCACTGGGGACTAACATCCCTCTCACTGAACCCATCCCACTCCTCCTACTACTCTGCCCATCTTAGATCACCTAAAACTTTGATGTTTTTCAATGGCAGGGCTTCTCCCAGTCTAAGGAGCATCTCATAAAGTCTTTCTGGGTTACACTCCCTACTTTCCCCAAGGCCCAAAAAGTACTGCTGTGCCTGTGAGGTGAACCCATACTCCTATAAACCCCAGAGGTCTGAAAATAGCAGGGAAAGTAGATCTTGTCTGGAGACCAGGTGAGGACATGCTCCAGGCTCCCCAAGGATGACCAATGGCCCAAGGAACCTGAGCCCTTCCCCAGCTATGACCCTTCCCACTTCTGCCTCCATTTCTGGGATGCAAACTTTATATGGGACTGCCTGCAGACCTCTGCAAAGAGAGAAAACCAAACACACAGTGTCAGCCTCAACACCATTCTCTCTGATGCAGCCAATCTATCTGTAACCCTGCCAGCTCCAGCTCAAAGCATGCACCATCTCTGGCAGTATCTGGAGGAGGAAGCAGTGTCAGAAAGGGTTGCTTCCCAGAAGGGAGAAATGACAGCACATTCGTATGTTCATGAGAATGATCCAATAGTGAGAAGGGAAATGATATGGGAAAGAGGGGGAGGACTGGAGAGCCCTGTCTTAAAATCCCTGGCACATATGTTAAAGATTCTTTATCTCTGGCAGACAGACAAACCAGGGGCAGCACACACTATCGCAAAGACTCCTTGCCTGTAGAATTCTTGAAGAGCCCTGAGCAGCAGGTGCTTTGTGAGGTGAAGAAACCACTCCTGGAAGATGCAGTATCTTTGGAACCTAGCAACATGATTCATCAAGCATAAGGCATACCATAGTTTGGAAGGGAGTACATTTTTTTTTTCTCATTGAAATACGTCTTGCTTAATGAAGAGGAAATGTGGCAGCCACTCAATAAAGATATGAAACAATATTAGCAATGATGATTATGCAGGAAATATAACCTAAATTCACTTAAAGTTTGGGTAACAACAAAGTCCAACTATTCAGCATCTATTGAGCTCCTACTGTGTGCCAGGAACTGCTCAGGGCACTGTGAATAGAGCAGAGAACTAGAGACAAAGGGTCTACTACCAGAAAACTTACAAGAATGAGAGTTAACAAGCAATAGGTAATAAGGTAAACTAATGGGGGATGACCAGAGATAAAGCACTTTTAGGGCCCTCAAGTATCTGGGGACAGGGTTCAAGGATGATCACTTTTAGACTAGTTAAGTTGACATGTTAAAGTTTATGTGTTTAATCCAATTCAAGTTGATATTTGTACTATAAAAAAGGAGTCTAGTTTCATTCTTTTACATGTAAATATCCAGTTTTCCCAGCACCGTTTACTGAAGAGACTGCCTTTCCCCCATTGAGTGTTCTTAAATGTAAGACCAGAAACCAAAAAACTCCTAGAAGAAAACAGCAAAAAATTCCCTGATGTGAGCTTTGGCAATGATCTTTTGGACGTGATATCATATCCAAATCATAAGTGGGACTATACAAAATTGAGAAGCTTCTACACAGCAAAAGAAACCACCAACAAAATGAAAAGACAACCTAGAGAATGGGGAATATATTTGTAAACCATAGCTCTGATAAGGTATTAATATACATCTATAAAGAATTTATACATGGGGAGCCTGGGTGGCTCAGTGGGTTAAAGCCTTTGCCTCTAGCTCAGTTCATGATCCTGGGATCCTGGGATCAAGCCCTGCATCAGGCTCTCTGCTCAGCAGGGAGCCTGCTTCCCCCTCTCTCTCTCTGCCTGCCTCTCTGCCTACTTGTGATCTCTGTCTGTCAAATGAATAAATAAAATCTTTAAAAAGGAGAAGAAGAAGAAGAAGAACTCATACAACTCAATAGCAAGAAAAAAAAAAATATCCAATGTTTAAAATGGGCAAATGACCCAGATAGACATTTTTCCAAAGAAGTTATATAAATGGCCAACAGACACATGAAAAAATGCTCATCATCACTCATCATCAAGAAAATTCAAGTCATATCACTTCACACCTGTCTGAATTTCTATTATCAAAAAAGCAAGAAGCAACAAGTGTTGGCAAGGACATGGAGAAAAGAGGACCCTGTGCACTACTGGTGGGAATGTAAACTGTTGCAGCCATGTAGAAAACATTATGGAGGATCCTCAAAAAATTAAAAGTAGAACCACCATATAACCCACAATTTCACTTCTGGGAACATATCTGAAGGAAACAAAAACACTATGTCAAAGAGATATCAGCACCCCATGGTCATGGCAGCATTATTTACAATAACCAAGACATGGAAACAGCCTTAAGTGTCCACTGACAAGGGATAAAGAAGTTGTAGTGTAGTTAAATACAATGGAATATTATTTGGCCTCAAAAAGAAGGAAATCCTGTCATTTGCAATAGTATGGATAGACCTCAAGAGCATGCTAAGTGAAATAAGTCAGACAGCGAAAGACAAACACTGTATGATCTCACTTATACTGTGGAATCTAAAAACAACAAACAAACAAACAACTCATAAAAAAAAAGAGAGATCAGACAGGGATGGTGGGAGTGAGAATTGGATTAAAGTGTCCAAAATGTACAAACTTCCAATTATAAGATGAGTAAGTATGAGGGATGAAACATACAATATGACAACTACAACCTATGTAGTTGTACATAGTTGTACAACCTACAGCCTATATCATATGGCTGTATGATATATTTGAAAGTTGTTTAAAGAGTAGATACTAGGAGTTGTCATCACAAGAAAAAAAACTTTTTTTTTTTTTTGGTATCTATATGAGGTGATGGACAATAACTAAACAATGTGGTGATCATTTCACAATATATGTAAGTCAAATCATTATGTTGTATACCTTAAATGTATATAGTGTTATGTATCATTTTATGTCAATAAAACTGGAAAAGGGCAGTTTATGTGTTAAAAAAGGGTTTAAAAGTTTACATGATCATTTAACTTTCAAACAAGCAGAGGATTAAAAAGAGGAATAAGAAAACTCAATCATGCCAATTAAAGAAAAGAAAGAAAATGGCTCAGTCAGTAAAGCATCTGCTTTCAGCTTAGGTCATGATGTCAGGGTCTGGGGATCCAGCCTGTGGTGGGCTCCTTGTTCAATACGGAGTCCTCTGCCCCTCTCCACTGCTTGGGCTCTCATGCTCATTCTCTCTCTCTCCCTCTTTCTTTCTCTCTCTTTCTCCTCTCTCTTGTGCTTTCTTGCTCTCTCTCTAATAAATAAATAAAATCTTTAAAAAAAAAAGGAGAAAGTGATAGAAAAAGCAAAACAAATAGAGGGCACAAAATAAGGTGCAGTAAAGTGCTAGAAAAAAATTGAAATATATCAGTAATCACACTAAATATGCATTGATTAATTTTCCTGCTTACAAATAAAAACATGGATTGTTGAGTTGGATTAAAAGAATAATCTAGAAATAGATTGTTTATAGGAGTCACACCTGCAACCCAAGGATACAGAAAAACTGAAAGTTAAGAATGTTAAAGAACATATACTGGGGAAATATTAACCAAAAGAATAACATTATTAAGAAAAATAGAGACTGCATTATATAATGGAAAAAAGAAACAATTCAGCCAAATGATGTAAACATTCTAGATTATATACCTAAAAACACAGCTTCATATTTATAAAGCAAAAACTGACCTAATTACAAGGAAAGGAATCTACAACTATCTTGAAAGGTTTTTAAGTCACCTCTCAGGAATTAGCAGATGAAGCTTCTCAAAAAATTGTAAGGATCTAGAAAATTCAAACAACACAATTAACAAGCTTAACTGATTAGACAATGATAAGGCACAACAATCAAAGAATGTACATAATTCTCAACAACACAGGAATATTAACAAGAAATTGATCATGTATTGGGCCTAATGCGAGTTCAACATATTTCAAAGATCCTGTATTATGTGATCAAGTTAGAAGTCAATAACAAACAAAACCACAACTTTGGAGGTGTAGAAATGTATCTATGAATAACTCACAAGCTAACAAAAGAAATCAAAATGTTAATTAGAAGATCCTGAAAAATAAACAATAATAAAAGTACTAGGTACCAAAACTCCTGGTGGTACACAAACAGAAACTAGAGTCTTTGGTGCTTATATCACATCAGAAGGAAGACCTGAATATTAAAAAACAAAGCATCAACTTGATAGTGAGAAAAACAAGTGTAACCCAAGGAAAGTAATGACAAAGAGCAGAAATTGGTGAAAAATGAGAATAAAAATTTTAAAAGACAGAGAATTATTTAAAATCTCATTAACAATAATTTAGACAAGTTCCTAACAAATACTTCTTAAAAAACTGATTCAAGAAGAAATGGAGAGACTGAATAGACTCATCTCCATCAAAGTTATCAGTGGTTTAAAATCTACAGAAAGAGAGAGAAATACAGAGACAGAGAGGCATCAAGCCCAGGTGCCAGATGATTTTAGGATGAGTTCTAAATAGCAGTCAGAGAATAGATAATCCCAATAATACACGAACTATTTAAATGGATGGGGAGAATGTTCTATAGCTCCTTTGATGACCATAGTGTAACTGTGATCTCAAAACCAGACAAGGATAACACGATAGGAAAAACTGTAGGTCAGTTATGCTCATGAACATAAATATTAATGTCATGAATAAATTAGTGAACCAAAGCCAGAAATGAATAAAAACAACAATATAATCATGACCAAGATGCCACCAGAAAAGCAAGATTTAATACTAGAAAACATATCAGTGTAATTCACCACATTAAAAGATTGAAAAGAGGAATGATAATTTCACTACAAACTTTTTTAAAATCAGTTAAAAGTAAAGTAAAACTTTTTTGTAAGGCTTGTGTAAGGACTCCTAGTTATGAGATGGATAAGTTATGGGAATAAAAGGCATAGTGTAGGGAGTATAGTCAGTGGTATTATAATAGTGTTGTATGGTGACAGATAATATCTTACTTGCACTGAGCACAGCACAACATATAGAAAAGTTGAATCACTATATTGTACACTTGAAACTAATGTAACATTGTGTGCCAACTATAGTCAAACAATGTAAAAAAATTATTTTAAAGATTTTATTTATTTGAGAGAGAGAGAGAATATGAGTAGAGGTGGGGGTGGGCAGAGGTGGGCAGACTCAGGGGTGGGCAGAGGTGGGCAGAGGGGATGGGTAGACTCCCTGAGGAGTGCAGAGCCCAATGTGGGGCTCAATTCCAGGACCCTGAGATCATGACCTGAGCCAAAGTCAGATGTTGAGCCATCCAGGTGCCCCCAAAAATTTTTTAAAGAATAAAATCATGTGTCTACATAACCACAATATATTTGCCATACCTTAAAACATTAATAATAATTCCATATTATCAAATAACATGTAGTTTATATTCATAGTTCCATAATGTCCCAACATACAGTTTTCTGAATTTTTAAATACAGTATTGAAGTTTATTTACTCATTACAGTTAAAAAAATTTAAGGATTAGAAAAGATGAAACAAATATTTCATTATCTGCAGATATAATGGTTGTCTACAAAGAAAAAATCTAAAGAAAACCTACAAACTCTTAGAACTAATAGAGTTCAACAAGTCCACTAAATACAAGATATGTGTGTCTGTACATGCACACACACACACACATCAGCAATGTTAAATTTAAAAAGGTAAATTTTTGAAAGATATACTTCCAGTAGCAACAAAAGCTATAAAATCCTTAGAAACAAGTCAAAAAATAGTTATGCAATACCTATACACATCTTTGTCCTAAGTAGCAGGGAAGTTTAAACATTGCACAACTCCAGGGGCATCATTACATAGACTGAGATACATGATCTACACATTTGTAGACCTGTCTTTACAAAGAAAGTTCGAAGACACCACTGAAAAAATCAAAATAAATAAGTAAATGTAAAAAAGAGTCTTCCCATGTTCTCAGATTTAAAGATTCAATACAATAAAGATATAAATTCTCCCCAGATTATGCTAGGATTTCAACATAAGTCCAATTAAGATCCAACAGGTATTTCATGGCATTTGACAAAGTGACTCCAAAATATATCTGGCCAAATATTTGTGCCAAAAAAAGACTCAAATTTTTAAAAAATATTTTCAGTGTTCCAAGATTGATTGTTTATGCACCACACCCAATGTTCCAGCAATACATGCCCTCCTTAATACCCACCACCAGGGATTTTTTAATAAAAAGACACAGATAGAAATGTTTGCTCTATCAAACATCAGGAGTTGTAATAAAACTAGGCATTCAAGCAGTATGGTATTAACCTTGGGACCATCAAATAGCAAAATGGAGCAAATTAAGAGAGCCCAGAAACAGATTCATGTCTACATAAGGCAATATATGAGACAGTTGGCATTAAAATAAGTGGGAATAGCCAGTATTACCTTGATCCCAAAACCAGACAAAGATCCCATCAAAAAGGAGAATTACTGACCAATTTCCTTGATGAACATGGATGCAAAAGTTCTCACCAAAATACTAGCCAATAGGATCCAACAGTACATTTAAAGGATTATTTACCATGACCAAGTGGGTTTTATTCCTGGGCTACAAGGTTGGTTCAACACTCACAAATCAATCAGTGTGATACAATACATTAATAAAAGAAAGAACAAGAACCATATGATACTCTCAGTAGATGTAGAAAATGCATTTGACAAAGTAGAGCATCCTTTCTTGATTAAAACTCTTCACAACATAAGGACAGAGGCTACATACTTCAATATCATAAAAGCCAAAAACCCACAATGAATATCATTCTCAATGGGGAAAAACTGAGAGCTTTTCCCCTAAGGTCAGGAGCATGGCAGGATGTCCACTATCACCACCGTTATTCAACATTGTACTAGAAGTCCTAACCTCAACAATCAGAAAACAAAAATAAATAAAAAGCATCCAAATCAGCAAAGAAGTCAAACTCTCACTCTTTCCAGATGATATGATACTTCACGTGGAAAACCCAAAAGACTCTACCCCAAAACTTCTAAAACTCATACATGAATTTAATAAAGTGGTGGAATGTAAAATCAATGTATAGAAATCAGTTGCATTTCTGTACACCAATGACAAGACAGAAGAAAGAGAAATTAAGGAATTGATCCCATTTACAATTGCACCCAAAACCAGAAGATATCTAGCAATAAATCTAACCAAACAGGCAAAGAATCTGTACTCATAAAACTATAGAACACTTACAAAAGAAATTGAAGAAGACACAAAGAAATGGAAAAACCTTCAATGCTCATGGATTAGAAGAACAAATCTTGTTAAAATGTCTATGTTACCCAGAGCAATCTACACATTCAATGCAGTCCCTATCAAAATACCATCAACTTTTTTCACAGCAATGGAACAAATAATCTTAAAATTTGTATGGAACCAGAAAAGACACCAAATAGCCAGAGGAATGTTGAAAAAGAAAAACGAAGCTGGTGGCATCAAAATTCTACACTTTAAGTTCTATTACAAAGCTATAATCATCAAAACAGTATGGTACTGTCACAAAAACAAACACATAGATCAATGGAACAGAATAGAGAGCCCAGAAATAGAACCTCAACTCTATGGTCAACTAATCTTCAACAAAGCAGGAAAAAATGTCCAATGGAAAAAAGACAACCTCTTCAACAAATGGTGTTGGGAAAATTGGACAGCCACATACAGAAGAATGAACCTGACCGTTTCCTTACACCACACTCAAAAATAGACTCAAAGTGGATGAAAGACGTCACTGTGAGATAGGAATCCATCAAAATCCTTGAGGAGAACACAGGTAGCAACCTCTTCAACCTCAGCTGTGGCAACTTCTTCCTGGGAACATCGCCAAAGGCAAGGGAAGCAAGAACAAAAGGAACTATTGGGACTTCATCAAGATCAAAAGCTTTTGCACAGCAAAGGAAACAGTTAACAAAACCAAAAGACAACTGACAGAATGGGAGAAAATTGCAAAGGACATACAAGATAAAGGACTAGAATCCAAAATCTATAAAGAACTTATCAAACTCAATTCTCAATGAACAACTAATACAATCAAAAAATGAACAGAAGATATGAACAGACATATCTGCAAAGAAGACATCCAAATGGCCAACAGACACATGAAAATGTGCTCTACATCACTCGGCCTCAGGGAAATACATATCAAAACCACAATGAGATACCATCTCACACCAGTCAGAATGGCTAAAATTAACAAGTCAGGAAATGATGGAGGTTCGCAAGGATGCGGAGAAAGGGGAACCCTCCTATATTGTTGGTGGGAATGCAAGCTGGTGTAGCCACTCTGGAAAACAGTATGGAGGTTCCTCAAAAAGTTCAAAATAGAGCAACTCTAAGACCCAGAATTTCACTACTGGGCATTTACCCCAAACATACAAATGTAGTGATACAAAGGGGCATGTGCACCCCAATGTTTATAGCGGCAATGCCCACAATAGCCAAACTATGGAAAGAGCCTAGATGTTCATCAGCAGATGATTGGATAAAGAAGATGTGGTATATATGTACAATGGAATATTATGTAGCCATCAAAAGATGAAATCTTGCCATTTGCAATGACATTGATGGAACTAGAGGGTATTATGCTAAGCGAAATAAGTCAATCAGAGAAAGACAATTATCATATGATCTCACTGTTATGTGGTATTTGAGAAACAAGGCAGAGGATCATAGGGGAAGAGAGGGGGAAAAATGGAACAAGATGAAACTAGAGAGGGAGACAAACCATAAGAGACTCTTAATCTCAGGAAACAAACCGAGGGAGGCTGGAGTGAGGGTAGGGCAGTGGGAGGGATGGAGTGGCTGGGTAATGGACATTGGGGAGGGTATGTGCTATGGCGAACACTGTGAATTGTGTAAAACTGATGAATCACAGACCTGTAACCCTGAAATAAATACTACACTGTATGTTAATAACAAAAAATAAGTGCAAATAGATTTTTTCCTAAATGATGCAAAGAGAGGGTTATCCATATGAGAAAATATAAAAATGGATCTTCACTTTATAGGATATACCTGTTATCATACAAAAATCAAGTGAACTAAAAATGTAAACATGAAAAGTAGAACTTGTAAAGCTTTTAGAATATATTACGAAGTATCTTTTATTATGTCATTATAAAGAGATTTGTCAAAGGACATAAAAAGAACATACCATAAAGGAAAAGATCATAATAATTTTTTTAATTCTATGAACAAAAGATATCAGAAACAAAATGAAAAGACAGCCACTACTGAAAACAGATATTTGCAACTTGACAAAAGATCAGTAGCCATTGTATACAAAGAATTCCTACAGATCAAAAGGCAAAAGGCAGACAACCCAAAAGAAGGGAAAAAATGGATAAAGTATATTATTTAGCAATTTGCAAAAAGAGAAAAACCAAAAGAATAACAAATGTGGAAGAGAGGTTCAGGATTTCACCTGGGAAGGCTGGTGTCTCTGAGAGGCTGTCTGGCTCCACAGCCCATACTAAATTCTACAGCTACAATCAGAAATACTATCCAAAGACTTTGCAAGTATTGATTCTCCTTTAAAGAGGGCCACTTCAAACCCTTGCTTCCTGTACTGGAGGTCAGATGGTTGTGTTTCTCTAGGTGACATCAGTCATTCACTGAGTCATTTGCCATAGGGTCCCCTCAAGAGCTGGGCATGAGAAGCCAGAGATGAGCAATCAGTGCTATTTTCTGGAGCCTCACAGTCTAAAGGGAGAGAGGGTGGCATGAACAATTGCACCCACACAGAGCAGGCCAAGTGGATCTTTGCACACAGGGCTATACAGCACCATGGTGGGAGCTGTTGGCCCTACCCAGGACGTTCATGGAAAGAGCTTCTGGGATTGGGGAAACTCTGGCTTTCACATACAAAAGCAAATGTGACATGTGCTATACCAGTCCCTTTCTATTGTCCAGTTCCCAAAACTAGTAGAAGAGAGAAAATCATCCTGAAATAGGACACAGACCTAGAAAATCTAAATTTTGGTTATATTTCTACTTCTAGGATCTGGGGCCGCCATTTACATGACAGTCCCACTTGGATATCTCAAACTCAGCCAGCCAGAACTGAGCTCATGATTCTGTCCCCAGATTGATGACCTGCACCTTCCTAACCCTCCTCCATCTTTCCAATCATTCCATAAAATACTTTAGGATCATTAGTGCCTCACCTGCTCCACCACAACCCACTACCAACTGATCTGGAAATCTTGGCAGCTCACTCGTCAGAATGCATTGAGAATCTGACCATTTCCCTCCACTACTATCGTCCTGGTGTTAGCCACCACTTCCCCATCACTGGGATTACTTAGTAGGGTCTGAAGAACTTGACCAGCCACCCTTGCCTCCAACCACAAAGCCATAATGACCTTCCTAAAATCAAGGTCTGCCCCATCCCTCCCATGGCTTTTGTTTCAGAGTAAAAACCCAAGTCTTCACAATGACCTATGATACCCCCCCTGATGTAACCCCTCTAACTTCAGCTCCTGTTTCCTCCAAGTTTGCTTTGCTCCATCCACACCAGCCACCCATTCCTCAAGCAATTCCCCAAGCACTCCAGCATGTCCTATCACAGGGCTCCGGCATGGTTGTTCCCTCTGTCTGGAACATACTTCACCCAGATATTTACATGGCTAACTCCCTCACCTCCTGCAAATCTTTGCTCAACACTGTCTTGTCATTGAGGCTTGCTCTGATCACTTTATATAAATTGCACCACACCTCCTGTCCTCACCCACTCCAGGCTTCCTAATTCCACTGATTTACATCTAATCTGTTCAAGCACTATCTCCTTCTAACGTACAATATTATGTCCATGGTTTATTGTGTGCCTCTGCCAGGATGCAGCTCTGCAATGGTGATGATTTTTGCTTATTTTTCCAACTACCTGGGACAGTAGCTGGCACATAGTAGGTGCACATAAGCTCCCCCTTCCCTTAAAGCATGAAATCTTAATCCTGCCTCAAGAGAGTTTATTGCTTCCAGGATCAAAGGAAAACACTTTAAAAATATCTAACACCACGCAAGAAACAGGTAGAAAGTATCCTAGTCCCTCATTTTTAACAGCTCTTTAATAAAAGGTGAAGAACCCTTAGTTGGTCTGCAGGGGCTGGTGGGGGAGGTATGTGGGACCTCAGGCAGCTATAGGACAACAAGTCTCTGGTCCCCATGGACAGTGTCTGTTTCACTTACAGACACCAACTGCTTTTGTTGAACTTTTACTTGTTCAGGCTGCTATAACAAAATACCACAGACTGGGCAGCTTAAATATTTATTCCTCACCATTCTAGAGAGTGGGAAGTCCAAGATCAAGGTGCTGGCTGATTCAGTCTCCGGGAAGAGCCCTCTTCCTGGCTTACAGATGGCCGCCTTCTTGCTGTGTCCTCAAATGGTGGACAGAGAACAAGCTCTGGTCTCTGTTTCTGTTCTTATAAGGATGTTACTCCATCAGGGCCCCACCTTCCTGACCTCATCTAAACATAATTACCTCCCAAAGGCTCCACCTCCACGTACCAGCGTACTGGAGTTTAGGGCTTTGACATTGAACTTCAGGGGACATACACATTCGGTTCCTCATGCTTGCTCCATGGATTTCTACTCAAAAGTAAGAAGTTCCCCTGCTGGACAAAAAAACCATGGAGCGATGTCTGGCTGTTGGTGTCTCCTCTGCTGAGCTCAGAGCGTAGTAATGCACCATCTTCTCTAATAGGAGAGTCCAGACAAGAAAGGGTGTGGGATGTTTACAGTTACTCTGCAGTGTAAATGAATCCCTGCTACAACTCTCTTGGCAATACAACGCAATTACACGTTGCACATACAGATTGCAGCAGGGCCGAGCACTGCACAGAATCGGGGTGTCATCTCTCCCACGTCAGTGGTGGTCGTCCCCACCAGGACGGTGGTCCCTCCCCATCAGGGAGCCACAGCTCCCTGTAACCTCCAACCCAATTCCCCCTCCTGTTTGTCATGACCAAGTTCAGGGTGGGCTGTGGTTTCCAGCTTGAATATCAGGCCCTTGCATGGATGGGCTGAAATATAACCCAGTGCTGCCAAGAGCTCCCCAAGAGTGAATGAATTGTGCATTTTCTCAGAGAGGGATTTCCAAGAATAATAAAGTAGGATTGTGCAAGCCCTAGGGGAGGTGCTAATGAAGGCCCTGTCTAGGCTGGAACCTGAAGATTTCACCACTATTCCAAACTGAGCTGAGTCATCCAGAGACCATGGAGCAACAACCCCCACGCCCACCCCAGACAGAGAATGAAATTGCCACCTAGAGCCAAACATGGCCCATCTCCCCAGCACATCTGAGCCTGACAATGGCTTTGCAGTCTGCCTGAATGGAGGCACATTCTGTTCAGGGAACCCTGCATTGAACAAGAACTGTGCCCAGAGGATACTGTGAGGGAGGTACCTCTACAGATTCCACAATGACCCTGTCACCCATCTGTCACAAAGGATCATGGATGTCCAGAGATCAGCTGGGCTCAGCCACCCAGCAGATCAGCATCTGAGCTGAGATGCAACCCCAGTTCCCTCTGACAGCACAGCCCACTGTCAGAGAAGGGCCACCACCCAAACTGCTGATGCCTCTTCCCTCCTGAGCCCTCTGGTCCTCAGGGTGACTGGGGAGGAAGATTTCAGGCTGGAAACACACAAATAAACAGCCTCCTGGGCAGCTGGTAGGGCCAGGCCTGGCCAGAATGCCAAACGATTGTCCAACACAGGAACAAAGAAGATTCTGGGTTTCCTGACCCTGGAAATGGAGGAAGGATACTTTGGGTGAGGGTATGAGACTCCCTCTAATTGAGCAGGCCTGGAAGTGGAAGAGAGTGAGGAGTCTGCAAGAAAAGCCAGCAGCTAGAGAAACCTGAGCCCAGAGCTGGGGCCAGGCCCTCACAGCCCTTTTGAGCTACAAAACCCACAATGTCAGGGCTAGAAAAGGGAAGGCCACTGGGGGCTGCATTCTTCTCTTGGTCCAGGTGATGAGGCAACCTGTCATCATCAGCCCTCAGTGCTCCTGTCTGGAGCAGAGAGCAAGGTGTAACATGGCTAATGATTGCACCAAAGGAAGTGGGGACAAGTGTTGTCTGTCCAGGGCAGAGGGAGGGGCCACACCTGGGGGCACTTGCAGAGGAGACCAGACAAGGGGCTGGGCATAAGCTCCCCATCTGACCTTCCCTATTCAGCTGGGTAGCCCCTGACGCACTTGTTATTGGGAAGTTGGGGTACCTCACTGGCCAAAAATGGAACGTTTCCACTAGCCCAACTTTGCTAGGGCATGCAGGTAGAGCTCAGAGGGCTCTATAGGAGAATACCAGCGTAGACAACACGTGCAGATGCCGCCCGAGCATATGTCCCATCTCTGACCATTCGGGGGACAGTCCCTCAGCTGGCAGCAGGACAGTACTCCAGGGCCCCCAGAACACCAAGCTCAGGTCACCCCTTCTTCCCACTGCATGAATGAATGGAGCTTCCTGAAGTCACAGGGCAGGCAAGGATTTACTGTCATGCTCAGCCCTCCAACCCCCCAATCCCTTTCATGGCCAGGGGAGCCCAGGCCCATATGTCCTCTGCAGGGCTTTTCAGTGGCTCCCATGGCACATGACACCAGACAAGCAGATAAGGGTGGGTCCCAGGGTCACACCCCCTGGCAGAGGACCCACGTCCATACTGTCTTTTTGGTCCAGAGTGGTGCTGAACTGGCTGGCATCACCCCAGCTGCTGATTAGGGCCATGGTGTAGCCAGCCCTAAGGCTAAAAATAAGCATAACCATTCTGGCACAAACTAGTTAAGAAATTGCTGCTGCATATGCTAGAATTACCTTATCTTTCCACAACAGACATTTTACAGGAAAACTTGAAATGTTTTTCATCCATCAAAATGCCAGGGTGTTGCAGAGGGAGCTTCATTCTCACAAGCTTGGCACTGGTCCCCACTTTCTTGGGGTTTAGTCCTGAGCCTAATTTCCAGTGTGCCAGGGAAGGAGCATCTCTGCCCCATTCATGGGCCAAGTCACTTCAGGTTACAGTGTTGAGAGCTGTGGGGGCCAACTGGGGTAAGACCCAAGGAGCTTCATGTGGGGACCCCAAATGAAGTATGGTGTCAGGACCACAGAGTACAAGGTGACCCCCCACCTTTCCTTAACTTCTGGCTCTCCCAGCTGTGACCCCGAAGTCTCTCCACCTCACTGTACTTCAGGCACCTCACTTGTAAAACAAGAACAATCTAAGTGAAATAATCCATGTAAATCACGCAGAGATAAATAATGAGTGTGGATGATATCTATAAAGCCCATGGCTGCTCAGTAAGAGAGTAACCTCTGGTGTCTTTGTCAACTTGGCTGCCTCAGCAAAGACCCCAGACTGGGCGGCTTTAACAGACTATTTCTTCACAGTTTGGGAGGCTTGGAATTTGGAGATCAAGGTGCCCTCAGGGTTGTTTTCTGGTAAGACCCTCTTCCTGGCTTGCAGATGGTTGCTTCTTGCCAGGTCCTCACATGGTCTATTCTCTGTGCACGCATGTGCATATGCACACATACAGAAAGAGAGAGAGGTTGGTGTCTCTTCCTCTCCTTACAAGGACACTAGTCCTATGGGATCAACGTCCCACCCTACCCTATCCCCAAATACAGTAACATTAGGTTTAGGACTTCCAAATATGCAGCGGGGGCTCCAATTCAGCCCACAACAACAGGAGTGCGAAGACAGTTACTCGGCAAAGTTGCCAGTGTGGGCTTCTCCACTGGGTATCCAGCACCAAGCCACTGCGAGGACTGTACAAGAGAGTGGTAGCTTTGTGTTTAAGATCTGCTGAACCCGATCACGAGCACAGTATCCATCTGCCATTTGCAACTGGGGCCAGAGTGCAACAAATTCATTGCATGGAATTCCATATCCATACACAACTAGAAGAGCCTTGCACACCCAGAGGCACACATGAGCAACACCTACACTGCCCCTACAATCCCCAGCCCACGCCCTTGCTCTTTAGGTGACACTGCTAGGACCCTGGAGAGCAAACCTTCCCCCTACCCCTGCACACCTCTAGGATGACACTGGAGGTGGTTCTTTCCAGCAGCAAGGGGGTCAGGCAGTGGATGCGCCCCTGTACTTCCCGTAGTTGTTTGCAGACCAGAGGCGTTGAACAGAGAAGGACTGGGAAACGTCTCAAAGTGGCTTATACAAGTCCCCAGTCACACCACATCTGCCCCACCACCCGAGTTTGTCACGGATGGCACAGCGCCGTGTTCCTCCCAGCAGTGGAAGTTCTGTCTAAGTGGCATTCACATAGTGTGACCTGGGAGGAACTGAGGCTCCAAAGGTTGTCACTTTTCCAGAGTGGCACCAGCACAGCCCGAGTAGACCCTGGTGTGTGAGAGGCAAGGACCCAGCTCCTTCTCCCAGGCAGCCCCCAACATGTGCTCAGAGCGTGGCAGCATAGAAAGGCAGAGAGCAGCCCCGTGCAGCACTCATTGCAGCCAGACAGGCCTGGACCCCGTGGGGCAGCTGAGAGAGGGGGAGCAGACAGATGAACGCTAAGGCCTGAGCCACAAGACACAGCTGGGCAAGTTCTACCAGGTTCACTGTGGGCACTCCATGGAACAATGCTGGTAAATGTCAACAACCAGCTCTCCAGAGTCAAAGAGAAAAGGCCCTGATGTGGAGCACCAACTGATTTCTGGGATGTAGCTCTCTCCCCACAGTCCATTTTAAGCTCCCAACCATAGAATGCCCTCCTCACAAAACTAAAAATGTGCCGTGGACTCCTGTGAGTCTCTCTGAGCCAGCTCTGATGCAGCCTCAGATCCCCAGAACCCAGCCAGACACGCACACAGCCAGTGCCACAAAGGGAGCAGTGTTTGCACACACGGAGCACCCAGGCCACTTGGCGGGATAAAGGAGCACCAGGAATCTCAAAGGGAAGGGGAACCCACAAAGGTTTTGCTGGATCGCTCTCTTGTGCTGAGAAGGGAAGGAAGGGCCTCTGTGGGGAGGGGACAGTGGCCCTATGGACAGAGTGGGCATGAAAAGTTTACAAGAGCTGACTGTTCCCCTGGTGAAAGGCTCAGCCCCTGATCCATGATAAGGGCAACTCTGAGGGGGCCCAACTCTCCCACCAACCCTCCCCAACACACAGCCAGGAAAGCCAGACACCCTTGGCTCCTTTTCCTCCTGAGGTCTTGGTCGACCAGGCCGCTGAGAGTCACGGGAGGGCCCGCAGCCAGCCTCCCTTCACTTACTCAGCCCCAGTTCAGACATAGGAGAAGCACAAAAACTGGCTTGACAGTGCCCATCTGCACCACCCAGCTTGAAATACAAAAGGCCACAAGGTGCACTCGAGTGAACCCTTCTCTTCACCCACTCTCCTGCATTGGAGTTTATCATCACACTGCGGGTCTATGCGGTCATGTACTTAAGCAACATCAAGCGCTGCTTTGCATATTTTAAACCTTATCTAAATGGCCTCAGACCATAGACAACCTTCTGCAACTTGCTTTGCAGTTTGTTTTCATAAAGCTTTTCTAAGGAGACTGGTGGCCAGCAGTGAGAAGATCCCTGGCCTTGGAGCCCAAGCCTGCACTTGGCAGTGTGACCTACATCAAGTCACATAGCCTCCCAGACTCAGTTCTATCATCTGTAAAACAGAGATAGCAGTCCCTCCCTGATGGAGACGCAGTAAGCTATGTCTGGCCTAGAGGCAGTCCTTCACCCACCCACTCTCCTCCCAGCACTGATTATAGCCCTCTAGCCCCTGGCATTCTTCACCCAGCTCAAAGGACAGCCCAATCTCTGTGGCCTGGCCACACAGCAGAACAAGCCAGGCCTACAGAGTCTCACTTACTCTGCCCCATCACTGCAGCTAAGGAAAAGTAAGCCTGGAGAGTCCTGCTCTACCTGAGGTCTCTGTCTTGCACTGACCAGGGGTTTTTCTAGCCCTTCAGGGCTGCAGGGGCTCAAATCTCCCTTCTGAGGAATGATGCTCCTTCTCCTGGACCTGGATCAGCCCCAGTCCTGCCTGCCACCAGGCTCCAGGCAGCTTTTCAGGCTCCCTTGCTGCTTTCAGCTCTTCTCCCAGCCAGTCAGTGGCAGATTCCCTGGAGCTCTGGGGCTGGAATGTGCCTCCTCCTGTCTGCACTCTCCCCTGTGGATTCTTCCCTCATTGAGGTTTTAAATAACACTGATACAGTGAGAACTTGTAGCCTCAGATCATACTACAGACCTCTCCACTAAAAGCAAGGGCTCAGACACACAACCACTTACTACAGACGGAGACTCCCAGGCCTAGTGTTCATCTCAAGCTTAATGCAGCCAGAACAATTTTCAACCACCTGTCCCCGAAACCTGTCCCATCCCAACCTTCCCATTCAATTAGAGGTGCTTCTATCCTTCCATCCACTAAGGCCACAAACTTTGGGTTTATTCTCATTCACTTCCTTTTTCTCAACCCCCTACAGTGCAAATCCTCAAATTATATCCAGAATGTAACCATCTCTCACTATCCCTGCCACCCCACCCTGGTCCAAGCCACCATGACCTCTGCTGCCAGATTGCAGAGCTTCCCCCTTTTCCCTGCCTCACCCTGGCCCACTTCAGGGATATTCTTGACCCAAAATTGAATGAACCTGTTAAAATCTACATCAAGTCCTATCACCCTCTGCTCAAAATCTACTTCACACAGGGTGAGAGCCAATAAGGGAACCCCAGGATCCGATCCCACCTCCCCCACGCTGCAGCAGCTCCTAGAGTCCTCAGAACACCTGGGTTGTAGCCCTCACTTGACAGGCAGCCCCCTGCTCTCCCCTGCCACGCCCTCTCACCTGGGGGTCTTGGCTCAAATCCCACTTATCATTGAAGTCTTCTCCCATCTGCTATCTGCATGAAGTCTTTCCCTGCTCCCCCATGCCCAAATCACCCTCTGGTATTTGTTTGCCATCTGTCCCTCTCACCCCTCAACTGGGACATTAGCCCCTGAGGGCAGGGATCTGTACTCGGAACAGGCTCTGGCTCAGGAGAGGTGCTGCCTTCCACCAACAGTGAGGTGAAAGGTATGTATCCACCTCTCCTCTTCTCATTCCACCCCGCGCCTTCTGATGGCTAAAGTTTAGGGCAGCTCCAGAATAATAGAGAGAGGCTTTAGGGAGCTGGGCTAGGGAATCACATGATAGGAAAAGTCGCTAAATGAGCCCAGGTGGGCAAGCTTACGTACTCCCTTAGGAAGTCTACAGGCTCCTTGGTGGTCTCTGCTTGGGATCCCTGACATGGGCAATGTCCTCCTAGGTTTGCTGCTCTCAATTCCTGCTCTCACCTTGGCTTTAGGGGCTCACCTGGGATCCCCCAGGATCTCTTTCAAGATAACCCTCACTGGTGTTGGATACATAACTTTCACTCCACTGTTGGTGGAAGGGAGCACATTTCCATCTGGCCCCACCTCCCCTGCTGGGCAGGGGCCCTCCTAACAGTGGTGGTCACTAGTGCTGGTCCCAGGATTTCTGGGTCCCTATCTTCCAGCACATGGTAAAATTCCATCTCTGTGCCTACTTCCATGCCCCTCTTCAAAGGTGTGGTCACACAATTTGCTTTGGACAATGATATAGGAACAACCATGGACTGTGTCACTTTCAGGAGAAAACTTTCAGGGCCACAATTCTCCGAACCCTCCTCCCTCGGCTGAGACAATAGCAAAAGCATAGAGAAACTGATGGAGGGTCACTCAGTGACCATGCAAGCAGAAATCTCCACGAGCCCTAGTGGGCAACTAACATGGATGGAGAAGAAGCACCATGAGGTTAAGCCTATAAGCTTTGGGGATATTTGCTACTGCAACATGACCTGGATGGTGCTGACTAATACACCAACCAAAGTTAGACTCCAATTTGTGTCCGCTAAAAGCCATCTCTCACTTGCTTGAGAAAGGGGGAGGCACCCTCCTCTGCTCCTCTTTGGCAGCAATGGGCTCAGTACACAATGAACCCCCAGCACTGAGATCTTCAACTTCCTACATACCCAGCCTGGCTGTCTCTTAGGGTGTCCTCAGTAGGTGTTCTAGCATCTCACTTGAGGGAGATGCAGAGAATTGGTCCCAGTTGCAAACAGACCAAGAAGATTGACTCCATGAGTCATAGAAGCAACCACTTTATTCTTTTCTCTCACTATATCTCTAAATCTAACCTCAGACCTGTTTCTCCTGCCCCAAACTCTGATCTCTGGGATGAAATCCTACCCAGGTCCTATGAGTCTCCTGCTCTTGCTCATAAAGTAAAATGTTTTTCTGTCTCTTTTAGTCCCATACAGCATTGCTTTCCACATTAATGTGCCCCATCTTACATCACAGTTGGAGACACATGCTTGGATAAAAGGCACCTCTTCGCACTTTGGGAGCTCAGTGGGTAGGGACAGGATCCCCCAGATGTCCTCTGTGCACAGGAACTGTGATTGTCAGGCTCCCACCTTGCTAGAATAATATTCCCATGGGAACCTCTGATGTCCTTGGAGACCTGCCTTCAGGCATAGCTGATTCCAGTTCCCTCATCAGAAAGATTCTGCTCTGACTGACAACCTAGCTCCCCTTCAGCCCATCTCTCCTGTACCCAGGCTTTTGTCCCACACTTGCTGGCCCACTATATCTTATACAGGCACCTCTATTCCTTAGGAAAACAGTGAGCAGTGTGGCCCTGCCTTCCATCTGCCCCAAGCTGGCCTCCTTCCCACTTGGTGTCAGTTTGGGCCCAACTCAGTCAAGAGCCACTGTACTCTCCCAGAGACATATATCAGCTGCTCAAAGGTCTTTCTAAAGTCCATCTTGCTTGCTGAGGAGATGGGATGTACCCCTTCCCTCCAGCACTCTAGAAGATCTCCCCCCAAAAATCCCCTCTCCTGGCACCTTCAAGCCGAATCCCTTAATAAAATCAAAGAAGTGCTCATTCTTTCACCAAATATTTATTGAGCATGTACTATGTGCCAGGCACTGTGCTGAGGTCAGAGGAAATAAAACAGAGAATAATCTCCACCTTCCTGGGGCTGTCCTTTAATGGGAGGAGACAGAAAGAAACCCAATAGCAGCAGATGTTACAGTGTTAGAACACTCCTCGTGCCAGTGGAGGGACAACCAGAGCGCAGGGAAGGGAGTGATGTTGCAGTAGAAAGTGTGATGTAACTTTAAATGTAAGGCTGCAGGAGGGCCTCAAGCAGAAAGTGATGCTCAAGTAAGGACTTGGGAAAGGGGAGAGAGTGAATCATGGAGGGCAAGCCTTCTGGGCATGGGAATGGGGCAGTGCAAAAGCTCTGGCATATTTATATAAAGAACAACAAGAAAGCCAATGTAGACAGGGCAGGGGAAAGTGGTAGGTGATGAGGTTTACCAGGTAAGGGGTGGTCAGACCACATTGGGCCTCAGGGAGAGAGTGGAAAAGCCAGAGCAAAGGAGTGGCATCTGAAGACTTCCATTCTGGCTCGTGTTAAGAGCACACAGTCTGGGGGAGGGGTGAGGGTGTAGAGGGCAAGTGGAGGTGGGCACAATAATCCACGTGAACTTTGGGCCCCAGAAGAGGAAGTGAAAACAGTAAGAGGGGTCACTGTCAGGACATGTTCCAAGATCAAGCTATATGGATTTTCTGATTTTCTTTCTTTCTTTTCTTATCTTTTTTTTTTTCCTTTTTTTTTTTTTTTATATTTTTTACTTCATTGAAAGTGATGTGAAAGAGAAAGTGGGGAGGCTAGAATAACTCCCAACTTTTGGCCTTAGCAGGTAGCAGGCAGAATGGAGCTATGGTCACCTGAGCCAGAGAAGATAGCGGCCTGTTGGTTAGGGTCAGAGGTTGGGAGTGCCATTTTAGCTAAGTTCAGGAGCAATTCACCTGCGGGGGGGCCTAAGACTGTGCTGGGCCTCCAGCAGGGAGGCTGAGCAGGAGCACCAAGGCCCAGGAGGGGTTTGCCACTGACTACATGAACCCCCCTCTGCTGTGTTGGTAGCTTCCAGTTTCAAAGTGGATGAGACACTTACCATCTTCTTGTCCCCAGGATTTGGGGATCTGAACTAGAACTTCTGGAACAGTCCCATATTAATGTCTTGTTACAAGATCACTCCTTGCCTGTGGGAGCTCAGTCCAAAGGCCCTGAAGCTGCACTTGCCATCCTGAGACAGGTAGCTGAGCAAATGAAGATGAGGTAAACTTAAACATCTTGGTCAAGACCACAGAGCAGAGCCAGAACTCCCCACCTCAACCCCAGATTCATCTTTGGGGGTGATGGGAGGCTAAGGTTGCCATGCCATGGTGTCCCTGAGCACCTAAGGGCCCTGTAGCTTTGAATGTGTGTTTGCACTGAGGGCTCCCCCAGAAGGTTACTGTAAGGCCAGCCTCGGACTGGGCACTATAGAGCTCCCCTCCTTCAGCAACCAGGATACCATCAGTATCAGGCCTCACAGCCACATCATGCCAAGAGTGACCACTTAGGAGCATGGTCAGTTTCAATAACTCCTATTCAGTTGGATTTCACATCAGTTGAGTGATGAGTCAACAAGTTTTCCTCAAGAATAACAGAGATGGGTAGCAGATGACTCTGGGGCCCTCTCACCATGGGACTCCTCTTTTCCACCTGAAGTTCACAGAGTCCTGGCTGATAGCTTCATGCCCCCTGTGCCTCCTCCTCCCTTTTACCCTTTGGATCTACCCTCTGTCTTATACCCAAGACCTCCATAGCACGTTGTAGGGAGCAGCCTCAGTGGGCATTTATATGAACTAATAGTGCATCCTAAGAGCCTGTCCATTCACCTACTTCCTCAGCATGAGGCAGGATACACACTGGGAGACACTCTGCTCTATCCTCACAAGGATCGCAAAAAGCAAAGACCACCAATTCACTTCACAGGTGAGCAGAGCAAGGTCAGGGTGAGTGTGACCCGGGATGCAGGATTCGGTGCCTGCCCCTAACAAAGGTTAAGAGACAGACTTACCAATCCCTACTTGGCAGGTTAGAATTTAACAATCTCTGCTCAGATGAAAGATAGCTTACCAGCTAGCAGGAAAACTATGGGGAAATGGTAGCAAAGGTAAAATATAATAAAACACAAAAACGCATGATCCCCTTTATAAAGGATCTGTGTTGCTGTCTCCTCAGAATCTCTATCCCCTTTGCCCTTTCCAAAACCCTTGATCCAACCCCCCCACCCAGGGGTCTTATACTCTAAGCATAGAGCTAGAATCCTAGGCTGAGGCCATTCCTGCATCCAGTAACTGGGCTGGAGAAGAGCACTACCTCTGTTGGTCCTGGCAGTAACTATGATGGCTCTGACTACAAGACTCCTTCTGGCTGGATGGGAGAAAAGAATCAAATTGCTCAAGAAGCTACAGCCTGCCATCTTGGGACCTGATATGAAACACTCAGTAGTTCATCTGACATTGTAGAAGGCCAGGTGTAGAGAAATAGGGCTTGTGACACTGCCAAGCCACTGGAACAAACCTCACCTGAAACTTGCCCCCATCTGGACTTTCCATTTGAGTTAGCTAAGGTCTCTCTATTGTTTCAACTGGTTTTAAACTGCTTTTCCTGTTGCTTGTGATCAAAGGCACCCTAACAAATATACTACTACACATTTTTAAAGGGTGGCAGGCATGTGTGGTACTGTCCTACTGGTATAACTCAGGATGGAGGATAAAGGCATGGAGAGGAACTGAGAGGAATTTTATAAGTTAATTGATTTTTATATAAGAACTGCAAAAGTCAACATTTGCAGGCACAACTCTCTTGACCCCAGAAAAAAAATTGTGGAGTATGCAAATTTGATTTGAACAATTGGATAAATATTCATTCAATTCAGGTTCCTGCCCTGATCTCCTCAGGAAGGGTCAAGCACATGTTCACTCAGACCTTGACCCCTACACTCAGCCAGTGCATTCTGTCAATATTCTCTTCTCAGCTCGGACATTGGAGGGAGCAGAGCACCAGCCCTTCTCAGGACCCCATCCTCTAGGTTCCATCCACAGGTCTCTGGTCATCTTCCTTCCACCAAAACACAACTCCTTAGGATGGGAAATCCGCTGTTACATCTCCATGCAAGCTTCCCAACCCTGTCTATATGCTACTAAACTGTATGTGCTGAGTCCTCCCCTTTCAAAAAGCCAGGCTTTTATCATTAAAAACCTAGGCTTCTTTTTTTTTTTTTAAGATTTTATTTCTTTATTACACACACACACACACACACACACACAGAGAACATAAGCAGTGGGAGCAGTAGAGGGAAAGGAAGAAGCAGACTTCCTGCTGAGCAGGGAGCCTGATGGGGGCTAGATCCTAGGATCCTGGGATCATGACGTGAGCTGAAGGCACCTACTTAACGACTGAACCACCCAGGTTCTCCAAACCTAGGCTTTCAAAACTATGTCTCCACTATGTGTTTTGGAACATATTTTGAAAAAGTCAAATTTTGACACTTGGTTTATTAGTCAGTGTTCTCCTGAAAAAGAATCAGTAGAATGTTAGGGGAAGGGGCTGGGAGGTATAAAGAGATTTATTTAAGGAATTGGTCCATTGGTGATTATGGAGGCTGACAAGTCCCATGATCTATGGTCAGCAAGCTAGAGACGGAGAAGAGCTGGTGGTATAGCTCTGGTCCAAATGCCAACAGGCGCAAGACCTAGAAAGAGCCAATGTTTTTGTTGTTGTTGTTAATTTTATTTATTAACATACAATGTAATGTATAATTTGCCCCAGGGGTACAGGTCTGTGAGTCATCAGGCTTACACATTTCACAGCACTCACCCATAGCACATACCCTCCCCAATGTCCATAACCCAACTCTTCTCTCCCTGCCCCCCAACCCCAGTAACCCTGAGTTTGTTTCCTGAGATGAAGAGTCTCATGGTTTGTCTCCTTCCTGATCCCATCTTGTTTCATTTTTTCCTTTCCTACTCCCCACTCTCCCCCACCCTGCCTCTCAAATTCCTCATATCAGAGAGATCATATGATAATGGTAAAAGAGCCAATGTTAAAGTTTGAGTCCAAAGGCAGAAAAAATCCGATATCCCAGCTCAAACCAATCAGGCCTTTTTTTTTTTTTTTTGGTATATTTTTTGTGTGTGTATTCAGGTCTTCAACTGATTGGATGAGGCCCACCTACACTGGGGAAAGCAATTTGCTTTAGACTACTGATTCAAATGATAGCGTCAACTCCCTCACAGACATACACAGAATGCTGGTGCCCAAATGTCTGAGCACACTGTGGCTGATACAAAATAAACCATCACACTTGGTTCCAGGCCGTTCTACCTCTGTGCACTGGAGGCAGAGTACAGGGAAAGCAGCCACTTCTGGGGGAGACACAAAGAGCTTATATAACATCTCTAACCTTATACTGCTGCACTGATTTCCTTCCACCTGCGGGCTTTTACTATCAAGCTTACCCCAGCCATAAATCCCCACCTTCGTCCCTGTGGCTCCCTCTACTCCTAGTGACCCCTGAATGTGTGCCCCTTCTGCCAGAATCTGCCCTCCCCAGAAAAAGTGGCAAGCAGGGCTGATGCAGGATCATTTCTTCCCAAAGCTGTGGGTGAACTGAAGCTCTTAAGCCAGTGTCCAGCCAGATCTGGATGGGAGAGGGGTGGCCCAACACAGAGATGGAAAGCTGGGATGGGAGGGCAGGAGGGAAGAGCCCACAGGGTAGGCATGGGCATCCACTCAGGCCCTCCTCACTCCACAGCACGAACCTCTGGGGACAAGATGCATTGAAGACAACTTTCCCTCCTTCACCACCTGGTCAGTGCCAATCAGTTGAGGCATGGCGACACCATTTCTCAGCTACCGTCAACATGTGACCCAAGCCTGGCCCCACCGGCCCTGTCAGCGAAGACAAAAGGGGCCCATTTGTAGGGCTGGGCCAGGGTAATGGTTATCTCTACTGCTGATAGCACCCTTCCCTGCAAAACACATAATACACCATAAGCACTGCTCAGAGGCAGATAAAAATAGTTTTGGATCAAAGAGGTAGTTTCCTTATTTTGTCTCCAGGGACAGATCAGAGGTTTGGACTGCATGTGGGCAAATCAGTTTTTGCTCTTGGCAGGAGTTCCAATGCTTTTCCTCCACAAGCACAGAAAAGTCTGCCAATGTCGATATCTGAAGCTGAGATAATAGACTGGAGCTGTGTTTTATCTTTTGTTGACCGGCTCCCAGACATCAAAGTCTCTGCTAGCGTTTTGTAGAGAGACAGGCTAAGCCCAGACAGCAACAGCAATAGCAGAGAAGTCCGTCAGGCCCGTGGGTCTCAGGCAGCTGGGTAACGATGATGACATCCACTGCAACTCTGCAATCCCCATTTAGCAGATGAGGAAACTGAGGCTTCGAGAGGCCCCATCATTTTGTCAAGGACCAGGGCTTGATGCAAAGTCCAACAACACCCAAAACCTGAGGTCTTTCAGGACTCTGCAGATGTGGAATCACAAAGGCTGGACTTGGGGCGCCTGGGTGGCTCAGTCGTTGGGCATCTGCCTTCAGCGCAGATCATGATCCCAGGGTCCTGGGGTCGAGCCCCACATAAGGCACCCGGTTCCACAAGAAGCCTGATTCTTCCTCTCTCACTCCCCTTGCTTATGTTCCCTCTCTCTCACTGTCTCTGTCAAATAAATGAATAAGATCTTTAAAAAACAACAAAACAAAACACACAGGCTGGACTTAACTCCTGTGTAGAACCAGGCTTTTAATCTCTCTGAGCCTCAGTTCCTTCTGTAAAATGGGAGTCAAACTTGCCAGAGCTGCTGGTGACTCAAAGGAAATCATGCAAAATGGGTTTGTGATCTGCATAATCGATGTGTAGATACTGGTTGTTTTGTTGCTATTATTGTAATTGAGCACTTAATGACTACAGGGGCCTGCTGCTCTCCAGGCTTCTTACAGCTGAGGAATTCAGGTGCAGAAAGGCCAAGGCCTTTTCCACATAGCCAGGAGGCAAAGCCATCAAGGGAACACCACAGCTGGCTCCAGAGTGGGCACAGTACAGCCTCAACACGGCAATGGTTATCTCAGATGACTGTCATGGGTGATGGTGCCTTTGTAAGAGATAGACCCCTCCCTTCAAATCCTCCCAAAGTTGTTCTCTCCAGTACAGTTCTCAGTCTAGGTTAAGGAAGATTTGATAAAGAAGTCACACCAACGTGCTGCTCCTGATAATGGCTCAGTGTGTAACCCCCACCAGGTGTTTGCAACCAAATCAAAGCCTGCAGGGACCATTTAATTCAAGAACTTAATCCAACAGGGCAGGCAGGCAGAGGGGTCAGTGTCCATCAAACCGCCTCCGGGGCGCCGCCGGTTCACACAGGAGGGAAGGGCCTGGGAAGAAGGCAGGCCCCTGCCTCCCAGGCTGCCTGGTCCAGCGGTTTAGCAGGGTTACCTGGGCGCTCACCTGGGCTCACTCCAGAGCGAGTCCAGGCCTCTGACTAGCCTTCTGGGGCCTGAGCTGGCGGTCACGCCCAAGGGTGGAGCTCCCATGGAGCCACCTCCTAGCTCCGTCCCGGCTCCTGCCCATCTCCTGGGAAAGATCTCTGAGCCCTAAGTGCCCCCATTCTTTCCTCTGTAAGTTGGCACAGCTGCCTACCTCCTGACTAAAGTGGGGGTTAGGCAAATGCATGCACAGGAATGAGTGCAGAACAATCACAGGTGTTCATTGCTCCCTTCACCCCGGTGCAAACTCCCTCCACAGAAAACCCATCCAGCCTGCCTCCCACAGGCTTTCAGGCTCAGGCTCACTGCGCTCTCACTGCCATGCTAAGTGAGTGCTAGACCTTAGGCCCAGGGGCTAAACCCACTCTCTCTTGCAGGGACCTGCTTGGACCGGAATGGGGTGGGCCACCCGGAGGTACAGACCCCCAACAGGCAGATCCACAGCCCAGGACCGGAGGAGCCAAACTGACAAGACTCCCCTTGCAGGATTTAATCCCGAGACACAGAAGAAAGTGCCTTTTGACTGGGGCTGAGCTGAAGCACTGCTTAGCCATCCTGAGCCATCTTCTGGACCGTGCTGAGGGACAGCCATAAGTGAGGAGAGGAAAGGAGAGAAAGAAAGAGAAAGAAGGAGCAAGAAGAAGCAGAGACCTCTGACAGACATGCTGTCTTAGCTCCGGCGCCACAACAAAATACCACAGACTGGGCAGCTGAAACAGCAGGCATTGATTATACAATTCTGGAGGCAGGATGCCCAAGATGATGATGCCAGCCCGGATGACTTTCAGTGAGAGCTCTCTTCCTGATGTGCCAAATCTTTGTGATATGTTGTCCCCTTCTCACTCTGTCTTCACATTTTAAGAGGTTGAGGGGAGGGAGCAGGGAGAAAGAAGGAGGCAGCTTTCTGGTGAGGAATGCTCAAAGCTGAGCTTGTCTGCTATGGACTTGATGTTTGGGTCCCCCCAAAAGTTATACGCTGAAACCCCGATGTGACTATTCTGAGAAAGGACCTTGACAGAAGTAATTAGGGTTAAAAGGAGTCATAGAGTGGGGCCCTTCTAATGGGATTAGTGCCCTGGTAAGAAGAGACACCAGAGGACTTGCGCTCGTTTCTTCACCCTTCTCTCTCTCCCACCCACACCTGCTTCACCTTCCCTCTCTCCTTTCCCCGTGCCTAGTCTTTTTAAAAAAAAATTTTTTTTTTTAAAGATTTTATTTATTTATTTGACAGAGAGAGATTACAAGTAGGCAGAGAGTTAGGCAGAGAGAGAAGGGGAAGCAGGCTCGCCGCTGAGCAGAGAGCCTGATGCGGGGCTCGATCCCAGGACACTGGGATCATGACCTGAGCCGAAGGCAGCGGCTTAATCCACTGAGCCACCCAGGTGGCTAGTCTTAATCTGGTCAGAGGAAGAAGAAAATCTGGCCCTGTAAGTTCACTCACCTTCGGAGAATCTTTTCTCTGAATCTTCACTTCTGCCTCTTTCTTCTCTTCCATATGAAACAAGGGAAGGAAAACAAACTTTAGGGTCCTTCCACGAGAGAGGACAGTAAGACCCAAATGAGATCCCCAAGGAAGAAAAAGAATAGTCCTGGTCAGAACCCAGCTCACTCAGAGCAGGAGAAGAGCTAAGAAGGGGCAACCAGAGAAAGGCAAGGAGAACCTGCAGGTGAGCTAGGGTGACCAGAAGCCAAGAGAAGAAAGCATTCCAACAGGGCAGGAAACAGACTACCAAACACTGTGAAGTAGAGAAGGGCACAGAGCAATCCACTGGGCAACTTGGAGGTCACCGGTGGTCATGACAGGTTTGGTTTAAAGAAGTGGTGAGAGAATGACAATTTCAGGGGGTTGATGTGTGATGGGGATGCATAGAAGAAGAGGCACTGGGAAAGTCATGGGAACTGAGGCTGCAGGGAGACTGGGTGGCCTCCCTGGGGCCACAGGTGCCATGTGGAAGAACACATAGCATTGTCTTGGAGGAGGCCATGGCAGAGGTGACCATTCCAAGCTGGCTGGGTCTACAGTAATAATCCTTTTTGTTTACACATCATCTCTCATCAAAGAATATTTGCAAATTACAAATGTTAATCAGGTCTGTCTTATTAATTTGTTCTTTTTGGAAATACCTTTATCAGGATTTTTTTAATTACAAAAGAAAATATATGCTTGCAAGAAAATCAACTAATATAGAAAAAGCATGAACTTTCTTCTCAATCCCTCCTTCTAAAATTAACTAATGCTTGGTGTAGATCCTTCTAGATGTTTCTTTTTTTCCTACATCTTTATTTTTTAAAACAAAAATGGAATATCTTATATACATTGTTCTGTACCCTGCTTTTATAATCTAACAATCAGGGACATCTTTCCATGTTAGGGCACGGTGTTCAATTTCATCATTTTAACCCAGTCAGAGGATTTCTCCTGGTCAGGAAGGTCACCCTGAACCCTGGAAGACAACACCGGCTCATTTACGACCACCCCACACTCTTCCCATCCCTTCTGATCTGTCCCCCAACCCTTTCACAATCTTTGGGGCTGGTCTAATTCTTTTAGCAATTGATAACATTTCATTTCATGTCAGTCTGGATACTGTTGCACATGGCTTTCTCACAACTTCCTGTGCCTCTCCCCACCTAATTTATGGACATTGAATAACCATCTCTTTGTTCCCTTTCTCCTTGTTTCTCTCTCCAGTTCTCTTTTCCTAATTTGTTTTATTTTACTAACAATTGTTTTTAACAGCTTTATTGTGATATAATTCACATAACTTGCAGTTCATCCATATAAAGTGTTCAGTTCAGTGAACTTCAGCATGTTCACAGATCTGTACAACCATCTCACAGTCATCCTTTAGAAATGTCTAGACATCATCATCACCTGTAAAAGAAACTCTGCACTGCTTAGCTCTCACACCTGTATACTCCCCTCTCCTTTCAGACAGAAGTAATAACTAACCTATCGTAATCTCTATGGATTTCCCTATTCTGGACTTCTATATCATATGATATCATGTAATATATGGTCACTTGTGACTGACTTTTTCACTGGACATGTTTTCGAGGTTCACCTATGTACTTAATTCCTTATTATGACAGAATAATATTCCTTTCTATAAGAGGCTGCATTTTCTGTATTTATCAGTTGATAGACATATGGGTCGTTTCTACCTTTTGATATTATGAATAATGCAACTATAAACATTCATGTACACATTCTTGTGTGATAGCATGTTATCATTTCTCTTAGGTACAGACCTAGGAGTGGAATTGTTGGGTCATATGGCAACTATGTTTAATCATTTGAAGAACTGCCAGGCTTTTGCAAAGTGGCTGCACTGTTTTATGCCATTAGAACATGCAGCTTCCTATTTCTCCATATCTGTCAATATTTATTATCTGACCTTTTATTCCAGCCATCTTTGTGCATGTGAAGTGGCATCTCATTGTGGCTTTGATTTGCATTTCCCTGATGGCTAATGCTGTTAAGCATCCTTTCATATGCTCATGGGTCATTTGTATATCTTCCTTGGAGAACTGTCTGTTCAGATCCCTTGCCCATTTTTTACTTAGATTATTTGTCATTATATTATTGAGTTGTAAGGGTTCTTTATGTACTCTAGATACAAATCTCTTATCAGATGTATGACTTGCAAATATATTCTCCCATTCTGTAAGCTGTCTTTTCACTTTCTTGATGGTGCCTTTAAAGCACAAGAGTATTTAGTTTTTATGAAATCCAATTTATGTGGTTTTTTTCTTCTGTTGGTCATGCTTTCACTAGCATTGTGAAGAATCCTTTGTCAAGTCCTAAAGTGACAGAGTTATAAAGATTTATCTGTATATTTTATTCTAGTGGTTTTATGGTTTTAGCTCGCACATATAGATCTTTGATCCATTTTTGAGTTAAAAAAGTGGCTTTTTGAGTTTTTATGTAAAGTCTGAGATAAGGGTCCAACTTCATTTTTCTGCATGTGCTGTCTAGTTGTCTTAGCACCATTTGTTGAAAAGACTAGTTTCCCCCACTGAATGGCTTTGGCATCCCTGTCAATAATTAGTCAACCATAGATGGATGGGTTTATTTCTGGACTCTCAATTTTATTTGATTGATCTATGTATCTATCCTTGTGCCAGCAACCACACTGTCTTCATTACCATTGCTTTGTAGTTAAGTTTTGAAGGTGGGAAGTATGAGTCCTTGTATTTTGTACTTTCTCAAAATTGTTTTAGCTATTTGGGACTCCTTGTAATTACATGTGAATTTTAGAATCTGCTTGTCAATTTCAACAAAGAAAACAGCCGGTATTCTGACAGGGATTTTGTTTAACAATTAGAGAAGTATTGGCATCTTAACAGTACCAAATCTTCTGATCCATAAACATGAGATGTTTTTCTGTTTATTTTTTTCTTTTTTAAAAAAGATTTTATTTATTCATTTACGACAGAGAGAGCATGCAAGCAGGAGAAGGAACAGGAGGAGAAGGACAAACAGACTCCGAGCTGAGCTGAGCACAGAGCCCAAAGTGGGGCTCAATCCCACAATACTGAGATCATGACCTGAGCTAAAATCAAGAGTTAGACATTCCACTGACTGAGCCACCCAGGACCCCATGAGGTTGTTTTTTCTTTTTTTTTTTTTTTTAAATGCAGAAATTTTTTTCATTTCTCTTGGGTATATACCTAGGAGTGAAATTGCAGGGTTGTATGGTAATTCTGTGTTTAATTGTTTGAGGAACTACCAGAGTGTTTTCCAAAGTATAGGCATCATTTTACATTCCCATCCATAATGTAATAGGGCTCCAATTTCTCCATATCCTTGTCAACACTTGTTATTGTCCAAACATTTAATCCTAGCTACCCTTGTAGCTGTGAGGTAGCATTTTATTGTGGCTTAGATTTGCATTTCCCTGAGAACTAATGATGTTGAGCATTTTTTCATGTGCTTATTGGCCTGTTTATTTAGATCTTCTTTAATTTCTTTCAATGTTTTAGTTTTACACTTATTTTATTAATTTATTATTTAATTCTAAGTATTTTATTCATTTTGATGTTATTATAAATGAAATTGATGTCTTAATTTCATTTTTGGTTTGTTCACTACTACTGTATAGAAAATACAATTGGCTTTTTACTTTGACCTTGTGTTCTAAAACCTTGTTAAACTCATTTATTAGTTCTTGTAGTTTTTAAGTTGGACATCCTAAATTTGTTAGTATTCTATATACGAGGTCATGTTATCTCTGAATAGAAATGGTTTTACATTCTCTTTTCAAACCTGGATTTTTTTTTTTTTTACCTTGTCCATTTTCCCTGGATAGAACCTCCAATACAGCATTGAATAGAAGTGGCAAGAGCAGACTTCCTTATCTTGTCCCTGATATTAGGGAAAAAGCATCCAGTCTTTAACCAATAAATATTATATTAGCTGTAGGGTTTTCATAAATACTTCATATCAGGTTGAGGAAGTTCCATTTTATTCCTAGTTTGTTGAGTTTTTTTATAATTAAAGTGTTGGATTTTGTCAAATCCTTCTTCTATATCTATTGAAGTAATCATATGATTTTTATTTTAATGATATGACCTATTACAGCAATTGATTTTAACACGTTGAATCAACTTTTCCTTTCTAGGATAAATCCCACTTGACCAAGGCATATATTCTTTACATGCTGTTGGATTCAGTTTGCTAGCATTCTGTTGACGATATTGGCATCCACATTTATAAGAGATATTGATCTTAGTTTTCTTATGATGTCTCTGTCTTGTTGTGGAATCAGGGTAATAGTGGCCTTAAAATGAGTTCACAATTGCTTCTTTCTCTTTTATTTTCTGGAAATGTCTGTGAAGGATTGGGATTCATTTTTTTAGTTTTTGGTAGAATTCCCTAGTGAAATCACCTGAACCTTAGCTTTTCTCTGTCAGTAGTCTTATTAACATCCACTCTTTCATTTCTGATTCTAATAATTGTCTTCTCTCTCTTCTCGTTGGTTAGGCTAACTAAAGGATTGTCACTTTTGTTGATCTGTTCAAAGCACCAACTTTTGATTTCATTGAAATTCTCTGTTGTTTTTCTATTCTCTATTTCATTAATTTCTATTCTAATCCTTATTATTTATATCTTTCTCTTAACTTTGTGTTAGATTGCTCTTCTTTTTTCAGTGTCTTAATGTGGAAGATTAGGTTATTGTTTAAAGTCTTTCTTCTTTCCTAATATGACATTTACAGCTATAAGTTTTCCTTTAAACACCACTTTTGCTGCATCTCATAAATTTTGATATGCTGTATCTTCATTTTTATCCAACTCAAAGTATTTTTTTAATTTCCCTCTTCATTGCTTCTTTGATCCATTGGCTCTTTAGGTCAAAGTTGGCTTTTTCTCAAATTTTTTTTCCTGACATTGATTTCTAATTTCATTCTATTATAATTGGAGAACACACTTTAAAGTTTTTCTAGCCTTTTAAATGTATTGGGGTTTGTTTATGACCTGTGGCCTATCTTACAGAATAAAGAAGTTTCATGTGTACTTGAGAAGAATATATAATCTACTGTTGCTGAGTGGGGTGTTCTATAGAGGTCTATTAGCTCAATTTGGTTTATAGTGTTATTCAAGTCTTCTATATCCTTGTTAATCTCATATCTAGTTCAACCCACAATTGAAATTGGATTATTGAGATGTCCAATAATTATTATTGAATTTCTTTCTTCATTTCTGTCACTTTTTGCCACCTATAATTTGTTCCCTTTTTTTAGCTGCATATGTGTTTATAATTTTATACTGTCTTAATAGATTGTCCCTTTTATCATCATAAAATGTCCCTCTCTGTCTCTAGCAAAGTTTTTTTTGTTGTAAAGTCTACTTATTCTGATATCAGTATAGCCATTCCAGTTTTCTTATGGTTGCCGTTTGCATAATATATCTCTTCCTACCCTTTTATTTTCAGACTAATTGTGTCCTTAAATCTAAAATGTGTCTCCTGTAGACAACATATGATTGATAATGGTTTTTATCCATCTTAAAACCTCTGAATTTTGATTGGGTTGCCTAATCCTCTCGATATACATCGATAATGTTATATTGATATACATTATTGATATAATGTCATTATTGATATATTGATATATTGTTGATATACTGATTGACATCTTCTATTTTACTTTTTGTTTTTTATATGTCTTATGTGTTTTTTTCCTCTGTTCTACTTTTACTGCTTTCTTATGTGCTGAAAAGCATTTTCTGATGTAACATTTAATTTCTTTGTTTTTTTTTTACCTTTTCTTTTTTGTGTGTGGTTGCTCTAGAGTTTACTATGTGTATTTAAGTTACCAAAATAAGCTTTAGAGTCATATTAGTTTAATTCCAATGATAAATAGAAATGATACTCCTAAGGATCTCTAGTTTCCTTCCCTTTTTTCTGTGGCATAATATATATTGTCAAATATATTACATCTATTAATGTTATAGAACAAACAATCTGTTGTTATAATTATTACTTTACTATCTGTAGTCATTTCCTTAGTCCAGTGCAGCTTTCTTTCCACCCACTATATTTGTGCTGTTCTTGGCAATCTATATTTTTCTATATGTTACAGACTCTACAATACATTATAAACATATTATTTAATATAATTTCTTTTTAAATCAGTTAAGAAAGAAAAAGAGAAAAATATGCATTTATACTGACATTTATACTTACAATTGCCGGGTTTTTTTCCTTTATCATGCCCATCTGTCTCTTATCTACCCTTCCTTTTCCCTTGTTCTGACTTCCCTCCTTTGGTCCCTTATCATGCATCTTCAGACCTTGTGACATTCAGGACTAGGGGTATCTGAGTGCTTCATTTACCAGCTGTAGAAATTGCCCTTTCAGGGAAGCCCAAAAAGAACGGGGAGGGGGGGAACAGCAAAGACCCTGGTGAGCTCTGTGCCTTTGGCACCTCCCTGGAGGCAGTCACTGGAAAAGTGCATCATAGTTGAGCCCCTTCTGTGTGCCAGGATCATATGAAGCATGCCACACAAAGATGATTATAGTCAGGACAACCTGGCCAGAAAGATATCACGTTATTCGTATTTTGCAGATGTTCCCAGGATGTGGGAGGGAGTCCATATTTTATCTTAATTCAGGTACATTCTTTGAATGAAGGCAAAGGTCATCTCCAGGAGGTACCCTGATAAATCAACCTGGCTTTACTTGTCTTTCTGATAGAATACAATGTTCAGGAGGGGAAATATATGTTATTGCTGTTGTTTTAAATTACAACTACATCCACCTTCCCATGAAATAATAAAACACTTGTCTAAAGGAGGAAAAATTCAATCACATCCATGTTCCATCAAGATGGGCAGCATCACCTCAGAACACAAATGATTCTGTTACTTTTCAATAGTTTTTAAAGACTTTTGTTCTCATTATAAAAATAACACAAGCATTAAAATGGAAAAAATATATAATTCTCAGAGGAAATTTGAAAATGCAGAAAAGTATAAAGAAAATATAAATCACACAAAATTCTTCCATTCAAAAACAACCAGTATTATTTCGGTGCATTTGCTTATGGGTTTTTTTTTTTTCAAGTATTCTCTGTATATTTTCTGTGTAAGGTCCTACTTTTTTCATGGAACATTCCATTACCTTTATCCATGTCATTAACATTTCTTCATACACGTGAATGTAATAACTACCTGATTTTTCATCATGTGATGACGTGACACCTTATGTTCTTGAGCTCCTCCACTGCAGCACCTTCATTGCACAGATGTATACTTTAACACAAATATGGGGACATCTTCCTGGCTCCAGTGGGGTGATAGGCCAGTGACAGGGAAGAGAAGAAGAGGCAGGGCTTAGGATAAGATATGGTTCCTGCCCCCAGAAGATGGCCCCAAAGGAGTAGACTTGGCATTTTGGAAGAAATGGAGCAAGCAAGGTTTCAACTCAAAATCAAGAAGAAAAAGCAAACCCAAGAGAAAAAATAAAATGTCCCTGTCCACTGTCAATGCCAGTGGGGGCACTCAGACATGGGGCTTAGATCTGGGCAGAGTAAAATCCCAGAATCCCAGAGTAAAATACCAGACACTCCCCCAAAGCCATTTGCTCTGATCTGGGCTTTGGTGGGGAGGGAGGGATAGGAAAGGCAAGGCAGTAGCCACCAGCTATGACATGGGGACTCAGGGTGGAGACTAGCAAGGAGGGGCAGGAGAGGAATGGATGGGTGTGAGCAGCTCGGAGATTGTGAGTGGTGCTTGAGTCCTCCCCAAGGACATCCAACCCCTCCTCATCCTTTGAAAGGCATGTTTAAGGAGAATAACAAAAGGTAAGTGGCAATTAAGGAAGATTAATTAAGCAGCTGTGTGCACAACTGACAGGAAGAGAATGCTGGGAGTGGAGACCACGTAGGAGGGGACTGGTTTGGGCCTGCCCAACTCCACTCCTCTTCTCCAGGTGGCAGGACCCCAGTGTTTCTTGGGAAACCCATTCCTCCCTTTCATCCAGTCTTGGCGGAACAGCAACTATAGAACCCACCCTCCCCCAGATGAGAAAGGAGCTTCAAACATTGGCTCTGGGACATGAATCGGTGCAGGTGCACAGAGCCCATCGTAGGCTGATGGTCACTCATCCTGCCAGGTCCATAGGAAGAGACTGTCCTGGGACTCCTGCTCCTGTCCTAGCTCAATTCAAATCATCCATCATCCTTGGTGGCTACTGCAAAATCTTCGAAAACTTTCCCTTCTCCTTGAGTTGGTCACACAGTTTCTGTTACTTTTCCCAGGGAATCCTTCCCTGGGCTCCAGACTCACAAAAGAAAAGTGCCACAGTGCTATGAGCACATCCACACTCCAGGCCCTGTGGATGCCCTGTCATCTTATCCTCCCACCTCCAGATGAGAACTCTGAGCTGCTGGGATTCACCAAGGTCATGAGCTGAACTGGCTGCTGCTCCAGGAACTCTGCTCTGTCTGCCCCAAAACTGGGTGATTTTCCTGACCTGACCCATGGCTTAGACCTTTTGTGTGCTTAACTGCCAACTGCCCAAAGCTCTAAAAACTCTGAAGCACTGAACCCACCGCAGCCCACGCACAGGACCCAGACCTGGCCAGGGAGGGACAAAACCCAATCCTCAGAGATGCCAGGATCCCAGCACCACCTCAAGGAACCCTCATTCAGACTTACACCAGGAATTCATTCCATAATGGCATGTGTGGACACAGCACACAGAATTGCAACTTGCTTTCTCTGCCTGAAAATGTCCCCCTTTCAAACAGTTATTAGAATAAACCAGAAGAGGTTTCAATTACAGGAGGGGCTTGAACATCAGGGCCACTGATGTGCATTCTCCTTGCTCTTAGTGACAGGATTCAGGATAATTGGGGCAGGTGGATAGGGGCATGTGGATAGCAGAGGCAGATGTGTTTGTATGTGAGTGTGTCTGAGCGTCCAAGGATGCTCTAAACCCACAGGTGTGGTTGAAGGACTCTAGGTAGAAGGCATTGTGTGGGGGGTAGCCACAAAGCTGAGTTCCATTCTTTGGCAGTGTTGCCACTTTCAAGAGACTCAGCCTCAGTTCCCTCATCTGCAGCCCCTGTGGGCTTTGATGAACACACAGTGTGAGTACTTGCTGATTATTCTCCTTGGGGGTGGGGGCCATCTTTTTATGCCTCTTTACAGCCTCAGAATCTAAAATGCTTCCTGTTCTGTGGCAGCATTCTGTAGGATTTTATTTTTTTAAATGGTGATGGTGATGATAATGACAATTGATGTCATTTAAATACAGTGGAGTCCAAACTTTTAAAAAATATTCATTATGGAAATGTAAATGTTCAAAGTTTCTTAACAGAGTGTCACATATTTTAATGAAATCTTATGTGGAACGCAGTGTTTAAAAATGTTTACAAAGCAAAGCAGCCCCTATTGGGGCTGGAACACAGTGCCCACCCTCTTGCCCCCAGGGCAGTCTCTGTGGCATCCTCATGGGCACAATTTGAAAAATAGTTTCAGTAACAATTTGCAAACCACCTTCTTAACCAGAGGACTCTATTTTATGGAAGAACTGGGGCTCTGGGCCACGGCACAGTGGAGGTGCTTTCCACGTATACTTGGATGCCATTCCAATGGCTGCTCAGTCCTTTCCTGAGGAAGAGGGGCTTCTGGCCTCCCCAGAAGAAGAGGGGCTTCTGGCAGGGAGCTTCGTGGTGACAGCCATTGATCGGTTTTCAGCCTACAATGAGTCCTAACCTCGATTAATACTCACAGCCGCCTAAAACCCAAATACCATTAGTACCCCCATTTTTCAGATTAAAATAAATACAAAAGGGAGGTTAAGAAACTTAGCTAAAATCAGTAGCTACTAAGTGAAGGATTCAGTTGAACTCCAACCAAAGTCCACGCTCTTATGCACTCCATACAGGAACACAGTGGGGGCACGCAGAGCCGCAGCAGAGACACCATGGCACCCCTTCTCCTGGCACAGACTCTGGTGGATGGAGGGAAGCAATAATATAACCCCTCACTTCCACCTGGATGGAAACATGGGACGTTGAGGTGGACCTGGCCACAGTAGGCTGAGAGGCAGGCAGATAGGGTGCAGGATAGAGTTGCCTAGGATTTAAGGGGGGAAAGTGGAAACACCCTGATGTCCATATCTGTGGTCTAGTCCAGCTCCCCAGGCCAGAGCACACAAAGGACCTTACCCCTGTATTTTTTTTTTTTAATTTAGGGACCCACCACACTTTGATAATGTACATCTGCTGCCCAACCTAAAACAGATTCCTATAAATGCTTGTGCCCTTCCCTCGTGTGACTGTTCCTTTCCTCCCTGGCAGAGGGGACATCTTAGAGGTAAGAATGTGCCATGAGAGCTCATTCAGAGCCCCTTTGAGGAGCCAGGACCCACTGCAGAGCAGGCAGGAGAAGGGGTGCTGGGCTAGGGAGAAAACAAGATTTATACTATGTATGTCACCCTTTCTGCTGGGCTCCTGCCCCTTCTTGGCATCCCCTCCAGGCGATGCGGCCTAGAGAGCTTTGTGAGATGGGGTGTGTCCTTCCCCCACTGGCATTCAGACAGCATGGGAATTAACAGGTCCAAAGGCCCACTGTCTACCCAAGTCAGCATCAGATACCACTAAAACCACTAAATGCAGAGCCAGCCTCTGCACAGGACCAAACCAACTTTTCCTCAGGTTACTTTAGGGCCCTGCAGACACAAAGGCAAGACCACAGGCTGGACTCCCAAAGTCCCATCTACCCAAGTGCAGACACAAAGGGAACTGCTGTCTCCTGACTTGGTGTGGGCAATATGATGGTGAAGGGATGTTCCTTTCTCCCTGTGTTCATCTCTGCCATATAGCCTTTTGCCAAGACAATAACTGCAGGAAGAGAATAGCTCTGCCAGCAGCAATGAGGCCAAGCATTTCACATAGACAAATAGAAAAACCTGTAGTATCAGCCGAGGGTTCACTCTGATGTAAATGTCAATGGAGATCACCTACTCTGTTTTCAGGAAGCCCAACAATCTGTCATGTGCATGATGCATGATCAAGAGAGATATCTCTTTCCAACTTCTAGCACCACATTGTTAATCTCCCATAATGGCCTGGAGACTAGGGAGCGCGTCTGTGGGCAATGTGATCACCCAGCCACTGACTGGCCTTCTCAACCACATCCATCCCCAGATAGTCATCACACCCAGAACAAGGGACTGGAAGGTCCTGGGGTAGCCATGTGAGAAGGAAATGGGGTGTACAAATTAGGAAGCAATTTGACATCAGTCAGCTCAACTGAAAACTTATCACGAGGGTGCAGAGGCTGACAATCTTCCCACAAAACCATGGGTGCTTTCCAGCTGAGGGGCCTCCTGTGAAGAGCCTGGTCCTGTAGGGACTGAAGGAGGAAAGCAGACATAAGAGAAAGACAAAGGAAGAGGCAGCCCAGCCAAGACTGAGAAGGCTTTGTCTACTCTTACAAATAAAACTCTTCCGTGTTGCACAGCAGTTCCGAGCTAGAAGGAAACCCTGAGACAGTTTGCTTCAATAATTTGTGGTTTTCTCAAAGAAAATTGAGACCAGGAGAATGACCTTACTGGTTCACCAAGTGACAACCCTGGGAGGGAATTTTAGATCCCTTGCCAACACCTTTATAGATAGACAGAACTCTGACTCTCCACCCAGGGGCATGTGCAATATTCAGTAAGCATTGTTTCATCATTTGTGGGCAAGACCCCATGCAAGGTACACTGACAGATCACAGAAGACAAACAAATATTCACACAAATCATCCTTTAATATGAATTGTGCTGACACTTATAATCAGAGATCTGACATGGTCTGGGACTGGGCAACAGGGAGGAGAACTTGCCTAAGGAGGGGACATTTAGCTTGACAGTGGAAAGGCTAGCCTGACAAAAGGTGGACAGAGAGTTTCTAGGAAGAGGCTGTCTCCCTCCCTCTTACCTTCTCTCCCTCCTTCTCTAACCAAAAGGTATGCTCCAAACTAGCTGAGCACATTTCTGACCTCCAGATGCATGCTACCAGTACCTGCATCTCCAGGCCCAGTACAAGCATTACAAGTGCCCTGTGTCCAAGCTTCACACAGTCAATCCCATTGCTCCTCTCACCCGGAATTTCAACCCTGCCCTACCCCTAGGATCCCAGCCACCTCCAAACTCATTGCTGTGTGAGCTGTAGAGCCTCAGACCCCACCCCCACCATACCAGTCACAGGGCTGGACCACCACAGACTTTCAGCAGTGCATGAATGAGTGAATGAACTGAACAATGCATCCATAAGGTGTGGCAAGATACAGCTTGTTAGAAGCTCTGAGATTCCTACTTTCCACTCTCTGCCTGGCCCAGTGGATGTGCTCCTGAGGACTGAACAGGGGTTCAGACCCTTCTTCACATGAGAAAGAGCCATTTTAGAGCCTGCTCCTTCGAGGTGCTTCTCCAGTCAGTGGTCCAAACATTTTCTCATTGAAACTCCCTCCTCCTGTTTGTTCAGCTCTTAAAGCTCTGTGCAGTTCTTTATTTCCATTCCTTCCTTTCATCACAGCTTCATGAGAAAGCAAATGACTTCAAGCCGTTGGTGCTCCCCCTGGGGTGGTGGCAGAGGGTGACAAGGGCAGGAAGAGCTTTGAGTGGAATGATCTTTGAGGGCCTTCCCCTCTAACATTTCAGCACTCCCAGACAATCAGTCTCTGGGGAAACATGCCCCTGAGCAGGGAGGATGACTTGCCCCAGACCCTCTGGCCCATCTGTGTCAGGACTAGGGTTCTGACTATGGCTTCAGCTCTAAGATCACCATCTCAACTTCCCAGCAACAGTTCAGGAACTATGTCAGGGATCTGCCTACATCACCTTCAGTCTCTCCATGCCAGGTCACAGGGAACCCTTTGTTCAGGAACTCAAAAAAACAAGTGCTCTGAGCACTGCATCCAGCCAGCAGACCTGCATCCTGCATGCTCAGCTCCCAAGTCCTTTATATCTAGACCTTCTGGGCAGGCTCTGAGCACAGGGAAAATAGCCCTCTTGTCCAGATATGGTCTGCTCCATACATCATCCCCACAGTTTCCAGGAGTCAGGACTGCAGAATAGTCAATAGATAAGTATCCCAGTTACTAAGACACCCTGCCAGGGCCTCTAATGCAGCCTATAACCTATATCCTGCTGGCTCGCCTGGGTGGAAAGATAAGAGAGTCCACTTGTATCAGTTGATAGGTCAGTATGAACCAATCACATGAGCTTGGTGACCGACACATGGGAGGTGGTGCTAATGAACCAAAATTTAAAAGCCCAGACAGCTCCTTCTGTATCTAGTAGTAGGTACAAGTTACCTTGAAGTCCTCAAGGTGTTTCTGGGGAAATCACAAGAATGGTCTCACCAGTTATGACATCAATGAAGCACCTCCGTCCCAGGAAAGGCTGTTAAGAGGACCTTTAGTTTTCTGTGTTGCACAATCTCCGGCAAAGTATCCCAGAGAACTTCTTAGAGGGAAAGGAAGAGCCTCGCAATGCTGCAGTCCCAGGGTGGGGCACAGTTCACCTTCTCAGGGACCTGGAACAAGGCTTCCATCAGTGGACCCTCATCCACCAGGCTGTGCAGAGCTGTGCAATAGTGGCACTATGTGGCAGCAACAGAAACAGTAGTGCCCTGGCTTGGATTCTCCAGCTAGTTCTCTTCTCTGGTGTCTGGAAGCAGGACCAGCTCCAGGTTCTTAAATAGTTCAGGGAATCTCTGGCCTTCCTACCAATGAAGGCTGGTGAACACTCTAGTAGTTCATTAAGAGATAATCGTATCTCCTTATCTTGACTAGGCTGGAAAGGGGGTCATTCCATTTTAGTATGCATCTGTCTGGTTTGATGATCATTAGCATTCCCACATTGTCTGAATTTTGCAGATAAAGATGTGCAGGAGTTAACAATTTCCCCCAAATCACATACCCAGATCAACAGCAATGCTGGTATCTAAACCAGGCTTGTGTGACTGCTGGGTCCAAACTTCTGAACTCCCCAGTGCCCCTCTCTGCCCACAGCAGAATCCAGAAACCACAAAGCATCTCGGGATACATTGCTTCTATGTACTATCTCCCTTTGGGTTTAGCTTAGTTAAAACTTCCTGGAAACCCATCCTTATCCACACCTTCTCCAGTCACATTTGGTTCACATGTGGCCTGAGCCCCTTCAATTAAAGACCATATGTGCCACATGGCATGGTTCTTCCCCCCTCACCACCACTACCACCATCACCCCCATTTTGCTTAGCTGGTACAAGAAACATGCCTAAGCAATCAGCATAACTTCTGAAAATCAATTTGTATTCTGTCAGTCTGAGTGTCATTAACAACTTCTGCTAATACAGCAGTAATGAACATCTGGAAACACAGCAGCTGTTGGGGGAATGAGGTATAAAAAACAGTAAGATGACAACTTGTTTTTCATAAACTAGATTGGCTCTGGGCAAATAGGAGAGGCAATGGACAAAATGGAAATGAGAGACAGAGGAGGGGAAGGGCAAGGAATGAGCAGGTACACCCAGGATCTGATGCACTATACAAAGACACTCACTCCTTGAGTACTGGTGGCCCACTGTCTCTGAGCCAGGCCCTGCCCAGGGTAAGTAACCTGTGCTCCCAGGGATGCCCCTGGCCAGTCAGAAGCCAACAGTTTAGCTTATGGAGTCTCTGTGCAGGTGAGCACCTGGTGCTCGGAGAGCTTCCAGCATGATAGAAAGCTGGCTGAGTAAGCTGGGAAGGCTTTCTAGGCAGGAGATATTTAGACCTGGCCTTGAAGCCTGAATAAGGGTTTGTGAGGTGAGCAAAGGAAGGAAACACTGCTGGTGTGAGGGTAAGGAGTCCTGAGGAGATGCTGGGGATGCTGGGTGTGGTCAGAGCAATGTCACTGGAGTAACAGGGATGGAGGTCAGTCTACAGAAGGACCAAGAGGCCCTATAGGGGTGTGGAGTGGGTCCTAAAAGTAAAGAGTGACATGGGTATAGTCAAAGCCATACAAAAGATGGGACTGTGTGACCATCCCCATGTGACACAATGTCTGAGACACAAGTGAGAACCCACCTTCATGCCTTTCCTCATCCAGCACCATGAGCACCCAGTGGGATTCAGCGAGCTCCAGGGCAGAAGAGGTCTCCTTTCATGAGATCCAGAAACAGGGAGAAAAATCAGCCAACCAATGTGACACAAACCCTGGGAAGGTACTGTTTGGGATGGAATGTATTTGAGTGGTTTCTCAGAGAAGACTGGAGTGAGCAGAGTTTTGAGGGCATGAAAGTGTGACCCAAGTGATTTTATGGGGACCAGGTGCTCCCAGAGGAGGAACCAGAAAGGGCAATGCCCTGGTGTGCCCTGGAAGAACACTGCGGCCAGGGTACTTGAAAGGGAGGCTGGTGGGAGAAGAGAGACCAGAGTAAGGGAGCCCACTTGGCCCACCTCCCACAGCTCAGGCCCTGAGGACCATCTGACACCACCAGGGAAAGCAGAGATTGGCCACCTCTGGGTCTTTCAAGGGCTCCTCCCTAGGGGGCTGGGCTGCTCTTCCTTCCCTGAGACTCACTATACCCACTCCTCATGCCTGCTTAGACATCTTGGATGGGGTGGTGGCCCACGAGGGAGGGCTGGAAGGGGCAACATTCTTCCAGGTTTTCATTCTCCTTTGGTGAGGTCTCTCCTTCTATGGCCCAAGCCTAGGAGTCATATTTCAGTGTTTCATGAATTTAATCTAAAATAAATCAGCAGGCCCTTGGCATATACCCAGCCCCACAAAAAAAAAAAAAAAAAAAAGTCCATAATCCTACTTCGCAGTTGGTAGTTCAGTATTTTCCTACAGGTATGGATGGGCAGAAATACATACTCATGGTGTTTTGCTTCCGATTTGCTTTAATCTATACAAGGTGGTTTTTCTGTCCTTCAAAGTAGCATCACATTTTTGCAGTGCAGAGCAGCAGGACATGGAGGCATAGCTGATATTTTGGAGACCCTTGGAACCTTTGGTTTGCAAGTTGATGATAGATCATTTGGCACAGAGACCCAGGCTTTGGGGAGAGGGTGGAAGAGAGATTTTCCTCTGCTTCCTGAGATTTGAAATGAGGGTTACCTGTTTGGCCTCTGAACTACATTACCTCAGGGAAAGATATAAATCTTTCAACCACATTGGTTGAATTATATTCCTAGGTATTTTATTTTTTTGGATGCTATCATAAGTGGAACTGTTACCTTAATTTCTTCTGAAATTGTTCACTACTGGTAGGTAAAATCACAATTGATTTTTGTGTATCTTGCACCCTGTAACTTTGCAGAATTTAGTAGCTCTAGTGGTTATTTTGTAGATTCTTTGGTATTTTCTATAAGTAGAATTATGTCATCTGTAAATAGAGATACTTTCTCTTCTTTTCCAATTTAGATACATTTTATTTCATTGTCTTGTCTAAATGCTCTGGCTAGGACTTTCAGTAGAATGTAGGATTTTTTTCAAGTGCCTTTTTTGCATCTATTGAGATACATGTGGGTCTTTTTCCCTTCATTCTATTACTGTGGCATATTACATTATTGATTTTCTTATGTTGAGTCACCATTGAATTCTTGGGATAAATCCCACTTGGTCTGATAGATGATCCTTTTAAGGTACTTTTGGATTTAGTCTGCAAGTGTTTTGGCAGGGAAAGGTTGTGTCTATATTCATAAGGCCTATCGGTCTACAGTTTTCTTGTGGTATTTTTGTCCAACTTTGTATCAGGGTCTCAGAATGTGTTAGGAAGTTGTTAAGCATTGAACTGTGTTCCACCAAAATTTATATGTTGAAGCCTTAACCCCCAATGTAACTATACTTGGAAATAGGGCTTTTAAGAATGTAATTAAGGTTAAATGAAGTCATAAGGATGGGGTCCTGGTTCAATGGGACTTGTGTCTTTATAAGAAGAAATGAAGACACCAGACAGAGGAAAGCCCATGTGAGGACCCAAGAAGGCAGATGTTTGCAAGTCAGGAAGGGAGGTTTCACCAGAAACCACTCCTGCTGATGCCTTGATCTTAGGCTTCTAGCTTTTAGGACTGTGACCAAAAAAAAAAAAAAAAAAAATAGCTATTATTTAAGCCATCCTGTCCATGGCATCCTGCTATGGCCCCTGGAAGTGACTAATACAGAAGTGTTTTTTGCTCTTCTATTTTTTAAGAGTTTGAGTAGAAGTGGCGTTAATTAAAAAAAAAAAAATTAGTAGAATTCACCATGAAGCCATTTAATCATGGACCTCTCTTTGTTGAGAGGTTTTTTGACTACTTATTTAATCTCTTCACTCATTATATCCTTAAAAATTTTCTAGTTCATCTTTAATCAGTTTGGACAATTCATGTGCTTCTAAAAATGAGTCAATTTCTGATTTTAGTTATTTATATCTTCTCTCTTTTTTCTTAGTATTTCTAGAGGTCTGATAATTTTTGTTGATGTTTCCAATGAGCCAATTTTCTCTATTGTTTTTCTACTTTCTCCTTCATTTATCTGTACTCTAATTTTTTGTTATTCCTTTCCTTCTGCTAGCTTTAGGTTAGTTCGCTTTTATTTTGGTAATTACTTGTGGTGTAAAGTTAGGTTAGAGATTTGGGAACTTTTTTCTTTAATATGTATTTGTAACAGTTAATCTCCCTCTGAGCACTGTTTTCACTGCATCCTGTAAGATGTGGTATGTTGTGCTTCTGTTTTCATTCATCTCAACATGTTGTATAATTTCTCTAGTGATTTCTTCTTTGACATATTAGTTATTTAAGGATGTGTTATATAATTTCCATGAATGTCCTTATCTTCCAGATTTCCTTCTGTTATCAACTTTCAGTTTCATTCCACTGTGGTTGAAGATGATACTCCTATGATGTCAATCTTTTAAAATTTATTGAGAATTAATTGTTTTATGGCCCCCAAATTGTCTATTCTGGAGTGTGTCAAAGGTACTTGAGAAGATTGCATATTCTTTTGTTGGGTAGAGTGTCTTTATATGTCTGTTAGGACTGGTTAGTGTATGGCATTGTTCAAGTCCTTTATTTCCTTACTGACCTTCTGTTTAGGTGTTCTATAATTGAAACTTGAGTATTGATGTCTCTTATTATTCTTATAGAACTATCTGTTTTTCTCTTCAAGTTTTGTCAATACTTGCTTCATATATTTAGGGCTCTGGTTTTGGTATGTACATGTTTATAATTTTTCTGTCTAATGTTCTTCTTTGTCTCTTTGTAACAATTTTTTTTTACCTAAAATTTATTATTAGTATAGCCATTCCAGCTCTATTTTTCTTTCCTTTCACTTTAAACCTATTTGTCTTTAGGTCTAAAGTGACACTATTGTAAGCAGGATACAGTTGGACTCCGTGTGTGTGTGTGTGTGTGTGTGTGTGTGTGTGTGTGTGTTAATCTGTTCTGCTAATCTCTGTCTTTTAATTGATAAATTTAATCCATTTGCTCTTTTTCTTAATTTTTTATTTTTTTTATTTTTTTATTTTTTATTTTTTCAGCATAACAGTATCCATTATTTTTGCACCACACCCAGTGCTCCATGCAATCCGTGCCCTCTCCAACACCCACCACCTAGATCCCCCAACCTTAATCCATTTATTCTTAAAGTGATTACTGATAGTGAAGGATGTACTTCTGCCACTTTGCTATTTGTATGTATTATATAATTTTTTTTCTCAATTTCACCTTCTTTTGTGTTTGATTTTTTCTAGTGTAACCTCTTGACTCTCCATTTTTCTGCATATTTATCTTAGTGGTTAGCATGGAGATTAAGTTAATATTCTAAATTTATAACACTCTAGTTTTAATTGATATCAGCTTAATTTAAATAGTATACATTAATTCCAATCCTATCCCACTCTATCATTCTTTTGTGTTAGTATTGTCATAAATTACATCTTTATACATTGTGTGCTCACTAAAGTAGATTTATTATTATTGTTTTATGCATCTGTCTTTTAAACCATATAGGAAGCAAAGAAAAAAAAAAGGAATACAAACCAAAAATGCAACAATATTAACTTTGGTATTTACCTATATAGTCATATTTACTTGAGATTTTTATTTCTTCATACAGTTTTGAGTTACCTTCTAGTGTTCTTTCATTTCAACCTGAAGTATTGTCTTTAGCATTTCTTGTAAAGCAGGTCTCTAATAACATACTCTCTAACTCTTGTTTACCTAAGAATATCTTAACGTTTTCATTTTTGAAAGATCATTTTCCTAGACAGAGTTCTTGGATACTATTTTTTTCCTCTCAGTCCTTTAAATACATCATCCCACTGCTTTCTAGTCACCCTGGTTTCTGATAAGAAGATAACCATTAATCTTATTGACTGCTCTTGTACCTGACAATTTGCTTCTCTCTTGCTGTTTTTCTCTTTACCTTTAACTCTTGACAGATTGATTATGATGTGTCTCAGTGTGATTCTCCTTAAGTTTCTCCAGCTTGAATTTTCTTAAATTTGGGGCTGTGCAGATTTATGTATTTCCTCAAATCTGAGTAATTTTTGCCATTATTTCCTCAAATATCTTTTCTGCTCCTTTCTCTCACTGTCACTCTTGCTCTCTTCTCCTTCTGGAATTCCCATACTTGCATATTGATCTGCTTCATAATGTCTTATTGTTTCCTTAGACTCTATTTATTTTTCTTCCTTTTTCTTTCTGCTCCTCAAACTAGATAACTTCAATGGCTCTCTCTTCAAGTTCACTGATACTTTCTTCTGCAGCTAAAAATCTTCTGTGGAAACTCTCTAGTGAAATATTTATTCTAGCAATTGTACTTTTCAGCTCCAAAGTTTCTACTTGGTTCCACTTGTAATCTCTACCTCTCTATTGATATTCCTTAACTGTTCATAGACCATTCTTTTCATTCCATTGAACATGGTTTTCTTCAACTCTTTTAGTATATAAAAGACAGTTAATTTAAAGTCTTTGCCTTATAAGCTCAGTGTCTGGGCTTTCATAGGGATAGTTTCTATCATTTTTTTTCTGTTGAGACATAGACATTTTGAGTATTTTTATATAGTAACTCTGGAAATCAGATTCTCCTACATCCCCAGCGATTGCTGTTGTTGTTTGCTGAGGGCTGCAGTCATCTGTTTAGTGACATTTCCTTTTTTTTTTTTTTTTTGCTCTATTTTTTCATTTAAATTCAACTAACCAACATATTGCTATATAACCAACATCATTATATTCAGTGACATTTTTAAAATTTTTTTGTAAAATCTATATTCCTTGTTCTGTGTGGTCATTGAAGTGTCTATTCTGTTATCTCATGGTCAAACAGTGACATGATAGAGATTTCCTTGAATGCCTGAATCCAATAAGAGAAGAAACAAACAAAAAAAGATATTCTGTATTTTTAAATTCTTTCAGCGATGCTACTCAGGATGCCACTTTAGCCACAGGGGTTAAACAATGACCAGCATTTATGTTGGCCCCTCAGTTACTCATCAAGACAGAACAAAACACACAACCCCATGTAGTGCAAGGTTTATTGCCCTACATAGCACCAGCAAGCACACTAGGAAGGCAGGCCATATTCTCCATGACTGCAGGCCTTGAAGCTAGGAAACGAGGAACTATAGCTGCTACACAAACACCAAAATTTACCAGCCCCTTTTTTCATCATGCATTCCCAAAGATTCAACAAGGTTTTGGCTAGATTCCAGAGTTCCAAACTAGTTGATTCTGACAATTCATGCCACCTCAACGGTTGGTGTTTTGTTCAGAGATCAATTGATGATTGACTGATTGATTGATTGATTTCAGAGAGAATAAGCATGTGGGGATGGGAGGAAGAGAGAGTCCTAAGCAGGCTCCACTCTGAGTGCAGAGCCTAACATGGAGCTCAGTCCATGACTGTGAGATCATGACCTGAGCTGAAACCAACAGTTGGATGCTTACCTGACTATGCCACCCAGGCACCCCACTCAATAGTTGTTTTGTTCAACTAGAAAATTGAACTAGGAAAGTTCTATTCCTAGAACTTTCCATTCTGTCATCCTCTATGACATGTAACTGATTATTTACCTACCATTTTGCGGATTGCTTCTTTACTCTTTCCATGGATGTTACTATATTCTGCTTTTCTCTTTCTCTCTCTTGGTGTAAGTTTTGATCATTTATACTCACTTGTGAAATCCACTTAGTGGATATTAAGCAATTACTTAACCCCATTTCAATCTCCTACACATCTGAAATACTTCCCCCTTCCTAACCACCTCTGCTTCAGGTTCCTCCTTCTTTACCAAAAAGATGCAAAACTTTTTTGGGCATAATCAGGTTAAACATACAATGAAAGGTTTTGCTTTCTAATTATAGTTCAATTTCCAAAATTTCACAGACTCTTTTTTATTAACCAGGAAAAATCCAAATTTATCCTGAGCTGATCACACTCCACTCACCTGTATTCCAGAAGAGTTTCCTGAGTGTTTGAGTAAAGGAGCTCCTGTGTGAGGGAGTGTGGACTTCACATTAACCCAGAGTCTGCCCACAGGGAACCATTCTGCCTGCAATGCCATCCATCATGTGTATCTTGATGAAACACACAGGGACAGTAGGACCAGTGAGTACTTTATCTCTTTTGTTGAGGGTTTCCCAAAGAACCAGTTATGGCACTTATTTATGGCTCAGCATTTTTAATTCACTAATTTCTGTTCCTATCTATTTATTTCTTTGTCCTGCTCTTTTAAAGTTTACTTTATTCTCCTCTTTTTAAAATGAATTGAAAGCTTACTTAATTTACTTATCTTTTATAACATTGAAGACATTTAGGGTCATGAATTTCTTCATTATAACCTTAGGAGATTTCCTAGGTCTTGATATATAAGGTTTTCAAATTGCTGTTGTCTTAGTATTCAGCAATTGTAGTTTCAAATTTCTCTTTGATTCAAAAGTTATTTGGGAAATGATTGCACTGTTTTTATGTTTATTCAGTTTTCACATGGATGGAGGTTTTTTGTTTTTACTTTGTTATTACTCTCCATTTTCAATGCTCTGGGTCAAAGTACTGACCTGTACAATTTCTGTCAAGAGGAATTTACTGGAAAATCTTCCTTGCCTGTTGCCTAATGAATGAAATGTTTTTGTAATTGTGCTCAGTCTGAAGGGCAGAGAGTTTGATATGTAAACTTCATGTCATCCGACTGATTATATCACTAGTGTCTCCATGTCCTTATTGATGCATCCAGCCCTCAGAGAGCTGTGTTACAAATTTTCACTATTATGGTATTTCTGTCACATTTTCTTTGTATCCATGGGTGCAATTGAAGGAGGTTTTGTCATCCAAAGGGCCTGATGGTACTCTGGAATGCTATTGTTACAAAGAAATACAATAGAAAAAAGGTCAGTAAGCAAAAGAGAGGCAGCACATCCAGGGACAGTAGCAGGAACCCCTGTGTGCCCTATGGAGCCTGGCCTGCCCATCCAAGACTTGTTGCCTCCTGTTCACAGAACATCCTTGGCTGCTTTGTGTTCCAGTTCTGGGTTGTGGCCAGCACATTAGCAGATTTTCCAGTTTCCATCACTTTGGACAACCAGTCTACAGAAACTGTTCAGAAATTTGTCCAGAGGTATGACACCAAGTTAAGGGAATTGAATTATATAACTAATCCCTGCTTAAAACCAAACCCATCTCCTCCAGCCCACCCCCCCACCCCCCGTTCTGCCCTGTTATAGCATTAGCCTCTGTGTCCTCTTAGAAGCAGAACTAAGGAGGTTGAAAAGGAAGTTTCCAATGTGACTTTTAAGGGCTTTCTGGTTTTTCTTGCATTCATGTTATATAAGGCCCAGTAAGTTACTCTGGCTCCAGGAAATGTCCATTGACTAATCTAGTGTAAGATGAAAAAGAGTCACATCTTAACTCCCTCCTCCTTCCCCCTTTCTTCTAGCTTTGCAATTCTTGAGTCAATTTCTCTTTGTTTTCACTATCACTAGTATCTTTTTGTGACTTGTATTGTGACTTGTATTGTGACATGTGAAACATGTATTGAATACATGCATCACAAATAAAACAGGAAAACACAAATTAAGAGCATGATGAAATACCCCTATGTTTCCAATATGTTGGCAAACATTAAAAAGTCAAAAAGTACCATGGGGCCATGGGAACTCTCAGACACTTCAGACACCACTAAGGGCAACACAAAGTGGTATAACCACTTTGAAAAACAGTTTGGTTTTACTTAGTAAAATTAAAATAAAATTATAATTAAAAATATAAAACTAAAAATATGATTATCTTATGACCTAGAAACTCCACTTCTAGGTATATATCTGAGAGGAATGTGAGAACATGTGAACACATACAAGAATAATTACAGAAGAAATATCCATATTAGTCAAATATTGGACATAATCCATAAGACTATCAAAAGTTAAATGCTTAAGTGAATACAGATATATTCATACAATGGAATGCCTTATAGCAAAATAAATTAACTGCAACCAATATGATTTTCAGAAACATAATGTCAAGGAGAAGCACCAGAATACGAAAGAATACTGTACTGTACACAATCTCCAATCCAAATTCGCACCTCCAAACTTCAGTCTCCAAATTCGCACCTCCAAACTTCAGTCTCCAAATTCGCACCTCCAAACACGGTCTGAATTCCTGACCTTTCCCTTGAAAATCTGTTCTTCCCACCACCATGGTTAAAAGAAATTCCACCCATGAGGTGCCTGGGTGGCTCAGTCGGTTAAGTGTCGGCTCACGTCACGATCCCAGGACCCTGGGATTGAGCCCTGCGTTGGGCTGCCTGCTCAGTGGAGATTCTGCTCTCCTTCTCTCCCTCTGCTACTCCCCCTGCCTGTGAGTTCTCTCTCTGTCAAATAAATAAATAAAATCTTTTAGAAAGAAAGAAAGGAAGGAAGGAAGGAAGGAAGGAAGGAAGGAAGGAAGGAAGGAAGAAACTCCACCCTTCCAGTGCTCAGGCCAAGAATCGTGGAGTCATCCTTACTTCCTCTCTTCTTTTTGTGTCTAAATTTTATGCCTACTGGCTCCACCTCAAATTCTATACAGAATCCAGCCATCAAGTTCTCTGCTGAATGCTGGTCCAAGCCACTACTCTTTCTCACTGTGCTAATGCAACGGTGCCTTTGGACCTCCCTGTTTCCCCCAACACTGGCAAGATTCAGTGGCCCAACGTGGTCTGGCCTTCTTGTGACCCCTACTCTGCTCCTCACTGACCCTGCTCGAGTCCTTTGGCTTCCTTCCTAAGCCTTCAACAGGCCAAGCAGAGTCTTGCCATGGGGTCTTTGCACCTTTGCTCCCTCCCTCCACCTCCAGTCTTCCCCATGTATTTCTCCCCATTGCTTTCTTAGGTCTGTGTTCCTATTTCAAAGTATTTGAAGGATTGAGGCCTTTTGGGAACATGTTATATAAAACCGCTCCGTTCTTCCACCCCTTGGCATTCCCACCCCTGGGACATTCACCAGTTTCTGACATTTTCTATAACTTACTTATTTGTTTATTGTCTTCCCCAGCCCACCACCATTTCTAGAACATTAATTCCAAGAGGACAGGGATGTTCTGTTTTGTGCATTGCTGTATTGAAGATGCCCAGAACACTGCCTGGCACAGAGTGCACATTTATTTTAGCAATGAGTCCCTGGAAATCAGAGCCCAAGGTCAAACATGTGTGGTCATGCTTTTAGGGAGCATGAGTGAGGGAAAGAAGTGAGCCAGAGAAGGAGGGGAAAGCAAAGCCTGATGGCACACCCAAACAGGACACAGCTAGAGAACACAGAGCAGCTACAGGAAGGAGAGGCACAGCATGTCATCTGCTTGCTCCTTTCATTGGCCAACATCCACCCCCTGGAACACCAATGTGCCCTCTTCCTCTGTCTCTCCAAGCAATTCCTGTGGGTCCACTGGGTGAAACCTGGGCAGAGAGCTGTGGAGGTAGGATTCAGGGGAGACCCTCACCCTCAGCCCCAGGGAGGCCCATAAAACATGAGGAGATGGGTCATCACAGTGACTCCATGCCCCACAGTAGTGGTCTTAGTACCACAGAAAGTCTAAGAGCCATCGTGATGACCCTTCTAACCAGATAATAAGGCAAGTGGCCAAGGTCAGGCAGATCCAGGCCCAGGACAACCACGTGGGATGAAAATACTGGGTTTAATAACTATTAACTATAATAAAATAAAGAATAAAGAGGATTCATTTGACAACAAATAGAGTGAGTGCTCTACCAGGCCCAGTATTTTCATCCCATGTGGTTGTCCTGGGCCTGGTAGAGCACTCACTCTATTTGTTGTCAAATGAATCCTCTTTACCCAGCTGATTTGGCATGTTACTTTAACATATAATAAATGGTTGGAGTTATTTACTTTAAATCATTCTTTTACATTATACATTCTATCTTCCATTATTTTTAGAGACATTTTCTTCTATTTTGTACTATTACTTATAACAATTAACATAACTCAGTGCATGGCTTAACGGTTTAATAAAGTCAGACCTGACTGCTTACTGCTAGCACATTCATATCATGACTTCCATTCTTGTTTGTATATTCCTCCTTGAATAGTGGGAATATGATACTGCACCCAAAACCAGGTGATTCTCCTTGGACCCACTCACTTTGGACATGGTTATCTGTACAGCCTCCCTCTCAAATCTCATGTGGAGGGCTAGTGGCCAGCTCATGACCAACTGAGGCTCCTGTGTAGAAGGGTGGGGTCAGGTCACAGGAGGTCTCCCCAGATGAGCTTCACTGCACCCTGCCCTTCCTTGCCCATGGTGCATCACAGCCAATAGCAGGGAGGGTCGGGCTGGGGCCATTCCTGGCCAGGTGACCCACTCCGAGTCCCAAGGCTTCCCTGCCTGTGCTTCAGGGTGTCTGGTAGTACTGTTGCACACTTGGTCAGAAGGAACCACACAGGTGTCAATAATGTAGACGGTGTCAAGCATGGTAAAGTATAGTGAAATAACTAGGAACTCGGGCAACCTGGGGAGTGTGGGCCCAAAAGCATCCTTTCACGGACTTGGCCAGGAAAGAAGCAGCATGAAAGCCAGAGCAGGTGAAAGGGTGTGGTGAGGACCAAGATTGGTCAGGGCCACAGTCAGAGGAGCCTGGCACAGCATGGGACACAGAGACCCAAGGGGTGGCAATGCTAGTCAGCCAGCTCAGGGAGGACAGAGAGTGTTGCCAGGATGAAACCATCTCCCTGTGTCACATACAGAAGTGAGGAAGACTCCTTGGAAGCTGAACGTGCCCGAGAACCTGAGAAGGGAGAGCAGACCTGGGCTGGGGGCCTGGGGCAGGAAGTGTGAGCAAGGGCCATAGGGCAGCCTGCCAGCACCCACTCCGCACTTTTATTTACATTATCCCAGGCCCAGTAAGTCTGTCTCTATTTTGAAATTACTATATTATATAAGTTCTCGTAAATTGCCTTGAATCCTTTGTGGGAAGAGGAATGGCATTCATTAATTAACAAATCAACTAGCAAGACTTTTTCCACCCATTCTTTACACCTGGGCCTGCCCATTCCCATAGCACACAACTTGAGCACCCCACAGGTGGGAATGGGGCAGCTTTAGGGAGAAGGCTGTGTGCTGGCAGGCAGGGGTCCCACTTAGAGATCCTGGAAGCTCACCCTGCTTTACACAGCCCCTCCCTGAAGCCTGCAGGCAGCAGAGAGAAGCCTGATGCTCTGGAACTGGGTACCACCCTCAAGGCATCCTGACTACCTGAGCATCCCCCACCCACTCTGCACTCTACTAGCAGGACAACCCCATTTCCCTCCTCCTTGTTCCCAAGCCCCACTGCACTAGCCCCACCCCATGCTCATCATGATGCTGGGCCACAGCAGCTCCATAGTTGGGCCAAGCTCAGCAGGCACAGGGCAGACCCAATGCAGCCTCCATCAGGGACCATGACAGGCAGCCCCTACATTCGTCTCTCCCCAACAGCATAGTCAGGGCAGGCACGGCCCCCATTTGCCCCTGCAGACCCACTTGCCATGGAGCTTCCTGTTGGATCTGGGCAATGAGAGGACTTTGCCAGTGCCTGGAGACAGAAGGAAGCAGGTCAGAAACGCCTGGTATCCTTTGGCTCACTGTCTGCCAGGCCACAGTGGGCAGGGCTGTGTCTTCTATCTGCAACCATGGCTTCTGTGAGGGTCCCTTCCTACAACCAGAGCCTTCTCCGAGTTCTGGATGGCCCCCATCTCAGGCCGCTGACAGGTCCTATGGCTGCTAGGTCTTTATGCTCCCTAGTTCCTTCCCCAGTCACCAGGATGAGTGGGCAAGTCCCTACTGGGAACTTTTCCTGTATATCCTTTGATTCTGAGCTGCCTCATACAAAACCCTCCCATTGGCAAGGAAGAGAAATATGCATAAGCCACCTTAAGTCCAATGTCAGAGGTCCCCAAGACCATCCTCACACTCGATGACTTGCTAGAAGGACAAACTGTTAAACTCATTGGTACGGTTTATCACAGTGAAAGAATACAGACAAAAAGGGAAAAGGCACCCAGGGGAAACCAGGCACAAGCTTCCAGGAGTCCTCTCCCAAAAGTATAAAGGGGGACACCCTTAATTCCCCCAGCAACAACTCAGAAGTAGCTGCAGAGTTCCCAACCATGGAAGCTCATCTGAGCCCTGTGTCTAGAGTTTTTACCAGGAATCAGGTAAGCCTGCAGCACCTATGTGACTGGCTTCAGCTACTCAGACCCCAGCCCCCTCCCAGAGAAAACCCAGGTATTGTCTATAAATCACACCAGCAGGATAAACTTATCTCGCCTAACCGCCTAACTGGTATAGCATGGCCGAAGGCCTCAGGCATGCAAAAACACTCTTACCAGACAGAATAGTCTAATATCTCTGAACAGACCTTTCTTTGGAATGTGCAGGGTTTGGGCAACCCCAACCTGCTGACTTAACCCTTTCCTACCCAGGACAAAGGAGAAGAATGATAAAGTACATCCTGGAGCTTGGGGCAGGGCTGCCAGCTGAGCCTCCAGGGAAGCAGAACAGAACAGGAAAGTCATTAGGCATAATTAGGCATCAGGGTTCCCTTCTCTCTCCCTCCCAGTAGGGGCCTCCTGGTCTCTCTTCCTGCTTTTTCCTGCCTCAGTTTCCTCATCTTCCTTCTCTTCTCTTCCTCCCACCTCTCCCCTCTATTCTCTCTCTCTTTCTTTCTATCCCTCCCTCCCAGCATCTTCTTCCACAGGCACATGGACCAAAGGTAATTCCCCAGGGCCACCTGCCGTATAATTTCTCTGGGTTCAAGTACAGTCATAGGCTTCTGAAGCTCAGTTCTGAGAGAGGAGGAGAGAGAACTGGACAGGTCCAGCTTGAGCCAGGTGCTCCCCTGGCGTTGTTGTCAGCCACAGTCAGACAGGTGGGTACAGGGAAAGGTGGTGTGGGCTGAGCCAACTCCTCAAATGCATCCATGCCACAGGCACAGTGCTCAGCACAGATGGTGGAAGGTGGGACCCTAAAGCTCACACAGGAAGCAGAGAGACCGTGCACATGTGAAAAGAGGAGCCTGAGGTACAACTCTGCCCATTATAAGAGGTGAGGCATCAGCACAGCACCCTGGAATTGCTCTTTTTCAGAAAGATGTGAAATAGTCGAAAATAATCTCAGTCTAAAACAATTTAGCCTTATTCTCGAAAGAAGGCGTGTCGACCTGATGCTGCACCTAAGTCCCCCAGGTGGACATAACTGGTCTCCAAGAAAGGGGACGTGAGCAAAGGGGGCACTTTAACGAAAGGCACGGGGCCACAGATCCCTTGCCTTTTGATCCCACATTATCAGAACCCCCCACCCCAAAGGACTGGGTGGCTCTCTTTATGGCTCACAGAAGAAAAAGGACACCAGTGACCCCCCCACCAAGAGACCCTCAATCACAGGAAGAAGGAGAAGCATCTGGATAATGAGGTGGTCAGGGGCCTGTGAGGAAGGCTGTGCCAGCCGAGACATGAGACTGGGTGCCAGGAGCAACTACTTTGACCTGAGGGTTGACGGGGCCGGGGAATGGGGGGTAGCATGATGTTCTTCAGGGAAAGGGAAAAGGAATGCCAGAGTGCAAAGCAGCAGCACTGGGACCCAGCCACCAGGCTTACAGAACAGTGTTACAGGACCTGTGACACTTTGTAGCAGGGCCAGGAAGCATGGGGACACGTCTCCTCGGGGCAGTCCAGAGCAAGGAGGCCTCCTCCCAGTAGGGTATGGGAGCTTCGAGCCCATAGCTGGACCAAATGGGAGCACATGTTTGCACATCTTTGCTGGAGAAGTGGGCATGTGACCACTTGCCCAACCCTCATCAGAGAGGCACCCTGTCTCCTTGCTCACTCCTGCTTCTCCACTGAGGAAATACAGTCTCAATCATCATCCTGGTAGTTCTCACAGGGGGTGTCAAGACCGGTATTGGATTAAAGGCTATTTCCTTGAAGAAATGTATTATTGAACACACAGAGACCAATGGATGGGAGTTCTTAGGGTGTCCCATCCACAGTGGAAAGGCAAGGGAGCAAAGCTGAGGGCACAGGGTCTTTCCTGCTGCCCATAAGAGCAAGTCTGGCTCCCAGACAGCCAGAGTAACAGAGATTACAGCCAGAGTGCACTTAGCAATCATGGTCCCACTGGCTCATGTGAGGCTTCTGTGCACCTGAGGCAGCCCCTCCAGCAGGGATGCTAGGCCTCCCAGGAACCAGGTTGGTACCCAGCATACTTTTCCACAGCACCATCTTTCTCACCTCTTCCCCCAGGCGAGGCATTTAACCCCCCTGAGTTGCTGTTTATCCATCAGTAAAATGGATAGAACAATATCAATCTCACCAGGGTGTTTTTTAGACTTATTTATTAATGCTGGCAATATACTGAGCCCTCAAGATTAAAGCAATAGATCACTGAGAAATATTATCGCATCCTGTTGCCATAGGGATGATTCCATCCTTTGGCTCCTCCTCGGAGCCCCACTGTAGCATTAGGCTCCAAGGGTCTGGGGAGCAGAACTGCACCAACCAGGACATTAACACTAACAACAGCGATAATTAAATTACACAGAGAGGAAACCCATGAAATATGTATGGGAGAGAAATGGATTTGATTCATTTAGGCAAATGGGCATGTTTGCCCATTAGAAATGGCTCCCCAGAGCCTGCGTCTGGCTCTCTGTGACACTCCTTTCTTTACACAAGGCAGGAGGACTGGGGAGTTTGGGTAGGGGCCTAAGTTAGGAGCAGAGGTGAGACAGAGATCCAAACAATCTTTCTGAAAGCAACAGCCACCGCTGGCCCAGAGCCAGGCTGGGTGTCTCAGGCTCAAAAGCCCCTGAGTGTGCCCCTCATCTACCACTCACAACCAAATTCCCTAACTTTCTAGTTGCCTCTCCTGTGAGATGGAAGAGGTGATGGCGGGGGTTGGGAGGGGTGGGGGACAGGTGACCCAGGATTGTTGGAATGATTCAAGAACACAGGAACGAGGCTGGCTTCCCTCACCAGTGACCCCTGAGGGAAGAGGGTCACCGCCCCTGTGCACAGAGGGTCTTCAGGTCTCAGAACTGAGTCAGGAAAATTCTCTACATGTTGTGGGCTCACCAATTCACTGTCCAGCGGGAGCAGACTCAGCCATAAACTGGGCCACAATGCAGATGCATTGAAGCTGGATTTCTCAACCACGTGTCCCAATACTCCCACATGCAACCCATTGTTCTCACCTTCCAAGGCCGGCCCAGCCCCTTCCAGGAGCCGTGTCCACCCTCGGCCCTGTTCAGCACAGGCCCTATGGCAGCTCCATCCTATGGACAGGGCCCAGCAGTCTCTCCTTCACGCTCTCTTTCTGTCCAGCCTGGCAGTGAATCTTGGCTACAACTCTCTGAGTGCAGAAACAGAAACAGAAACAGGTCACTGCCCAGTTTGGAGCTGTTGGCCACCCTGACCAGAAGCCTGAGAAAAGTCTGTTACCAGAGGCCTGGGCCCCTGAAGAGAGGGCCTGGAAGCCCCAGCTTTGAGCCAGACACAGTGGGCACTTAGCAAATGTGGTATTGCCCCAGCAACAACACTAAGAAAAATGCCCCACACTCCACACCTCTGCCTACTGTCGAAAGCCCTCCTGACCCAGGTCGGTTGAATCCCAGTGAGCCAGACAGAGAGCAGACATACAAGCCAATTCGGGGGGCTTCCTCTCCCCAGGAAAGGCAACACCATGGGCACCTGGGAAGGTACTAGATGTGGCCTGGGCCACAGCCCTCCTTTCCTGGCTGTGTTCTCTTCTTATGGTCTCTCCTCCCAAAAGGGCCTCAGGAAGAGCTCCTGTAGCGTCATTTATACTGTGCTATGAATTTAAATCCCCATGGTAATAACAGGAATGAGTGGCAGTTAGTGAGCACAATGCATGTAAAGCTCTCATGAATGCGAGAGCCCCTTAAGGCGGCTGTTGTTACCATGCCCATTGCACAGATTAAGAAACTGAAGCTCAGTGAGCTCAATCAGTAGCTCACAGTCACTGAGCATGTCAGCGGGGGCAGAATTCAGACCCAGCTTGGTCCCCTCTCCTGGGAGACTTGTATTCTTTTTTTTTTTTTTTAATTTTATTTATTTATTTGACAGAGAGAGAGAGATCACAAGTAGGGAGAGACACAGGCAGAGAGAGTGGGGAAGCAGGCTCCCTGCTGAGCAGAAAGCCCAACCCAGGGCTCAATCCCAGGACCCTGAGACCATGACCTGAGCCAAAGGCAGAGGCCCAACCCACTGAGCCACCCAGGCACCCCAAGACTTGTATACTTAACTACGTTGCTCATCATCAAGGGAAGGGATATGTGTGCTGATGAGGGGGGTGGTGTCCTGACTTTGTTCCTTTGTACCCCACCTCCCTCAGAAGTTTGACAGAGCCCTCCCTCTTCCACCTGTGTGTTATAATGTCCAGGGGAGAATAGGTCTCAGCCACAAGACAATATCTTTAAGTAACTCTGGTCTCACGGACACACACAGGGGTCAAGGAGGAGCACCTCCCTGCAGGAGCTGCCACCAAGCACTCCTCTGAGGTCCCCAGGGCATCCCTTCCCTGGGAAGTCATTGCCTCAGCCTGGGCTTGGCATCATCCTGGAGGGCTCACCTCAGTTAGGCCTTGTGTCCCCCTCACACCAGGAGCTCCTCACAGGCAGAGACAGAGCCTAATTCATTTGAGATCTGGGCCACACTGCACCCTTCCCCCAACATACACACACACACACACACACACACACACGCATGCACACACACACACATTCACACAAACCAGACCTGTCTGATTCAGAGCCCAGAGCTTTCTGTGCCTACCTCAGAAAGATTAGCAGAACCCTGCCACTAAAACATAGGGCCCTTGTTGCTGTGGCTCTGGGAATTAACAAGCAGAGTTCTTGTATCCTTGCATGGTAAAGTTCATCTCAGCAGTGTCCCTTCACCCTTTGCAACATGTCAGGCACTGTTCTAGGCATGGAGGAGACCCAGAGAATAAAACAAACCCCAACCTTCATGAAGTTCACAAGTCTACATCAGATAGCAATGTGCACAGGACTGGGGAGGGGGGTAGGGAGAGCAGGTGACAGCTAAGCAAGCATCGGACAGGAGTCTAGGAGCTGACCACAGGGCATCAGGAAATAAGAGTTCTCCAGACAAGCACATAGCTTGTGCCAAGGCCCTGAGGTTCTGCCTTCCCACTGGGTCCAGGTAAATGGAAGAAACTTATTGAGCTCCTGATGGCCAGGTGGTGGCCCAGCCCTTAGGGCCTGGTACTTTCAGTTACCCACAACCATCTGGTAAGGGTTAGTGCCATTTTACTGTTGAGAAAACTGAGGCTCAGAGATCTCAGATGGCTTTTGAAAGGTCACTCTCTAGTGTGTATGACTCAATCACAGTCCGGCTGGTTTCATGTGTCTGTCCACGTGGCCTCTTTAATGCTAAGAGTCCAGCTCACCACGGGTTCACCCAGCAGGCCTCCTGAAATGAGTGAATATACTAACCAACAGCAAGACACTCCTCTAATGTGGCAGTCTCCTGACCCCTGCTGGCAAGGAGAAACAGTCTGGCCAGGCAGGGGGTCCCCTGGGGGGCCATGGCTAGCTGAGCCTGGTGTCCAACCTGCTGCCACACAGCCTCAGGCCAAAACTAAGGAAAGCAGAGCAGTGAGCCCCAGTCCATCTCTCTTCACCCAGATCCAGGCCCAGGAGAGACATGCTGGGTTGATCAGACACCCACTCTTTTCTAGCAAGGTGTTCTGATCCACATTAGACCCCAGCCCCTAAGAAGTGACAGCATGGAAAGGCATCAAACCTACAGGACCAGCCCAGCCCACCTCTCCAGCCAACCGAGCTCCCACCTTCACCCTTTGGGTCCCAGCCACATGAGGCTTCTCCTGGTTCCCTGCAAGGAGCCACTTGGCCCGGAGAATTGGGTGTGGTATCCCTCTACCTAAAATGTTCTGTGTGGCCACGCCTGCTTCTGAGACTCAGCTCAAATGGCTTCCTGACCCCCACACTCCATCCATACCCCCTTGGAGGCCCAGCCCACCCGGGGTTGACCGCCTATTATGGCCACAGTACTCAAAGTAGATCTCCTGGAAGCAGCCCCTGACATTGCATCCCGCTGCCCTTGTCCCCAGACAGTCACCAGCAGGCTGTCCAGAAAGCATTTGGGAATAGAGCCAACCCTTTTTGCACATCTCAGGCAATGTGTTTTCTTTTTCTGAGAGTGCTGCAAATCCATTTCCCCGACAGTGATGGGGATGGGTATTGTCAGCAGTGGGGAGAGCACATTATGAATGATTCCACTTGAGTCCATTTTTAAAAGGAGGAAATCAATACGCTCTTCCCGGCATCGTCTGCTCCCCTCACCTGACCTCTGTGCTCAGGCCCCAGCTGCTCTTCCCACCACACTCCCTCTTCCTTCCTTCCCAGAAAGGGCTGTTTCTTTCTCCACACCACCCACAAAGCCTCAGGGAAAGCACACTTCTTTTCTGGGGAATGTGTGGGTGCAGACACTGACACAGGTCACTGGGGTAGAAGTACTTGATCTCCAAGGACAGTCTATGCTTGAGAAACCTACAAGGACTCCAGTAAATGCACAGCCCCAGCCTGGCGCCTCTGAAATCACAGTGAAGGGTGGGCCTATCTTATGTTGGGTGTGCCTGGCATCCCACACATTGTTTACCAAACTAGAGGGAACACCAGGAACCAGTCCCAGGATCTGCCTTAGCACCTGCATCAGATGGGCTGGAGAGGAAACGGGCTCAGAGAAGCAAAGCAATGTCCAAGGACACACAGCTCAAATGTGGCAAAACCTGGATGCTAACCAGGCTTTCTGCAGCAGCACCAGGGGCTGGCCCTAAGAATGCACAGGTCCTGGGGCCACACCACCCAGGGTCCAGCTCTACCCCCCACAAGCTGCATGGCCTGGACAAGTCACTTCACGTCCATAAGCCTCTGAAACGGAGCTGATACAGCCTCCCTGATGCAGTGCTATGGGGCCCTGCAGGAAGGGCCTGGTCAACGCACACCGTGAGTGAGGCAGTCCATCGCCCACCCCTCTGGGCTGTCGGACACCGGATCTCTGCTGTCTCCTCTCCTCACGGACCTCAGGACTATCTGTGCTCTACAGCCTTGGCGCAAAGCTGTCCTGGCCTCACCTGGCTATCCCTCCCCCGCCAGGAAGCCCTCAGCCTGTGTGACAACACCTGCACACAGCCTCTTGGCCTCAGGCTCACTTTAATAATGAGTGTTCAGTGAGAGTTGTTTTTACTTGATTAACTCTCCCTCACCCCAAAGTCAGGCCATTCATTTATCTGTTCTGCTTTGGAAGCATTCCACAAATCCACTCTGAAGGCCACATGATTCAGCAAAAAAAAAAAAGGCGGGGGCAGGCAACACAAGAGGCTGATACCCAGTTCCAGCTGTACCACCAACAGGGTGTGACCTGAGACATTGTCCTTCCAACTCCAGCCTCAGTTTCCCCCTCTATAAAATGAAGGGGTTGAACAAGATGAGTCACTAGAGGCCCCTCAGTGGAAGGAGCACCTCCTTTCTGAGCAAGATGCAGTTTCTACAGGACCTGTTTCAGTCGAGGTGTTTCCTGCTGTGGGATGGCTGAGTTACTCACAAGTCAGAGAGCTGTAGCCTTGTTCACACTGTGAACCCCACAGAAAGGCTTCCCTCACCTCGAGACCCAGGTGGAGTCTTAGGGTTACCATCCAGAATTTTGCTGGTCACTGTAAGAGGAGAAGAACTCTGAAGGGCTGACATCAGAAATGAAATGCCCTGTCTGAGTGTTATCATCAATTCTGCTCATAAATAAGCCAGAACCAGGCACTGGGCCTCCACCTGCAGGGGAGCCAGGAAGTTTCCCCTGCCCTGTGTTGGAAGGTGGAATGCCAGGCATATGAGGAACAGCCCACTGACCTCCACCCACATCTAAGTCTCCCAGGCTGGGGCTGAGGAGGGGCTGCCTTGCCATGAGGGACGAGGGGGAGCAGACCAGTACCACCTGGTCCTTGATTGGCATCAGCTCCGAGCCCTGGACAGGGAGGAAGAGAGACTCAGCTACCCAGACTCCCCTGGGAGGAAGTGTGAGGACTCTGGGAATGCAGCTTGGGCCCTCTCACGCATCTGAGCACCCTTGTGAGGGTCCTACACATAGGCAGCTTCTCAGAGGAGCAAGAAGGGGAAGTCCATGCTGGCAGGCACCTGGGAACCCTGGGGATCCCAGAAAGGCTGTGGTGTGGGGATGAGAAAGGTGAGAGGGACTGGTGAGGCCAGAATTAAACCTTGGCAATTACTGCTGCTCCTGTCGCTCCCTCTTCACAAGCCGGGACCAGATATCCCAGCGCTGCCTGAGGAGGTCCTTCTTGACAGGACCATGGGAATTCACAGGTGCAGAGAGATGGCTAGGGGCAGTTGCAATAACCATCCTAGCGCCATATTCATTGCATCTTTCAGCATGCACGTAGGCAAAAACCAATGTGGTGTGCCGAAGACCAGACACTATTTATTCATTCACACTTCTCTCATTCAGTGAAATAGGTGTCAGGCATGAGCAGTCCCCAGCCCCTTCCCTCAGACGCTTGGACTCGAGTCCCTATCCCAGGCCCTCCCCGACCTTGCAGCCCCGACAGGAGCATCATTCCGTGTTTCCCACGACCACCCAGCACCAGTTCCTAGGATGAGATGTGCTTAGAGCCAACACTAAGCTGCTGCCCACTAAGTTGCCACTAGCTTGGCATGACCTAGCCTGTCCTTGGAAGCCGCTACATGAGGGCTCCAGGCTGCGGCCTTTAGCAGCAGCTAGGTGACTACTCCAGGTACACAGGGGAGACAATAGAGGCCCATGAGAGTTTTGTCTTCGCCCTAGCTGGCAAATTGCCCAGTGAGGACTAGACCCAGCTAACCTGCCTCAGGAGAAAAGAGAATTCACGGCAGTCAGCAACTGACTGCCTTTCCTTCAGGGATCCAGGAGAATGGCATGTGTGGGAGGGCCCACAAGGGACTCCAACCAAGGAAGATGATGAAACTTTTGGTTTGCCCTCAGGTCAGGTCCTACTGGTGCCTCATCCTCTAAGAGGCTTTCTCTGTACCTCCTGCCCCACCCCTGCTCCCCTTCACCACAGCTGGAAGGCCTTGTCTTCCATCAGCTGCCCCAGTGCTCGGTGGATTCTGGGTCCTATCAGTGTCCCCCTTTGGCCTCTGAGCCCAGCACAGGCTCTGCCTTGACATGATCAGGACATTTGTAGGATGGGAAGCATGAATTCATTCATACCAACCTGATACCAACATAGTAATAACATTTCGCACTCTCTTTAATTTTTTAAATAACTTCTGTCTTAATAGAAAATATGTAAAATACCAAAAAATTTAAAACTCTGAAACTCCCTGTTGACTACTATCACTGTCACTAGAAATATTGTCAAATATTTCCTTCCAGGCTTTTCTCTATGCTTAGCTTCTGTTTGTTCACAAAGCAAAATTACAAGAATGGGATATGATTCTATAGCCTGGTGTTTGCACTCGAGGTCACATTGCAAGTGCTTTATGGTGTTAATTCATATGTTTAGTAAACCCTGTAATGGCCATGTAGCATTCATTCGAATCGCTCCATAATTTAAATGACCATTCCCCTAATGTGGACCTTCGAGTTGCCAGTTTCAGGCCACATAAATAAAGCTGCAGGGCCTCTTTCTGGGCATGAATCGTGGTCTGAGTGTCCAAGCATGCTCAGGGCACATTCTCATCTGCTCTCCTTGCTTTAAGTCCTGCCACACACAGCCAGCACCATCTCAAGAGAGGTCCAAAAATCTCCCCTCTGCGGGCCCCCAGCTCCTCCTGGACCTGCTCTCACCTCCAGCCTGAAGAGGGACAGGTGCTCACAGTGGCATCTCCCCGTCCTGAGCTCTCCCTAGTGCCCTTCACCCCTGCTCTCTTCACACCTTTCACAGAGGGCTGGCCCAGGGCATCCACATATCAAATGTGCTAGAGCCCTAACGGAGGATGAGTTGGTTGATGGTTTGGAGAAAATCAAGCCTGCCTTAGGGAAAGGTGTGGGATGCCCTTCCTAAAAGCATAGGCAGGCCCTGGGGGGTGGGGTTCCCTGGGGCAGGCACTCCCCGGCCACTGGGTCTCTCTCTGTGCTCTGCTTGCTCTCCCCTTCTCCGGACCACAGCAACTGCTTCCCAGTCCCTGTCTCACCACAGGCTCTGTTGGCTTTCCCAGTTCACTGTCCACTTCCAGACCTGACTGGCCCAGCTCAAGCCCTCAGTGGCTTTCTCTGGGGCCTAGGTGGCTGGGCAGTTCTTGGTTCAAGTATCCTCCTCTGCTCACTTGGCTCAGGTTGAGGGAGAGGAGCAGCCCTGACCCTAGGACCTGGGGCCATGGATGTCCTCAGGAAGGGTAAGGGAAAGAAATCAGTCACCAGGTGTGACAGGCAGAGGACTTAGGCCTCAAGGGTGCGGGCACCCAGGGTTGGGAACACACACCTGAACAGTGACCGCAGCAAGAAGTATACTACTTACAGTGATGCAGGAGAGACTGTGCTCCTAGAGGAGCAGGGCCAGGCCCAGCTGAGCCCAGAGCACCTGTGATGACACCAAGCACACGGCATCAGCAGAGAGCTGGTCCCACAGAGCTGGGCAGGCACCAGAGGCCTTTGCCTATCATACCTCTGGAGAGAGCCAGGCCCGAGTAGAGGGGGAAGGCAATGGGAGCAGGCACCCCAAAAACATCCCTGAGGACCCCTACATACTGGGAGATGGAAGATGGAGGGCACAGCAGAGAAGGCTACAGGAGCAGGGGCAGAGGCAGGAAACCCCAAAAGTTTACTAGGCTGGGGAGCTACCAGCCCCTGTAGGTAGACCCCAGCTGCAGAGAGCAGCCTGGCCCAAGGTCCTGCCCTCCCAGGCACCCCATGTCCAGTGGCTGATTGAGGCAGGGTCAGCCCATCTCAGCTAACCATGGAACATCTCTGAAGCCCACTCCAGCCAGTGTTCCTAGGTACATGGCAGCCCCACTTCTCCTCCACCCTGCTTCGCTTCATCCCAAGGTGCCTCCCCAAAACTCACCCTTCTTCCACAAAGCTGGTGTGCAACCATCACGTACGAATGTTGCTCCAGGAAGCAGGGCACCACCTGGCTGGCAGCAGGGTTCTCTCCCCTGAGCCCCGGGCCTGCCCTCCTCTCCCACCATGGCTTACCACTGGTTCCTCTGATTCAGTGGACATTTCAGCCCTGCCAGGCTCCCAGCCCACACTGCGCATTCTTTCCCCCACCCCGTCCTTCCTGTAGCCTCAGCCCTCTGACAACCACTGCCCACGGCTACATCCTTACAAGGCCTGCCTTGCTTCACTCCATACCACCTCTGAGGTTGTCCCTCCTGGGGCACCTCCTCTCCTGCCTCAGCCTTGGCTTCGACCTTCATGTGCAGGACAATGGTGCATGAGGAGCCTGGCTGGAACAAATGAAGAATGTCCCAATGTACTCTGTCAGAGCCAACATGGGGGTGGGCCAAGAACAGTGGCTAGCAGAACTTTGATCTAAAATTACTGGGTTGTCCCACCCTGGGGATTTCTTGGCCGTAAGACATAGAAGGGGAAGGACCAAGGACCCAGCTGGAGTGTCACTCCTGCTTGTCCCAACTGTGGAACTCCCCACCTCATGTTAATGAAACCATATAGAGCCCAAACCCACAAGTGACATCAAGGGTCACTGGGATGAGTGGAGTGTGGTCCTGTGAGTATGATAGCAGGAAGGAATAGGGTCAAGCTCGGAACTGCCTTGAGAGCATGCATGGGTGAGGAATGAATGGGTAACCAAACACCATGTCCAGGAACACAGGCCAGTGCAAGTCAGTGGCTGGCAAAACAAAGTCTAAAACCAAGATGTCCACTGGGCAGGTTCTGTCTGAGGGCGGTGCAAAAAGGATGAGTCCCATGCCTGTCCCCTCAGCTTGTAGATGCCCATCCTCTCCCAGGGTCTTCACATCATCTTCTCTCTGTGTATCTGTGTCTTAACCTCCTCTTCTCATGAGGACTCCAGGCATATTAGATGTGCACATAAGGACCCATGCTGAGGAACTGGGGGTTTGGACTTCAACACACGAATGGGGGAAAACTCAGTTCAGCTCACAACAGCACACAGGGGTGGACTTGCATTGCCTCGCTGCATCAGGGAAGGCCTGCCTGAGGAGGGAAACTTGCAGAAGGTTTCTGTGCCTCTGCCCAGGCTGTGGGCCACCAGGGCAGTGGGCTGGCTGCCCACGGCTGCCACCCAGGAGGTAGCCTGAGAGAAGGGAGTCAGGCCCTGAGCCAGCCAGAGCTCCTGCAGGCCTGTCGTCAATCATCAGACACTTCTCTGCCTACTTGGGGCTCTAAAATAACACACTGATTTTTGAGCCAAGGCTAACTTTAGTTACCAGTGATGCTGCTAACAGGGGGAAATAAGTAATCATCATTAGAACTGAATCCAAATGAATGAGCTAGCCTGGGTCTCACTGGGATTTGGGCTTCTTCATCTTCTTCTTCTCCTTTTTTTTAATTGTCACAGTTTGCTGACATAGTTCTTCCTAAACTGAAGCAGCGTGAAAGAAATCTTTTACCAAATATGACACATTACCATTTGGGAAATATTAAAGGAATTGATTAGTCTGCTTATCTGTTGCTGTTTTACAAACCATCCCAAGATTTAGTGGCTTCACACAATACCATTTTATAACATCTCACTATTTTGTGGGTTGGGAATTGAGGTAGGACTTGGCTGGGTGATTGTTCTGCTCTGCATGACATTGACTAGGGCTGCTCCATGGTGCTCAGCTGGCAGGATGGCTGGTCCACGATGTCCCCACTCACATGTCTAGTCCCCCGTCCCTCCCGTCATGGTGTCAGGGCCACACCACATGGCCTCTCCAGCCGGGCTCCAGGGGCTATAATGTAGGCAGAGGTACTGGGATCCAGGCCCATGCTTGACACCAGAGGTGGTGAAAGTACTTAGTCCCTTTTGTTGCGGGGAAAATCTCTTGGGCAGGAGCCAAGGGAATGGGCAGAATGAAATAATTGTGTTCTTGTCAGCAACCAGCAGGAGTCTGGAGCAGAAGTGCTCAGCTTGCAAAGCAACCCCAGACTCTGAAGGAAAATGGCACCACACTCACCCACACTCACACCTGCTCCTACCCATAAGCTCCCTCATATGCACACTCATAATCACATATAACTCATTCACAGTCACACTCATATACATTTTCATATAGGCACACAATCACACTCATATATACACACCAATCACACCCATTCATACATACAAACACACTATACATATCACACACACATACACACACACAACCACTCTCACAGACTCTCACAAGTACTTAAACCCATGACACTGAAGCACAAAGCTCTGGACCCCTGATGGAAAGTCATGGAGGATGTATAAAAGAAATCACCTCCTCAGAAATTACTAACAGTTTGCCAGGCCCCGGGCCTGTGCCAGGTGCCTGGAAGCCGCAGAGAAGGAAGGAGACATAGGGAATGCACGAAAGGGGACAATCCTGATTCGGACGCCTATACCTTCTTCCTCCTTGTAGAGATTCGGTTTCAGGGGCACCTGGGAGGCTCAGTGGGTTAAAGCCTCTGCCTTCGGCTCAGATCATGATCCCAGGGTCCTGGGATCAAGCCCCTCGTCGGGCTCTCTACTCAGCAGGGAGCCTACTTCCCTTCCTCTCTCTCTGCCTGCCTCTCTGCCTAGTTGTGATCTCTGTCTGTCAAATAAATAAATAAAATCTTTAAAAAAAAGAGAGAGAGAGAGATTTGGTTTCATAACTCATGGACTCCAAGCCCCAGCCCAGAGGTGCCCAGTGGCTCCCAGGGGACATCCAGCTAACAAAGGGGACTTGTTTAGCTTTCACTGTTGATGTTGTTTTTTAGTCATGACTGGTTTTTAAAACCCAGGAGTTACCACATAAAATCTAAATTCTAGGGCGCCTGGGTGGCTCAGTGGGTTAAGCTGCTGCCTTCAGCTCGGGTCATGATCTCAGGGTCCTGGGATCGAGTCCCGCATCCGGCTCTCTGCTCAGCAGGGAGCCTGCTTCCTCCTCTCTCTCTCTGCCTGCCTCTCTGCCTACTTGTGATCTCCCTCTGTCAAATAAATAAATAAAATCTTTAAAAAAAATGTATTTAAAAAAAAAAGTCTAAATTCTAGCTTCTCTTGAAAAAACTGGAAAACCTTGGAACTCGTGTGACACCACCTGAGAGCTGGGTCTACATGGGCCCCAACAGCCTCCTTTCGCCTCAGGGAGCCTGTCCCATCCCCAGTGCCTGAAGTGGTGACCTCCCTATCATAAAAGGACAGCTCTTAGAAATCATCTACCTCACACCTGTCCTTTCCTGCTGAAGAATAGGGGTCTGGAGAGAAGGAAGCCACATCCAAGGCCACATGGGGAGCAGCCCAGGGACACTCAGCTCAGACACCTGGGTTGCATGCACCCACTCCCTGGCTTCTACTTTTCTCTCCCCAGATCCCTGCAGAGCTTCCAGCCCAGTGGATGCTCTGTGCGAGCCTGGGAATGGGATCATGGGAGAAAATGTAGGCCAGGTTCTTCAAACTCCACTTCCAGAGGAGCCCTGTGACTCCAAAAACCTGGACAGCCTAAGACAGAAGTTCTGCCCCCAGAAGGATAAAGGTCCTCAAGTCCCACCAAGGGTCCAGATCATAGGTCTACCTAGGCTACCAGGCTGATGCCAGTGGCCTGCCCCTTCTCTGTCCCAGGGGCCCTACCCCACCCCACTGCCTGGGGCACCTACTCCCTGGATCATTGTCCACCTCCCTCCTCATCCCTCCACAATCCTCCTTGGTAGCACCCACTGCTCACACAGGCCTGAGTTTGGAGCAACTGAGAGGAGGAACCAGCCCCCACTCCGGCAACACGAACAAAGGAATTTCCAAAACCCCCACCCAGACCAGGTGATATCAGGTAATGACCCTACCCTCAGGGCTGTCATGAAGATAAAATGAGACAACGCATGCCACGATCTGACACCAAGTAGGTGCTTGGAAGATGACAGCTGCTGGCATTATTATCACCAAGGAAAACTTCACATCCTCTCCATACTAAATATGGCCTGCAATGTACGGTCGAAGAGATTCGTTAATTCTACCATATGTCCTAATTGGAAACATAGTCTGAATCGCTGCCACTTGCCAGAAGAAAAAAGGAAAAAACGAGCCAAAAAAAAAAAAAAAAAAGGTTTTTCTTGACTTCCTACAGACTGGAGCAGATATCAGGCAAATGCCTTCCCTCTGACTCTGGGATTTTCCCAACAGCTCTGTCATCTGCCTGCACTGGTTTTCATCTCTGCTATCATCCCACAGGCTAGGGACCCACAGGAATGTCTCTGAAACCTACCAAGAGCTATGCATTCACACTGATTTTTCCAATGGAGCACCATAGTACACAAGGTCATTTACTGAGCACACCTTCACAAAGCAACTGTCATGCAGGTGGGGTCAGGCACATCAGAGCTGTAGTCAGTTTGGAGCAGATGCAAGGGACCTTGACAAGGTGCCGCTGGCAGAGCCTTCCAGCATGACAAAGTGATGGAGCCCCTGCAACTGTGAGGGCATGAGGTTCACGGGCCAGCAAGCGGCAGAGGACGTCATGGCTGCAGAGTTCCCCCTGCATCACATTAAGGTGGGAGGCCATGCCGCCACTGTCCCAGAGCTGGGAGCCAGTGGCTCCCAATAGTCACATTCAGAAAAACAAAGGGTCATATGCACCTGAATGTTGAAGAAGTGGTCTGAGAATGATCAAGCCATCCATACATGGCACAATGTACAGCCAGGTCCATGAGAGAAGAAAGGAATGAGTACCACTGACAGTGAGAAGAGATATGACTGAGGCTGCCATTTCAGGTCCTCTCGGCCTCCTGTCTCCGTTCCTGCTTCACGTGGTCTCTGACCAACTTCACACAAATGGAATGAGTTGCCTGCCCCCTGCCCTTGTCTCTGCCACCCCTTCCCCCTGAACATCTTTACTGACATCCCCAGAGAGGCCACCACATCTACACACACGTGCATGAAGAAGCCAAGTGTTAGTACCCCAAGGACAAAACTTTATCCAATGGCATACGGAACCAGTGGGCAAGTTCCTTCCCTGCCCCCCTTCCTACACCCCAAGGGTCAGCTTCTTAGGAGCCCTGGACTCTCAATCAAGTCCAGATCAGTAAGATACCTTACCAAGGCCCCCTCCTGCACTGCTCCACTGTCCTGGTCCTTATGCCTTCTCCCTGGGCTTGCACTCACCAAGGAAAGAATCCTTCACACAGAGGCACCACACAGCATCACCTACACAGAGAATGTGTGTGGAGGCCTAAGTCATAGGACCTCACCACTAGGTCTTCAAGGCAGTCTTGTTTGACCCCCAAACCTCTACTTCCATTTTACAGATGAGGAAACTGAGACCCAAAGCTAAGAAGGGAATTTATTGTCCAACGTCATACAAAAATTTTTAAAGCAGGAGTGGCTATATTAATATCAATAAATAGGCTTCAGAGAAGAGGAATTTCTAAAGACAAAGAATGATATCACATAATGATAAAAGGACCAAACTACCAGGAAGACATAATAATCCTAAATGCGTATGCACCAAACAACCGAGCCTCAAAACACATGACACAAAAACTGATAGAGCTGAAAAGAAAAACATAAAACTAAAATTATAGTTGGGACTTCAATACTCTCAGCAACTTACAGAACCACTAAGGAGAAAATCAGCAAAGATATTAGAAGGTTTGCAACCAACACAACCACACAATGAGTTCTAATTAACATATGTAGAGGGATGCCTGGGTGGCTCAAGTTGGTTAAGCATCTGCCTTCAGCTCAGGTCATGATCTCAGGGTCCTGGGATGGAGTTCTACATCAGGCTCCTTGCTCAGCAGGAAGCCTGCTTCTCCCTCTGCCTGCGACTCCCTCTGCTTGTGTGTGCGCTCTCGCTCTCTCTCTCTCTCTCACTTACTTTCTCTGACAAATAAATAAAATCTTTAAAAAAAAATATGTAGACCATTCCACTCCAAAATATGTAGAACATTCCACCCCATAATTCTATAAGTGGCCACAGAAAATTCACTAACACAGACCATATTCTGGTCTAGAAAACCGTTTTTTAACAAACTGATGGCTATGAGGTGGGGGGGAGTGTGCATTGGGGATGAGGTAAATAAGTGATGGGGATTAAGGTGTGTACTTGTGATGAGCACATAGAATCTTGCATAGAAGTATAGAAACTTGCATAGAAGTATAGAATCACTAAAATGTACACCTGAAACTACTACTATACTGTATGTTTACTAACTGGAATTTTTAAACTTAAAAATACACTCTTGACAACTGAAACTAAAATAATATTGTGCATCAACTGTACTCAAATTTAAAAAAATGTTTTAAGTATCAACAAGTTTAGAAGAATTGAAGTCACACAGACTGAGCTCTTAGACCATAATGGAATGAAACTAGAAATTGATAAAAACACAACAAGAAATCCTTTAGACACATGGAAATTAAACAGCACACTTTTAAATAATATACTAGTCAAAAAGGAAGCCTCAAAGCCAATTTATTTTATTTTGTAAAGCCAATTTAAAAATACATGGAACACAATGAAAAGGGAAACACAACATTTGTGTGATGCAGCTAATGCAGGGCTGAGAGGGAAATTTATAGCACAACTTATATTTGTATTTATTATTGATATTTACATTAGAAATTAAGAACCTGATCAATAATTTCAAATCACCCTAAGTTCCTACATCAAGAAACAGACCAATAGAGCAAAATATGTGGAAAACAAGCACAAGGAATGCAACAATAAAAAGAGAAGTAAATGAAAATGAAGATAGAAAAAACACAGAAAAATCAATGAAACAATAAATTGATTCTTTAAAAATATCAATGAAATTGATAAGCCTCTAGCAAGACTAACAAAAATAAAAATATAGAAGACACAAATCACCAATATCACTCCAGATTCTACAGTCATTAAAAAGATGATAAGGGAATACTGTGAACAGATTTATACTTTATACTCATAAATTTGACAACTTAGAAGAAATGAACCAATTCATTGAAAATTATAAAGTACCAAAACTCAATCAAGATGAAATAGACATCTGACTAGCCCTATAACCATCAATTAAGTTGAAGTCATAATTTGAAAGCTTCCAAGAAAGAAATGTCCAGAACCAGATGATTTCACTGAAATTTGCATCAAACATCTGAAAGAAAAATTAACATCAACTTTACACAATCTCATCCATAAAACGGAAAAGGAGGGGATGCTCTCATACCAAAACCAGAGACAAAACTACATCCTCTCATAGACTTAGACAAAACTACATCCCTCTCATAGACTTAGATACAAAACCATCAGTGAAATTTAAAAGAAATCCAACAACATACCACAAGAATTATACACTGTGATCAAGTGCAATTTATTCTAAGAATCAAGACATACTCAACATTTGAAAATCAGTCTGTAAAATCCACAATATCAACAAGCTAAAGAAAAACCACATATCATATCAGTTGATGCAGAAAAAGCATTTAACAAAATCCATACCATTCACAATTTAAAAATAAAAAATCTCAGAAAACTAGGCATAGAGAGGAATTACCTCAGCTTTTTAAAAACATCTCCCCCACAAAAAAGCTATAACTATTACTATTTGCACTTAATGGCAAAAACAATCCTGAATATTTCTCCCATGAAACTCTAGTCCCTAAAATAAGGCAAGAAAAGGAAAATGAAGGGCATTAAGAAGGAAAAAAAAATAAAAACAGAAGATGACATAATTAACTACATAAAAAAATCTCAAGGAATTTACCTAAATAAATAAATAAACAAACCCTCCTATGACTAATAAATGAGTTCAGCAAAGTCAGAGTATATAAGATTGACACACAGAAATCAATCACATTTCTGAAATAAAATATAGAAAGCAAAATTTAAAACGCAATACGATTTATAATTGCTCCAAAGAAAGTGAAATAGACATACATTTAACAAAACATGTATAGGATCTATATGCTGAAAATTACAAAATGCTGATTAAAACAATCAAGGAAGACTTAAATAAATGGAAATCTATTCCACTTCTTGGATATTCCATGGATTGGAAGACTCGAAATAGTGAGATGTCAATTCTCCCTCAAATTGACTGATAGATTTATTGTTATGCCAGCAAGGTACTTTGTAGACATGGAGAAACTTATCCTAAAATTTATATGGAAAGATACAGAAACTAAGATAATAAAAAATCTTGAAATAAGAAAAATTTAGTGGGAAGAATCTCACTACCTAATATTAAGGCTACAGTAATCAATGTGATATTGGGAGAGGAATTAATACACAGATCAATGGAACAGAATAGAGAACACAAAATAGAACCACACAAATATGCCCAAGTAATTTTAGACAAAATTACAAAACCCTAATTGGTTTTTCAAAAAACAAAAAACAAAGAAACAAACCTTGACCTAAACCTCACATCCTACACACACACACACACACACACACACACACACACATCATCATCATCATCATCATCATCATCCAAAAACTTGACACCAAAAGCATTATCAAAAGGAAAATTTAATAAATTAGACCTTGTTAAAATTTAAAACTTTGGTTCTGTGAATACCTACATAAAGAAGATGAAATGAGAAGCTACAGACCAGGAGAATATATTTGCCAACTATATATCTTTAAAAGAAAAAAAAAGGACTAGTATCTAGAATATATAATGAATGATCAAACCCAACATTAAGAAAATAAATCCAGTATTAAGATGAACAAAAGACATGAGAACACATTTCACTCAATAGGATACACGGAAGGGAAATAAACCCACGGAAAGATAACCTACGATCGATTATCAGCCACTAGAGAAAGGCAAATTGAAACCACAAGAGATAACATTCTACCTATGAGAATAGGTAGAAAATAGTGACACCACCAAATACTGGGGGAGCATGTGGAGAAACCAGATGGCTCACATTTTGAGCATATCAAATGGTACAGCTTCTCAGGAAAGCAGTTTGTCAGTTTCTTTGCAAAGGAAATATGCAATTGCCATGGGACTCTGAACACTAGAGAAATGAAGACTTGTGTTCACACAAAAATATATACACAAATGTTCACAGCTTCTTTATTCGTAATAGCCCAAGCCGGAACCAGCCCAAAGGTCCTCCAACAGGTGAATCGTTAGAGTGATGCCTCCATACAGTAGGATGCTAACCAGTTATAAAGAACAAACTCAATACACAGAGCCTGGAGGAATCTCCAGGGAATTATGCTGAGGGGAAAAAAAGGCAACGTCAAGGAGATTATATTATTTCTTTCATAAAAATTTTTGAAATAACAATACTTAAGAAATGGAGGACAAACTCCCAGTTGCCAGGGTAGGAGAGGTTGGGGGGTAGGTAGAAGCTAGCAGTGGGCTATAAAATGCCCACAAGAGGGAACTTTGGGGTATTAACACTGCTCAGTACTTTACTGTGGTGGTGGGTATGTGAGCCTACCCACGTAGATGAACACACGGGTGGTCACGCGCGCGCAAGCGCGCGCACACACACACGAGCCGAAGATAGCAGGTATGTACTGTCCCTCGGTTGTTTATTTCTTTACCACTGCCTGGGACCCTTTAGGTCAAAAGCCCACAGGCCCCAAATTCCAATTTTCACATATCCAATTATTTTTATAAATAGCCTGAACAAGCAAGGCTTTAGCCATTTAGAGACCGCCTGCTTTGCATACCCCATGGAAACTCTCCCAATAGCTGTTGCCTACTGATAAGATAAAAAGCCCAAAGCTGTTGCTACCCTTCCCAGCTCTGTGACCCAGAGACACCTGGTGTGCTGTTGAGTAACATCACCTAGACATATGAGCCTGCTCTTCTGCCCCCTCTTCTGAGTAGGGACTACCCCTCCCCCCGCCGGACCTCACAGTCTCTAAATAGATCTGGGCTGGGAGGGGTTCCCCACATGCAGCCCTGTCCCAGCATCACCCAGTTAAGCCTGTCATGTGTTACTGCCTGTCACGGTCACGTCCTCCCCTGATCAGCCTCACACCTCAAACCATTAGACTCACACACGCACGCGCACACAAGCAAAAGCAAGTAAAACTGGTAAATGTAAATAAGATGAGAGGGTTGTGTCAATGTCAGCATGTACTTTGTGATATACGCTGTAGTTTTGTGAAGTGTTGCCATTGAAGGAAACACAGTAAGGGTAGGATAACATTATTATTTCCTACAACTTCATGTGAATTTACAATTATCTCAGTAAAAAATTCCTCTTAAACTATTTACGGCTACTTGCAAGCTCTGCCCACACCTGTCCCACCAAGTTAAGTGATAAAATGAACAGGGCTTTCCTTAGGCTTGTGTGTTCGCAAGGCAGACACACACCTCCAACACAGCAGCCCTACAGGACTGCACATACATACAGGCACACACATGTGTATACATCTGTGTACACACATGCACACCCGGACAGGCCCTATATGGGGGTCCTCTGTCCTCTTCTGCTGGGGAGAACAGGAGCTCAGAGTCCTACAAGTGCATGTAGGACCCTACGCTCAGTTCCCATCTCTGGCCTCTTGAGCTAGACATGGTAACACTGAACCCTAACAGTCTTGTCTGTAAAATGGGGATATGGCCCCACCCTCAGTGTTCTTCTTATGAGACCAGAAATAGCATCTATGAAGTGGGTATCATCATCCTCATTTCATAGATAGGGACCATTGGGATAGGGCAAGGTCAACATCCCTGTCCTGGACATTTTGTCCTGTGTGCCCCCTCCCACTATGTGTCTGGGTCATCAGGAACCCACATAGAACCTGTGGGCATCAGGACACATGCTCAGCCCTGATCAAATTCAAATCTGGACTTTATTAAACAAATGCTTTTATTCTTCAAAACCGCAGGCCCACATGCTAGAGCAGGAAGACTTCCAGGAGCTACAGGGTGGAGAGAGAGATGGGGGAGAACAGGAGAGCTTCAGGGGCAGACCCTCAGGCTCGGACACAGGAAGTCTGGGGTGCCAGAGGGGGTCACCCATGGTTCCACCTCTTCCCTGCCACCTCCTCCCCAACACACTGAGCCACACAGCACCTTTTCCAGACTGTTGATGGAACCCTCAACCCCCACCATGTGACCAGCTATGCCCTGCCATGTCCACGGCCTCCCTGGTGGGGTGGATGGGACAGGATGAAATTCCAAGAGGACTTCTGAGATGCCCTGAACCCAGTAACTGGACAAGGGAGGGGAGAAGTAACCGAGGCACCTCCAAGAAAAACATGGCAGATGACTGAGTCCAACCACTCCTCCTGGGCAGCTGCCACAACTGGGCTCCATGCTCAGCACATCTGGTCAGGGGCAGAGACCCCAGGGTATGTGGAAGTGGACCCCCAGAGTGTCCCAAATGTCAGAACAAGGCCAAAATAATCAGAAGCCCAAGAAGCCCTGGTAATATTGTCCTCGAGCAGCAACTGAGGGATTGTGTCCGGGGGCATCTGGGTGGCTCAGAGGGTTGAGCATCTGCCTTTAGCTCAGGTCATGATCTCCAGGTCCTGGGATCGAGCCCCATGTCGGGCTCCCAGCATGCGGGGAGTCTGCTTCTCCCTCTCTCTCTGCTTCTCCCCCTGCTTGTGCTCTCTCTGTCTCTGTATTTCTCTCAAATGAATTTAAAAAAAAGAAATTCCTACGTCCATAAGAGGCTGGCAATCCCCCTCTCCCACCCCACTGTCCTGGACCTCTTTCAGGCAGAACCTGGGAAGGATGGGGGCTGGGTAACTTGGGGCTGGCCCAGTGCTCCACACATAGACAGGAGACAGCTCACAGACAGGCGTGGAAAGCCACCCTTATCTATATGCTAAATAGTCCATGCAAGGATTACAGGGTTAATTAAGCATCTCCGCCCTCCTTCCATTTTATCTGCCCTCAACACAGAGGCGAGAAGAAGAAATCACAACCTCTGATCAAATTAGCTGTCCACAAGCTGCTCGGGATTCTCCCCTTCACAAGGCTTCAGAAACCAGCCCCCAAAGTTAATCATGTTTATTTCACAAGGCACCAGGGATTTAAAAAGTGATTAGGAATCAAACCCAGGAGCAACCAGCCCCTGACCCTCTGCTCTCAATTTCCTTGGTGCAAAGAGGGTGTTTTATCACTGCATCCAGGCCACATGCCCCCTGAGGTGGGATGACCAAGTTAGGAGGAAAATGACTGTGGAGGCAGGAGGCCGAGGGAGGCCTGAACGTGAGAGGCTTCCTCTTCTCTCCTGGACCCTCCATCCAGCAGCCCAGGGCTTCATACTGTCACAGGGGAAATGGTTTCTTCCAGGTGTCTGCCCCCTGTGTGTCCCAGAGAGTGACCTGGATTCTCTGTGCCCCGGGTTTCTTGCTGATTATAGGGGGACATGGCATCCACCTAGTGGAGGAAGCCCATGAAAGGCTGTGGGAAGGCTGTGGGCAGCCCGTGCAGCAGGCATCGAGGCAGAATGGGCAGAACGTCGATTTTCATCCTTCCCTTTGTTGACCAAGAAAAGAGGATGTACCAGAATGAAACAAAAGCATTTATCTGGGGTCTTAGGATTGCAATTTGGGAAGCACAAGGTAGGATAGCAACCCAAACTGTGTCTTGTTGAGGAGTAAAAGCCCGGGATCTTTATTGGCAAACTGCGAGAATATCCAGAAACTTGCACAAGTTGTCTTCCAAAAATTCTTATTGGAAGCTATAATTACATTTTACAATGTACAAAATTATCTGAGTACATTATGACAGTTACTAGGAAAATATTTTTTGCAGAGTGTCCAATTTTTATCAGGAGTATGGCTGCAACAGTCCTGTGTTCAGTCATATGCTCTTGCCCAGTTCAATAGTTCAATGCAGTTTCTGTTTCAGAAAAAAGCAAACAACAACAACAGAAGAAAACACAGGATGAAGTTTCAGTCCCCAGAATAATTTCTCATGCTCGGAGGTTTTACACAGGTTCATGCCTTCCATTTATCCCTCAGTTCCCCAGTCTTGAGTTCCTGTTATTCCTCCCCCCGCCCCCAAAAAAAACCCACAAAACAAAACAAAACAAAAAAACTCTGATAATTCAATGTGAACTCAGCAGTAGGCTGAAATGCCATGGAAAGCAAGCATCAGTAAGTATGTGGTGAACAAATGAGCTGGAAGGGCATAGGGGTCAGTAGGTGGCTGGAGGGCCTGTCGGGCATCCTTGATGAACACTAATCACCATCCTCTTCCCTGCCAGGGTCAAGGCTGGCCTCACAAGCCTCAAGAAGCACCCCAAGCTCCATGCCAACCAACCAGAGTTGGAATCAAGATAAAGCCCATCGGTCAAGCCCAATACAGCTGCTTACAAACTGAGCCCCAGGGAGAGGCAACTCATGAGTCACAGTGACAGAAGCAGAGAGGGTTTGGCTCTCCTGACACTCTCCACTCCCAGACTGAGTTCATCTGTGTCAGCCTTGTGTCCCTGGACAGAGTGCAGCTGTGAGACCTGAGACCAGGCCCCCTCCCCACAGGGAGCCTGCAACGTCCACAGCCCCAGAATGCTGTGGGGGTTACTTCTGTGATTAGGGTATGTTACTTGGGACAGCTGACTTCAAGAATGGAAAACTATTAGGGCCTACCCTAATCACATGAGCCCTTTAAAAAGCAGAGAGTGTTCTCCAGCTGGTGAGAGCAGAGGAAGTGGGAGGTTCCAAGCAGAAGAAGGATTTACTGCACCTCAGCTGGCCCGAAGAGGGAGGGGTCGCATGTCAATGAGGACAGGAGGCCTTTAGAAGCTGAGAGCAGTCGCCAGGGGGCAGCAGCAGGGCACTTCAGTCCTACTACCACACGGAGATGAGTTCTGCCAGTGAAATGAATGTGTGTGCACAAAGCCCCTACATAGACCCTTCTGGAAAGAAGGCCTGCAGCTGGCCAGCAGCCAATCCAGAGGGTACTTGGCATCACCTATCACCAATCCGCAGGGAGCTCTCAGCTCCCACCTGCCACAGGGGCTGTTCTCAAAAGGACAAAAGATGAGTGCTGGGGAGGAAGTGGGGAAAGGGGGAACTCAGTGCACTGGTGTGGGAATATAAAGTAGTAGTATAGCCATTATGGAAAATGATATGAGCTACCTTATGGCCCAGCAGCTCCACCTGTGGGCACATAGCCAAAGAAATTGAAACCAGGATTTGAAAAGATATCTGCACTCCTGTGTTCACTGCAGCATCATTCGCAATAACAAAGACACGGAACAACCTAAGGTGTCCTTGGACAGATAGCTGGATAAGGAAACAACAGAATACTATTCAGCCTTTAAAAAGGAGTAAATCCTACCCTTTGCTATAACATGGATGGAGCTGGAGGACATTACATGAGCAAAATAAGCCAGACACAGAGAGGCAAATACTGCATTATCTCACTAAACTCAGAAGCAGAGGGTAGAATAGAGGTTATCAGGAGCTGGGGACGAGGGGGAATAGAGACAGGCTGGTCAAGGGTACAGGATGAAGTTGTGCAGGATGAATACATCCTGGAGATCTAAAGTGCAGCGTGGTGACCAAAGTCAGCAACACTGTGTGTGTGCTTGAAACGCGCCATGAGGACAGACCTCAGATTAAACCTGGCCATGGGCACACACACAGAGGATAACTGCGAAGTGATGGATGTGTTGACTTGATTGTGGTGGTCATTTCACAATGTAGGCATGTATCAAACCATTGCTCTGTACACCTTAAATATATATAATTTTTATATGTCAAAGAAAAAAAAAAGAACGAGGAAGAAAACCATCATTCCCCAGAGCCTCCTGAAGAAAACTCGGGCTGGGCAAACCTCCTATTTCAGCCCTTGTGACTCCCTGAGCAGCCACAGCAGGGTGAACTTCTGACTTTCGGAGCTGAGAGCTAATACAGCTTCAAAGTCAGTGGTACTTGCTACATAGCAGAGAAAACTAATAGAGGGGGGATGTGCAACGAATGCACAAGGAATTAATCTCAGGTGAATTAAATTGCATCACACTTGGTCTGGTGGGGCAGAGAAGGAACCACCTTGAATGGAATTCTACTTTATTAGACACTGGGGAGAGACACAGGATCCACCAACATGTTCTTGTCGTAACTTATGCAAATCTGACCCAATGAAAGAAAATCCTCGTTATGCTCCAGGATGATGGGAACTGGCGATGGCCCTGATGAGTTCACCAAATGCTGCTGCAGATTTTTCTAAGGAGGCAGAAAGTGGCCCTCATGGTATCTCTGCAGACCGCAGTAGGTAAGGGAGAGGGTAGGGAGGGCTTGCCTCCCTTACAAAGCTTCTTTGCCCTTTCTTTACACTTTCTCCTTTACAAAGCTTCAGACGTCTTGCTGCTGAAGGCACCCACTATGCCTCACACCTCCATTCCTGTCCGGCCCCGGTGGTTGTAGATGCCTGGCAGCTCTTAGATAGCCCTCCCTTTGACCTAGTGCATGACCTGTCCTGGCACCCAGTACCCAAGGCCTGTCCTCCCAACAGTGTAAGCCTGTGTGGGCAGGAACCCATCTACTGCCTTGCCCCATCCCCAGCCCAATGCCAGGCCCTGTGAGGCACCAATAAATATCTCACGCACCGCAAATGCACAGAGATCCAGCAAACCCCATGTGTAAAATAATTGAGCAGCAAAGCTGTGAGCCACCACAGCAGAGCAGGGGAAGAGCTCACCCAGGAGCTGTGGCGTCCACCACGTTTCTTCCTAAAGGCTGTGCATTCCCCTCCGGACTGCAGGTAAATGTGTGGTCTGATCACACTGGTCACCAGCTCTCCATCACCATACTCTGCTAAAATGACATCAGTGGATTTTTTTTTTTTTAAATATCTGAATCCATAAGGACTGAGAGAATGAGGGAGGGGACAGCAGCAGATACAAAACTGCAGGAATGTTTTGGAATCTAGAAAAAGGCTCGAGAGAGTAACTGACCCAGGAGGATCTGGGAAGCTGCCCTTGGTGAAGGGCAGAATCAGGGCACAGGAAAGGCAGTTACCTGGCCCCAACACCCCTGCAGAGCCCAGGATAGGGACGCCCAGGGCATACCTGGAGGCTAGAAAGAAGTATGGGGAAGAGGCCACCTTTATTATCCCAGGTGGGACACCTCAGGAGGGCCACCATCAGGAATTCTGCCAAGCAACAGACAAAACGTGCACTGGCCTGGGGAGGAAAATCCCAGGACTGGTAAAAGGTGATGGATGACTGGTGGCTCAGGGGCTCTCCAGGACCTCTTCAAACCTGTGACTCAGGACACCAAAGGTTTGTTTCTGGAGAAATTAAGCCAGAAGCCTCCAGTGGGGCGGGTGGGGTGGGGGGACCCAAGCACAACTGAGGGTGGGTGTGAGATGCAGACTGAAAACAGAGGAGGAAAGAAAGTCTGAACTCCAACAGCGGAACCACCACCACCCCGCCTGCTCCTGGCTCGCACCCAGAGAGGGGACACAGAAGGATTACTGTGCAGACCCCACATTCTCACGTTCAGGGATCCCCAGTGACAAGGTCTCATTGCCAGCTGCTCTCATACAGCGAGGCCTCTGGTTGACCAGCACCCCCATACTCCAAGGACTCCCCACTCACTCTGAGTGCTTCATTGTTAAAAATGAATTGGCAGCCAGCAATCACCAAAAATTTGAGGCAATCTTCTAACACAGGAAAAATGAAACCAAAATAGAAAAAAAAGGGAGGAAAAAATTTAAATCAGAAAGATCCTGCAGGCACAGAACAAGAATAGAGTTCTGTAGGGAAAGTAACAGATGCACAAAGTACTCTTGGAAATTCAAATAATAATGGCTGAAATAAGTAGGAAAAAAATTAGAACAGAAAGAGATGGAAAGCAGAAAAGACAAGAAACTGAAAAGGTCAATTCAGAAAATATTCAGTCTAATATATTATCCAGAAAGAGAGAACAAAAAAGTTAATGAGGGAAATTATCAAGAAATGATACTAAATATTTTGCAGATCATCTTAGTCTGTTCAGATGACTGTAACAAAAATACCATGAACAGCAAACACTTTTTCTCACAGTGCTGGAGGCTAAGTCCATGCCCACAGCCCTGGCAGATTTGGGGTCCAGTGAGGGCCCGCTTCCTGATTCACAGACATCCGTCTTCTCTCTGACTGTGTCCCCACATGGTAGAGGAATGACGGAGCTCTCTGGGGCCTCTTTTATAAGGACCTTGCTTCCTTTTCTGAACAAATCACCTCCCAAAGGACCCACCATCACATTGAGGATTAAGTTTCAAAATATGAATTTGAAGGGAGAGGGACACAAATTTTAGTCCATAGCACAGGTCTTAAGGTTCAGATTGAAGGGGTCCACTGAGCTCCCAGCAAAATGCAAGAAAAACAACCCACACCCACTACTACATCCTCATAACATCTTAGAATTCCAGGGAGAAAGAGTAGATCCACAAAACTTCCAGAGGGAAGAAAAAAAGAAAGTTGGTTATAAAGGAATGAGAATGGCATTAGACTTTTCAACAGTGAAACCAGAAATTAGAACATAATGGAGCAATGCTTTCAAAATTCTCAGGAAAAGGAAATTGTCTAATCTAGAATTGTATATCTAGCTGTATGACATTTGTATTGCTCTTTAAATCTCCAGCTTACCCTCCTTCTGTTTGTAAAGATTAGACAGATAAAACTGTTTCCCAGACCTGCTCATAGCCACTGTCCTGGATATAAATTGGGTTCTGCATTAGGGGGAAGCAATTTTCATGAGGCTTCTGGCAGTCAATCCTGGTTAAGAAGGGGCTCACGTTCCTTGAACAGGGCCCCAGATTCCTCCCTGCTGCTTTCTTGGTGTGACACCAAGCTATGGCAGAGGTGGAGGTGGCCTCTTTCTCTATGACTCAGCCTGCATGGAAGAATTGAGGGTCTGTGCTCTGGCTATCTCGTGGGGAGCAGCTCCCTAGTGGGCAGTTCTGTACTATCCTGAAAATCCTCCCAAGAGGGCTTACCTAGAAATTGTTTCTTTAGCCTTTCCAAAAATGGTGTGAACCGTTATCACGATTTCTATTTCCATTGAGCATTGGACCCTGAGGACACGCCTACCAGCGGCCCTGGTGACCTTGTCCCTGACTCCCCCAGCCTCCCTCTCCTGGCCTGTGCCACCAGCTACTGTGTGCTGGGTTCCTTTGGTCTCCAGGTGACCACCCTCGGGCCCAGGCAGAGTGCCTGGAGTGAAGGTGCCCCTAAACCCCGCCCCTGCCTTTCACAGGACAAACTCTGCCATCTGCAGTGTAGTATCCACCCCAGGGCTCCCTGGCAAGGCTGAGTTGCGCACTCCCCTTGAAACTGAACTTGGCCTGGCTTCCTCCTCCCTGCCCTGCGTTCCCCAACGCCTCCCACTTGCTCCTTGGAGTATCTTCTTAATGAATCATCTTCACACAAATCCATGTCCCAGAAATATTTTCTGACATCTAGGGACCCTAAAAATTTACTTCTTATAACTTAGGGAGCTACTAGAGGACATGCTTCAGCAAAATGATGGTGTGAAGCAGGGAAGGGAGCCATGGGACCCAGGAGTCCATCCAGAGCGTGGGCTGCATAGGGAAGCCCTCTGAAGACAGGCTGCTCAGGGATCTTCAGAAAAATATAGAGTCAGAAATCCCACATGGGAGGGCCTGGGAATAAAGGAAGTTGGTAGAACGTCAATTTGACTATTTGGAATATAATAATGATTCACAAAGAAATGATCTGGCAAGGGCGCCTGGGTGGCTCAGTTGGTTGAGTGTCTACCTTCAGCTCAGGCTGTGATCACAGGGTCCTGGGATTGAGCCCTGTGTCGTCATACTCCCTGCTCAGCAGGGAGTCTGCTTCTCTGTCTCCCTCTGCCCACCCCTGCTCCTCGCTCTCTCAAATAAAAAATAAAATCTTTTTAAAAAATGATCTGGTTAAGTATTTAGGAGAAATAAATAGAGGAACATAGAAAACCAAATAAAGGGAAAACAGGCATATACTAAGGCCAGGAAACATCATCATAGTCTATTTCACTTAGCAGTAAGCAAAATGTCCTGTCCTAGGAACAGAAATACTATTGATTTAACCAAAAGTTGTGATTAAAAGTACACCAAAGGATGGAGGAAGGGCCAACGCAAGGAAGTGTGTACAGAGCTAAATCACCATCTACCATTGCAGTCAATAGACAATGCTTATAATCGATTAATCAAGAAATAGCAGTATCAGCATATTATTTCAAAATATGGAAGTAATTATCAGCATTGCAAACAAAAATCTGTTTGATATGAACTTGTCTTTTTAAGCCCCATTACTTTCAACAAGATGAAGCATGACTTCTGACGGAAGGTACGTACACACACCCACATGCCTCCCACACGGCAAGTGAGGCCGGAAGAATAACAGAGCCACGGAGGAAGCAGGGGAGGAGGTTGATGGAGAACATAGCACATACAGAAGCCCTCCTCTCAGGGGTCCATGAGGGTAACAGCCAAGGAGGGCTCAATAGCCATACAACATTGGATGCCCTCCATACTCAGCAATTTAAAAACTCACCCTCTGTCTGCAAACTCCCGCCCGCCATCAGCCACAGCTGCCTCAAATTGCACACCACAGACTCCTGTATCTGAGCTCAGCACTGCTCTCTCTTCAAGAGCAGAGCTTCCCTGCCGGAGCTGCACACCACATGTGGGATTGGAACAGTGCAGGCTGGGTGCCCAATCCAGCCGCACGGCCCGGCCAGGCAGCTTCGAGTCCCAGAACCTCAGCTTGTCCATGCAGTGGGTTACAGAAACAGCCACCATCCTTGGAAGCCCCTCCTATCATGCTGGGCTGCCCCAGGGGTTTGCTTTGGCCAACGGCCAGTGACAGAAGTGATATGGTATCCACCCTGAGTCTAGACCTAAAAAAAGCCTTGTGGCTTCCATGCTTGCTGCTTTCAGAACTCTCTGCTGGCATGGGAACACGCTCAAGCTCACTGGCCACAGTGAGAGGGACTGTCACCCCTGCCCCAACCCCAGCCAACTGCCAGCTGACTTCCAGACTTGGGAATGAGGCCACTCGGGACCAGCAGGCCCCTCTCCACTTAATAGCATCAGTCTGGCCCAGGCCAGACCAGAAGGAACCACCAGTAGAACTGTGAGCCAAATAGACAGGGTCATGTTCTTCAAGACACTCAGTTTTGAACGGGTTTGCTCTGTAACAAAGAAAACCGATGGGCCTTCTGTGTGAAATGATGATGCCAACACTTAATTCACAGGGTTGTTAAGATGTAATGGTGATATGTGAAGTCACCATAGGAGCTCAAAAAATATTCTTTACCTTCCGCACCCATCTCCAACGCCTAAATGCAAAGGAGTTTTTAGCAACTGTTCTTTTTCCACAGAGGAGTCCAGAGAGTGAGGGCAGGGCTCCCAAAGGAGAGAGAGGAGGACTCCTATGCAGAGTTCCCAACCCCTTCTAGCCCTGCAGTCCGGGCCGCACAGCCACCTGATGGAGCAACAAGCAGCTCAGCTCCGCAAGCAGCTCTGAAAAGGTGAAGACTTAACTACTGTAACTGGCTGACTGATTTTGCAATCACATTTTAAGATGCATAATCTGCCACCATCTACAATGGCCATTGTAGCTTCCTTCCAGGGGAGTTTTAGCCCCATCACCTATGGACTAGACCTGGTGCCAGGAGGCACAGGAAATGACTCTCCCAGTCATACTGGAATTGTAGCAAACATAGCTCATGGCAGGCCCACCAGCCATTTCCCAGATGTCAGGGGTGAACTAAATTATGAACCAGAACCCAAGGGGTCTGCACTGACCCTGCAAGACCTGCTTCACTTAGCCACTGCACTCAGGCTTATCTACTTCACTCTGACTTACACAGGGACCTCACTTCTCCCTAGGGGTAGGCCCTGGAATTCTGCAGAAGAGCACTAGGTTTGGAGTCTGAATACCTGGTCCAAGCCAGTTGTTCTACATCTAATAAACAACATGGCCGCAAGACATACACTCCTGCCCACAACCGTCTATTGTCCACCAAAGACCTGAGACCCTCCAAGAAAGTGGGTTTGGTTGCTCTCTCCCATGCAGGCCCCCACCAGAGAGAACCAGGTGTTTTGGGTCTGCTAAGAGTGTCCCAAGTACCTGGGGCACCTGGGTGGCTCAGTCAGTTAAGTGTCAGACTCTGATTTCAGCCCATGTCATGGTCTCTGGGTTGTGAATCTGAGCCCCACATTGGGCTCCCTGCTCTCCAGGGAGTCTGCTTGAGATTTTCTCTCTCTCTCTCTCTTTCTCTCTCCCCCTCCCTCTGCCCCTCCCCACACATCCTTTCTCCCCCTCTCTCTCTCCCTCTCTTTCATAAATAAATAGATAAAAAAAAAATTTTTTTAAGTGTCCTAAGCACCTAAGCTAGGCCCAAGGCAAGATGTTATCCCTACCTCCCAGGAGGCACAGCCTAGAATCAAAGTGTTTCAAAATTACAAGGACCTTACAACTCATTGAGTCCACTCAAGCCCCCCTTTTATGTGTAAGTGAATAGCCACCCGGAGAGGGGCAGTGACTTGTCCAAGGGACCTCAGCTCCTGAATGGCTGAGCACAAAAGCAAATGTTTGACTGCCCACGCAGTGCCCTTTCCAACTGTAGGGCTTTCTCGTGAGTAGATCTCCATGCTTTGAGAGACTATGTGGTCTCCATGCAAGATAGAGTAGCGCCCCAGGCTTTGGCTGCTCTTGGTACCATAGTCTTGACTGTGGGTAACCAACTATCCATCTAGAAGGCTTTTTAACTCGGGAATCAATGCATTCAACCAAGGGATTACTCGGCATTGCTGGGAGACACACTACCTGGGGAGATCTATGAATGGTTGACCTACATTAATGGCAGCCATTATGAAGGGTAGACAGAAGATTCCAAAACCAGCATCTAGAACCATGTGGCCAGTCTGCGTACCTCTCATACCAGATTCTCCGGATTCTCTCCTTGTCTCTTACAGTTCTTGGCCTGTGCTCAGTTTGTGTCATGTCTTGTAACAATTTGCAAATAATTCTCAAACCCACTCAATGCTTCTGCCCAGAGTTTACTTTAAGACACCAATTCTTATCAGTTGGTTTATCTAAGGGTTTGCTTCCTTTACTAAGCTCTGGAAAACCCTTGGCAGGCTACAGCCTCTGGCCACTCCTACCCTGTCAGATGCCATGACTTCTCTGATGTCCAGGGGCCAACACTGGGCCAGAAATAGACAGAAGTCGAACATGCAGAATCTCAGAACATGGTCTTGATTTCTACTGCCCATCAGCCTGTGGGAGACATGATGCCTCTGCTCAGCACTGAGGAGTTCATACCCTATGTACATTTCCCATCCCCTCCTGTCACCATCCCAACCCATATCCCATTACCAACAGAAGGCCCTTGTTGAGAGGGATGACCCAGAGCTCCTGATCCTGAGGACCCACATACTCATCTCACCCGCTGCCTTACTCCATGATACACAGTGTGCAGCTGTGAACACCAGGAAATCCCAGGTGAATCTGCCACACCTCACACACCTCAGCACTACTAATGCTTAGAGTCTTCCTAGGCTTCCTAGTATCTAGTATCTGTAGGTAAGAAAAAACACCAGAATTACATGAATCTTACATAACCAATATGCAGTTATGAATGTTCTATAAAAACAGAGTGTGGGCTATTGGTAGCCAACCTTCTCTCTCTAGGTTGGAAAACACACATAATAGCAGACCTGCAGGGCTGTCCAGTGAGACATGGTTGCCCCCTGCACACCATTTCCAGTACAACTCTTGTTCATTCACACTGGATGTGTAGCCTTTGTCCCCGTATAGGGTCACCCACACCATCTCTCTAGGCTGCTCCACCAAAGCTTCTGCCCAGCTTCATCTCTTGGTCAGGAGGGTCACCTGCTGTTTGGGGACAAGCCAAAGTGGACACATCTTTGCAAAGGACCACGACAGATCCAGGGAAATATAGCCAACCCTCATCCCAGCCCTCAGTAGTAATTCATGTAGTTCCTGTTTAGAAACTTTCTGTTTTATATTGAGTACACTGCATTAACACATAAAATCTGTCACATTTTATAAAATAAGTATATTCTTTAAAATAAAAGGAGATCAAATTTTGAAAGACCAAAAAGCTGGATTTACATAAGCAAATCTCACCCTTCCGAACACTGCGATCACAGCAGCAAAGCCAGAGCCCACGATGAACAAACTGTGCCCAGTGAGAGTGGCAGAAGCCAGGGTGCCTCCCAGGTACCAGGTGTCATGGGTGTCTCAGGGACACCTAATGACTCAGGGACATCTAATATGTGTACACAGCCAGGCCTTCCTTGGACCTGCTACAGTCTGTGATCACTGCTTCCCATCTGTCTCCCACCCTCAAGCTTGCCACCCTGTACCCCACTCCACCTCCCAGCCTGCCCACAGCTGCTTGATATTCAACAGAATGACACCTGTGCCTGGCATTCAGAGCCCACCTCATCAGGTCCCAATTTCACTTCCTGCTACTTCTTTCACCCCAGGGACACTTCACTCCAAGTCCAGGCACCTCATCAATACACACACCAAATAAGCCCCTTTTTTGCCACCTTAAGAAATCCAACCCATGCTTGTACCTCAGATCAGATGGCTCTCCATGGGCAGTGACCTCCCAGGGACCCCTTAACACTTCACCTGTTCCCTCAGGCCCTCCCAAGGGGTCATCCCACTGTGTCTCACCTATCTGTCCACCCATGACCTGCAGAACCTGGAGGCAGAGTTGGGTCTTACCTCTGGAACCCAAGTGCCCACACCATGCCTGGCATGTAGCAAGCCCTCGAAAGATGTCTAATGACTGGATGGCTGAATTAATAAGCAAATGTAGAATAAAACCTATGTGCAGAACAATAATCTCAGGGGCAAAACAAATCCCAATTAACACAATAAGTGGCATTTTGTTGTCTCTATTTTGGGCACACAAAATAATTAGTGTTTGGTACACAGAGAGCTCTGAGTGTGAAGCTGGATGTAATCAAGTGTCAAAACACAGAAACCTAAGGAGAAAAATAAATTGCCCTTGGTTATGAAGGAGAGACTGCTCTGGTTGGATTTTCTCCCTGGAAGAAGGGTGCCTTGCTGCAGATGCCAGGCTGTCACAGCTCAAAAGAGACCCCTCGCAGCTGGGAGGTGTGACAGTCCCACTTCAGACAGGTAACTGAGCCTCTGAGTGCCACCTAACAGGCCTGCTCACCCCAGGTAGTGACATAGAGTATGTTTACTGAGTTCCAAGCATGCCGGGCACTTTATACTCACAAAACCCTCATGAAGTAACTCTCGCATTATATCCATCCTGTCTACATGGAAACCCAAGCTAACCAGGCACATGATTTGCTCAAGTGTTCAGACCCAGGACTGTTTAGATCTAAGACATTCTTATGTACATGATCTGGCAAGGAGACTCAGGAGACTCAGCCTTCAAGTCCATGGCCCTGCTCTGTTGTCAGCTGACTGCTTCCTCCTGAGCATCTTCTCAGTCTCTCTTGGCCTCTTGTTCTCTTAATCTTCAGCCTCCTGCCCCCTTGGCCACCAGTGTGCCCAGTCGTACTGTGGTTTCAACGATTGCAGCCAATGGATTATGCTCCCAAAGTCCCTGACTCCCCCTGCCATGTCCAGATTCACAGATGAGATGCTGCCAAAGGCCAGCAAGGTGACCTTGCACAGGGGGACCTCTGCCCAGGCTCCCTTTTGACCTTCCCATTCATCCTCGCAAATAAAGCATTAATATTTAATCCTTGCCTCAAGCTCTGCTTCCTAGGGAACCCAGGCTAAGACATCACTTTAGTGTTTGCCTAAATTTTCTTCTGTCCTCCTCCTTCCCACTGGAGGCATCTACTGCCCTATGTGGATGGACTTCCTGGAAGATGGAGGCTTCCTCGAAACCGTCTTTTGAGTATTTGTATTGTAATTGACATAAATGAAATTGAACTGCAAATTTCACTCCTGTCCTTGACTTCTGCACTAAGCTCCCGGTTCTCAGACCAAAGGAGATGCTTACATATGCCCAGCCATGGCATCCACTGCTGGATGGTACCCAGGGCACTGCTGCAGGTCACTTATCCCCTCCCCTGATGTGAGCAGATCTCTTAGAACTGATCCAGGTGTGGGACCACTGGTCCCATGCTCCATGCAGTCTAAGACTGCTCTTGCACCAGCAGAACACATGGGGTCCACCTCTCCACATCTAACTGTTATCTGATGTTCTAACCTCCACTATGGATTGGGCGGAAAGCGAGACCTCCCTGTCTGTCTTGTTCCTGGCCAGGTGAGCAGCTTTTCTTCCACTATTAGCCATCTGAGATTCATCATCGCTTCCTCCGTTTTGGTTTTGAGCTCATATTGTCCCAGCAGGACTGGCCAGCCTGACTGGTTACCCTCAGAGAGAGTTTGGGGAGTTTCAAAAGGAGAAGGAGGGCACACATCAAGGCAGAGAGCCCATGGAAGCTAACTCCTCCCCAGTGGCCCCCAGGTGACCCCCAAACCCTTCAGGGTAGGTCCAGGTTTCATGAAGGCCTAAAAAGAATCTTGATTTGATGCATTTCAAGTTTTATTTCTTCCCCATTGCCCACCTTATTGGCTCAGAAACTGCAGATCAGGTGCCTCCGTGAGAAGGCTTCAAGACAAGGATGGTATGGCTACAAATGATCCCATGTGCACCTGCCCCCGAACACTGCTGGTCATCAGAGAACCTCACTGTGGGAGCCCAGAGGCACTGGGTCGCCTTGAGTCACCTGGGCGCCAGGGCGTCAGGCACCCGATCCTTCACAGAACCAGCATCCAACCAGAGGAGCAACAGAGAAACAAGGCACAATTCACTGGCTCCTCACTGCCCACATGGTACTTCCCAGAGTATGTTCCACAAAACCTATTTCTGTGTTACATTAATACAAATCACAAAATAAAAGTGGCTTGGTGGCCCTGTGTCTCAGGGACATTTTTCAGGACCTCCCAGAGCCTCTGACTATCCCCATGTGCCACTGATAAAGGACATTTTCAACTTTCAGTGTTTTGGGATCCTGTTCCTGGGCTCCCAGGGGAGCTAAACTGTAACATTTACCAAGGTCAAAGTGACTGGACAAAACCTCAGAGCACGGGCTCTGTTTCTGCTCTGAGCACATACTGTATGTCTGCTTCATTAAATAACGGAATAAATGAGCAGAAAGGAGCATTCTGAACACAAGATGAGAAAAAGAAAGAGACTTCCCTGGTCCCCATAAGATTAAAGTCCTACAGCCTTGCACACACTCAAGACAGAAGATAATGTCTGTAACTTTCTGGAATGTCCTTTGTCTTGAGGATTTGTAACTCTTGGTGTAAAAAATGTATATAATCCAGCACCAAATGTTCCTACCTCGGAGCATCCTCTCCTTTGTGCGGACTGTGTATCCCAGGCAGCTGTCCTAGTTTGGGCTCCAATAAAACTCTTCCTTTCTCCTTAAATTTGTAAAAAGGTTTGTTCATGCTGCACCGACACCACCACCTCCAGGGCACGCAGCCCGGTGGGCAGCATTCACAGACCTCCTGGACCACCGAGGCCCTGTGGGCTGCCCCCCCAAGTGCACCCTTCAGACTTCACATCTCAAGACACACACTGAGAGAAAGTCACGGCACAGGAGGGAACACAGACTCCTCAATCTGTCACCCGAACCTTTCCCATCTCCACGGCTCCACCCAGGAGGCTCCAGATAACACTCCCCAAATGCCAGGTGCTCTCCCAGATCCTAGGACCTCACACTTCCATACACCCCATCACACTTCCCACTCAACCCAGAGTCCTCTCCTTCTGGAATCCCCTCCGACTTCCCTTCGCAGGGTCAGGCCCTTCTTCCTTCTCAACTTGGCAGCTCTGCACGCAGTTACATGAATTAGACACACTGCAATCGTTTAATTAAGAGACGCACTGTCTATTCCACACAGGGCCCTGGTTAGATGCAGGAGCCCAACTCTCACACATGGGGGTGACAGGTCATATTGGAACCAGGTCCTTGTTCTAGGTGCCTGGGAGCTCAGGCCACTTCCAAATCTTTGGTTGTGGTTGTCATTATTTAACTGTACCAAAACTCTACATTTTCGCTTGCAATATCAAAATACACTTATAGTTATGAAGACACCAGCAGTAGTAAGAGTCATTCAGGGGGAAAGAACAAACTTTATTCCTGTAAGTAAATATGCAGCCCCAGAGGATGGCCTTGCCAGCATCCTGTTGCTCCTTGTGAAAAGCCTCAGCACAGTGTCCATCCTATGTCATTCATAAAGTGATGGCACACACACACATTTCCCCCCCCCCCAAATACATGCACACAAGTTTACACTGCACACAACATATAATAAACGAACTGCATAAACCCCAGCCAAAGGCCCAGACCTTCCTGTCGTCCCAACCCCAGCAAAGACCAGCTCAGGGGCTGCCTGAGTTCCCAGACCACACAGCTCTCCCTCAAAGCCACAGCTCCTCTAGGCATTCCTGAGGCCTGCATTCAAGGTCCACAGCCCCACTCAGAGCACAGAGGCCTTTCCAGAGTAGCCGTGCACATGGGACAGTGAGGTTAAGAATGCATACCAATGGGGTTCTTTGGGCTGGGATCTTAGCCAGTTCAGGAAAATGTCCTCTGCTTCCCAGCCACTCTCCATGGTTCTCAGGAGCTAGGAGCCAAAATCACTCCCTCTGCAGTGGACGGAAGCACCACAGTGAGAACAGCTGCCATCCCCACACCTCCCACAGGCAAGCTGCTGACTGGAGCTATCTGGACTCCAGATAAGGCTGGAAGGACACAAGACTGATTATCCCCTCCAAGCACAGAACCTGATGTGCAGGGAGGTGCAGGGAGGTGCAAGGTCTCTTGCAGCCCAGCCCACACAGCAGGTGCACAGCAAGCTGGCTCCCTCCCCACCTACCAGGGCCTCCCAGCACTCAACTGCATGCATGCCTGAGCCCCAGGGCTGAAGCCAGGCTGCTCAACACAAAACACGCTGGTTCTTTTATTGCATCTCAGGGAGGCGGGAGAAAGAAAAAGCCTCCCCACTTCCTGATGCATTATTTATCAGAAGCACATTAACTGTGGGTGACATCACAGGCATTTGAAGGTAATTTGTGGAAAGTATTGTTAAAGCAATTGATTTGCAAATTCCTTGACAGGGAAAAAGGAGCACGGAACAGGCGGAGAAGTGACATAGAGACTTCTTTTTTTTTAATATATTTGGAATAATTGATTGAAAGCTAAGCTGTGTAGCCAGTGAGAAAATGAGATTATTCTGTCTGTTATGCAAAGAAATTGTATATTGTGCAAAACAGCAGGATGAAGAGCTGTCAGGGCGTCTGAAAGGCACTTGGTCCTTCTGCTGAAGGTAGGGGGGAAGTGTCTTTCCAAATTCAAACCCAGTCCTCATCACTCCCCTTACCCAGAAAGCTGCCACCACATCTCTTCCCATCTTCCCCTCCACCCACCCCCCACTCTGGGCCCTGGGCCTGAGGCCAGACCTGTCCCTTCCCTCCCTCTGGGGCCAGCAAGAACACTGTGCAGTGAGCAGGGGAGGGAGAGGTTGAGACCCTGCCCTGCTCTGCTCTTGTCCTTCACCATCCCTCACCTGGAGACCATTCCCCAGTAATCCCAACTGTGCCTTTCTAACCCACAAAGCTGGCTGTCACTGCTCAGAACTCTCCAGCTCTGACCGCTCATGACCCTAGGATGACCACAGCCTCTTCCTGAGGCCACAGAACCCCTATGACATCCTTCCCACCACACTGCTGCCACACTTCCTCAATCCCAGCATTGTCAAACTGTCCCTAGATTCCCACGCTTGCACAATGACTTCAGCCTTTCTGCTAGAATGGCCGCTTGCTCACCCAGCAGCAAAGTCACTCTTCCCAGACTTAGCTCAAATGCATCCTCCTCCAAGAAACCTTCACTGACTGCCCCATGCAGGTAATCCTGGGTGCTCCTCTCCCTAGGAGCACCATATATTTGCTGGTGGCAAAATTAGTGAGTGCACCCCTGCGTGAATTGATGCTTGCAGGAACCCTTGCCAGAATGAAAGAATCACTGCCTGATTGCCTTATTGGATCCCTTTTTCCCAACTCGGATAAAGCCCTGAGATAGGTAGAATGGGCACCCAGGGTGGGCCCCTGGCTTTGCTAACTGTTCCCACTGTCCTAGGCCAGAGGATCAAGCCAGAGGCTCCCCAGAAGATTACCCAACATTGGTGGGGAGGCCTCGTCTAGGAAAAAAATCCACCATACATGTATACCTGGCCAGCCTCGGGAGCCTACTATCAGAAACAGACACGAACCCCAGGGCATTTGAGCAATCGCTTAGCCCTGCCATCTGCATGTCAGTAACCTTGGGGAGATTCCTCAGCCTCCCTGAGCCCCAGTCTTCTGGTCTGTCAGCTGGGAATCATTTAAGCTTCAATCCCTAAGATTTGAGAGTTAAAACCATAGTGGCTAGACCCCATTGTGCACCCGAGGTAGAAGCTCTTGTTAGGACCACCTCACGCCAATGGCTTTATTTATAGCACACTGAAAATTCCCACCAAACTGACTTGGGATTTTTATGTCCATTTTGAGTATTAGAAAACTGAGGTTCTTGGAGTTGAATTGAGGTTACAGCTGACCTTTGAACAACACTGGGGATTAGGAAAACTGCCCCCCACACAGCCAAAAATCTTCACATAACTTTGACCTGCCAAAAACTTAACTACTAGTAGCTTACTATTGACTAGAATCCTTACCGATAACATAGTCCATTAACATATATTTTGTTTGTTACATGTATTATATCCTGTATTTTTACAATAAAGTAAATTAGAGAAAAGAAAATATTATTAAGAAAATCATAAGGAAGAGAAAATGTATTTACATAACTGGCAGGAACCTAGCCAGACCTGCCCATGCCCTCACAAAGTACCATTATCCCCTAGCTCCTTCCTGCTAACCGTACTCTTCACACAGCAAGCTGGACCCTTGGAGAGGAAGATAAGAGACCTCACCAAGTAACTCATACTGTCAGGTGACCAAGTGTCAGGGTTTACCTAGGACCCTCCTTCCAACCACCTTTAAAGAGCTGGAAAATGCATAATAGTTCATTCGAAGATTTGGTAACAGAAAACATGATGTTAGGTCCATTCCTTTTAAATGGATCAACAAGACTAGGTCTGGAGAAGCAGACAAAAAAGTTTCTGGCCACTTCCTCACTCACAGTCTGGTTCAGAATGGTCAGCCTATCCCTATAGGCAGTGGCCCCACATCACCTTCAATTCCATTTCAAACCACTGCCACGCCCACCATTGCCCCTCCTCAGACTGGTTCTGGGCATGCAGGGTTCAAGGGTGATCAAGACACAGCCCCTCTCCCAACTCGGAGGCCCCTGGCCAGAGGCAAAGATAAGTAGCAAAAACATCATAAGGGCATGTCAGAGGGAAGCCTGGAAGACTAGAGGATACTTTGGAGGGAGGGGAGGCCAGAGAGGGCTTCCTGGAAGAGGAGACACCTCCTCAATACTAGCTGTAAGTCAGTATTAGCAATATGGCAGGCTGAGGAGTGCATTCTAGGCAACTAGAACAGCTCCATGAAGGCCCAGAGGTGTGGCCAACCCTGGCCGATTTTGGTGTTGAAGCACCAGCACCTCCAGGTCCAGAACAATTTCCTTACTTTTCCTTCCTTCCTTATGGCTGAGTAATATTCTCTTGTATAATGTATCACATTTAGCTTATTCACCCACCTATTGGTAGACCGTGGGTTGTTTCCACCTCTTGACTACAGTGAATAGTGCTGCCATTTCACTTAGATGTTTTCTTTGGGAAAATGTCTATTTTCGTGCTTTGCTTATTTTTTAATCAGATTATCTGTTTTGGTTTTGTTTCACTATTGAGTTGTTTGAGTTCCTTATGTACTTAACATATTAAGCCCTTATCTGATATATGGTTTACAAATATTTTCTCCCATTCCATAAGCTGTCTTTTCATTTCTTGGTGGATTCCTTTACTACAAAGAAGCTTTTTAGTTTTATGCAGTCCAACCTGTTTATTTCTGTTTCTGTTATCTATTCTTCCAATGTCTCATTTTTTTTAAAAATCACTGCTAAGACAGTAATGAGATTTTTCTGTATGTTTTCTTGTAGGTGTTTTATGGTTTCAGATGTTACATTTAAGTCTTTAATCCATTCAAATTCATTTTTGTGAGTGGTGTAAGATAAGGTCCAGTTTTATTCTTTTGCATGAGAATATCCATTTTTTTCCCAGCACCACTTATTGAAGAGACTATCCTCTCTCCATTGTGTGTTCTTGATGCTCTCATCAAAGACTAGTTAACCATATGTGCATGGGTGTATTTCTGAACTACCAGAAGGCTCTTTACAGTCTGGACTTGATTCAGGTGTTCATGGGGATCCTCTGAAGAATTTTAAGTGAGTCAACATTAAGGCTCCCAAAACATTAGGTTTGAGGACTACATGTCCAACTGCCTTAGATGGCTGGTGATGAGGCCAAAGCCCAGAGAGGGCAAGAAATCATGCAACATCACACAGCAGAAGGACTCAGAGGAAAACCCCTGACTTCAGACCCAGACCTCATGTCCCCTAGCCATGCTGTCTGGTGAAAAGAAACATCCTACTCCACACCTTCCCCCCTCATTTATGCCACTCCAGCCTCTGAGAGATGAACATAATTGTTTAACAAACTTATTTTAAGGTCTTCTGCACATGTGGATAATCTTCATTTGTTTTTCCTGAAAATCCTCTGACATTCTACTGAGAAGAGCTGAATATTCAAATCACCCAGGTAGTTCAAACAGAAGCTAATCTTTCATTTATTTACTTTAATCCTGAATTCTGTTCTTTTTTTATTTAGCAATCCCTGAATTTGAGACTTGGGTGAAAGATAGAAGTTTTAATTATCTTGATCATGATAAAAGTCTCTCTAGATCTCTGTCATTTGGGGCCTTGGGAAATCCTCCATGTCACTCTTAGGAAGCCAAATGACTTCACACATGCTCTGCCAAACTGTGAGCCTCCAAGTCTCTGTTCCCAGCAACACTGTCCCCACACAAACCTAGTTAGAGCCCCTGGAATCCTCCCAGCCTGTCCAGCCCTACCTAGCTCAGTTTGTGGCTCCTGAGTAAGAGCTGGGCTGGGCTTTGGTCATAAAAGGAAATATATCTCCCCAGTCATGGGCACACAAATGGGTAAAGAGTTAGGGAGATGCATAGTGCATATATACAAGGCAGGCAGCATAGAGGAAGGAGTATCTTGTCTTGGGCTATCAAAAATGGGAAACCCTGTGGAAGTCACAGGTGCTAGGCCAGGTGTGAAAGAGAAGTCTACAACAGAGACGTCCTCTACCTTTCAGTGAGTATTCTGGGGGAGTATACAAGTCATGCCTACCTTAGGATGCCCTGTGCCAGGTAATAGGAGGAGATGGGAGTGTCCTGCCTAACTTTGGCAGCAGAGTAGCCCCCTGAATGAGTTTTCACACACAACCATAAAAGGTAATTAGAAACAACAGGGAGTTTCCCTCATGTGGTGGTTTTAAAACCCATTTGCATTCCAGTTCCAGACAAGATGAAGTAAACACACTTCTCCTTATTTTGCCCACAAAGCATAGCTAAAAACCCTGGATATTACATATAAACCAAACACCAAACATAAGAACACTCTGGAAAGGAGAAAGAAGCCTGCTGAACTAGAGAATTTGAGGAACAACATGGCAGTGCTCCTCAAGAGTTCCAAGATTTTCTTTTTGCTGCATATATCCCAAACTGGGTGCTGGAAGAAAGAGCCACCTGGAAGTACCAAAAGGCACAGACAAACAAGTCCCTAAGGAAAGCCTGTTCTCTCTAGCCAAAGGACCAGGAAAGGGCAACCTAGCAAAACAGAAAACTTTGAAACTGTAATTGCCTTACTCCAAACAAAGAGGGGGAAAAAAAATGTAACCCCACTCCCAATAGCAAAGGCCTAGTGGAGACTCAGGACTTCCATGATCACTTGTAGTAAGGAGTCCACCCACCTTACTCCCAACAGTGTCCTTGGCGTCCACGTGGGGATGCTGGATTTCTACCTCCCTGCCCAGCGGTATTGAGGTATTTCTACCCTCTATGCTAGAATGTGTCAGAGGGGGCCTAGCAAGAAGCTGGCAGTGAAGATCTTACCCTCCACCCTTGCTCTGCAGTGTCATAAGAAGGTGTCCCTCCCTTGCCAGCAATGATGAGACACCCTTCCTAACCAGAATATCCATGGGGGCCACATGCAGAACCTGGATTCAATCCCCACCCAACAGTAATAAGGCAGCATCCTCCTTCCCCTCTGGCACAGAGCCAAACAAGTCCTGCAAAGACAGAAGTTTTAAATAAGATCCATATATACCTATTATAATATCTGTGATACCCCAGGTTCATGTGAAAATCACTCATTATATCAAGAACCAAGAAAATCTCAACTTGAATAAGAAAAGACAATCAACAGATGCCAATCCTGTTAGAACACAGATATTCAAATCACCTGACAAGGATTTTAAAGTAGTCATGATAAAAATGTTACAATGATGCTACAGAAATGCAGTTTTGAACACATTTGAAATAAGTGAAAAACAGAAAATCTCAGCAAAGAAACAGAATATCCAAAAAAGAACCAAAAGGAAATTTTAGAACTGAAAAGTACACTTATTTTTTAAAAATCTCAATGGTAGGCTCAAAAATAGAATAGTGAAGGCAGAGAAAGTATTGATGAACTTGTAGATAGAATAAAAATTATTCAATCTTAACAATGGAGAGAAAGTAGAGTGAAAAAAATGATTACTCAGGGAACAAGGGATTACAACACAAGTTCTAACATTTGTGTCATCTGAGCCCCAGAAGAAAAAGGATGGGACTAAAACAGGATTAAAAGAAATAATGGCTCAATTTTACACAAATTTGGCAAAATACATAAACCTCTAGAAAAAAGAAGCTAAACTAACAGGAAAAGCATATCAAACTTCTGAAAATTAACAACAAATTAAAAAAATCTTGAGAGCAACAAGATTGAAACGACACCTCACCTTAAGGAATAACTGGTCTGAGTGAGAGCAGATTTCTCCTCAAAGACAATGGAGGACAGAAAGAGGTAACATGACCCATTTCAAGGGATGAAAGGAAAAAACTGTCAACCAAATTTCTATACCCAGCAAAAACATGAGGGGAAAGCAAGACGTTCTTAAACAAAGGAAAGGCAAGAGAATTTGAACCAACAGGCTCATCCTAAGGGAAAGGCTAAAGAAAGTTCTGGAAACAGAAAAAAAAAATGATGAAAGAATCTTGGATAATCAGGAAAGAAAAAGCAACAGAAAAAGTAAAAATATAGGGAAATATAATAAACTTGCCTGCTCTTGAGTTTCCTAACTTATGTTTGATGATGAAAGCAAGACTTACATCACAGTTTGATATGGTTCACAATATGTACATAGAAGAAATATGTAAGAATTATATTATAAATGGGCCAGCATAAACGAACATAACAGAAGGAAAATGTTCCACATTTCATTTAAACTAGTAAAATGCTGATACCAAAGACTGAAATTCACAGCACAAAATGCTTACATTAGAAAAGAAAGACTCAAATCAGTAAACTAAACTCCCACCTTCAGAAACCAGATAAAATTAAAAAGAGCAACATAAACCCAAAGTAACCAGAAGAAAGGAAATACTAAAGGTAAAAGCAGAAGTCAATGAAATTAAAAACAGAAAACAATAAAGAAAAGCAATGAAGCAAAATCCAGCTCTTTGAAAAGATCAATAAAATTGACAAACCTCTACGGACTGACAAAAGAGAGAGAGAGAGAAATTACCAATATCAGGAATGTGACAGGGGCTACACCACAGGGCTGGAAACTATAGCCAGCACAAGGCTAGGAGAATGTTGTAAACAACTGTCAGCACATAAATACATGACTTAGAGAAGATGGACCACATCCTCAAAAAGCACAAACTACCACAACTCACTTCATATGAAATAGATCATTTGAATAATTATGTAATTCTTAAATAAATTGAATCTGTAAGCTAAAAACACCCCAAAAATGAAATCTCCAGGTCCAGATTATTTCACTGGAAAATGCTACCACAAACCTAAAAAAAATAATTAACACAAATTGTACATAGTATTTTCTGGGAAGTGAAAGAGGGAATACTTCCCAACTAGTTTTATGATGCCAGTCCTACCTTCATAACAAAATTTGGCAAAAGAACACAAAAAAAGAAAACTATGGTCCAATATCCCTCATGAACATAGTTGCAAAAATCCTTAACATTGGATTAACTCATGGAACCTATAAACAAACCCAATAAAAAGAACTATACATCCCAATCAAGTGGATTTATTCCAGATATGCAAGGCTGGTTCAATATTTGAAAATCAGTCAATGTAACCAACATATTAACAGACTAAAGAAAAATCACATGCTCATATATCAGTTGATGCAGAAAAAAGCACTTGTCAAAATCTGATATAATACCCATGAAGGATAAAAACTTTTAAACAACCAGGAATAGAAGGGAGCCTTTTCAACTTGACAAAGATCATCTACAAAAACCCTATAGCTAACATTAGACTTTAAATTAAAAGAGTAGGGTATTTCCCCCTGAGACTGGAACAAAGCAAGGATGGTCATTCACCACTGCTATTCAACATGACACTGGAAATCCTAGCCAGAGCAACAAGGCAACAATATGGAAGGGAAGGGAAGGGAAGGTATGCAGCTCTGAAAGGAAGAAATAAAGTGACTTGCGAGTGATGTAATGGTCCAGGTAGAAAAACCCAAGGAATGTACAAAACCACTCAAAGAACAATTAAGTGATTTCAGCAAGGTTGTAGAATATAAGCTCAGCATACATAAACCAACTGTATTTCTACATACCAGTAATGCACACATGGAAACCAAAACTAAAAATACATTACTGTTTACAACAGTGCAAAACAAAAAATAAAATATGTGTAAATCTAATAAAACTTGAGTTGGAGCTAAAACCAACAAAATGCCAATAAAAGAAATCAAAATATAAAATGAAGAGATGTATAATGTTCATAAATCAAAAGACTCAATTTAGCAAAGATGTCAGTTCTCCCCAAATGGATCCATAAGCTTAATGCAACTTCTATCAAAATCCCAACAAGAATGTTCAGAGACATAGGCAAGATTATTCTAAAATTTATATGGAAAGTCAAAAGAAGTAGGACTAAATAACTGGTAGCTAAAACAAATTTAAGAAGAAAAATAATGTGGGAGGAACCGCTCTGCTCAACATTAAGACTTATATAGCTCCCAGTGTCGAGACCGTGTGGTATGGCAGAGGGACAGATGTAAATCAGTGGAACAGAACAGAGAAATCAGAAATAGATGTACACAAATATGGCTAACTGATTTTTGACAGTGGTGCAAAAGTAGGGGATGGAAAAGTCTTTTCAACAGATGATGCTGAAGCAATTCTAAATCCATGGGCAAAAAAAAAAAAAAAAATTTTTTTCAACGTAAACTTCACACCTTATATAAAACTTAACTCAAGGTGGATTTATTATTTTTTTAGCGATTTATTTATTTGAGAGTGACAAACTGTGAGAGGGAGGAACAGAAGGAGAGGGAAAGAAAATCTCAAGCGGACTCCTTGCTGAGCAAGAGAGCCCAAGGGGGGGCCCAACCTCATAACTCTGAGATCATGACCTGAGCCGAAACCAAGAGTCAGACGCTTAACCAACTGAGCCATCTAGGTGCCCCTCAAAATTGACTTAAATGCAAACATAAAACTATAAACCTTCAGAAGAAAACATAGGAGAAAGTCTTCAGGACCTAGGACTTGCTAACCCATTAAACTTGACACCAAATCATACCCATTAAAGAGAAAAATCAATAAATTGTACTTGATCAAAATTTAAAACTTCTCCTCAGTAAAAGACCCTAATGAAAAAACAAGCCAGACTGGCAGAAAATAATTATAAACCACATATGTGACAAAGGCTTGCTTCGAATGTATGATGAACAGTTTTTCTTTTTTCAGTAGTGGTAAGGTGAGGGATTGGAGGGATTTGGACAAAAATCAAGTAAATAAAAAATAAAAATCTCAAAGAGTAGTGATGGGTATGAAGGAATAAATCAGGGTAAAAGAACACTGCATTTAATTTATTAAAAATAACAAGCAGACTGATTAGAAAATGGCCCAAAAAAAAAAAAAAAAAAAAACATGAAAAGACATTTCACAGAAGAGGATATACAGATGCCCAATAAGGCCATGAAAAGATGTTTGATGCCACCAGCCACTGGGGATGCACAATCAAAATCAGGTCTCCTTGTCACTACCTGCTCTGTACCCCCAGCCGTGAGGTTCTGTTCCCCCACTGGAAGTTAGAAATGAAGAGAATGAAAGAGCCCCTCTATGAACAGCGCCACACTGGGCAGAAGGAAATGCAAGGAGGGAGTACAGAAGCCATTCAAAGTCCCGGTCTCAGGACTGTCCATGCCCTTCCATGCTTTCAGCAGATAGGGGACAGTTGAGAGGGCTAGTAAGCCTCCACAGCACTCTCGATCCTTTTTCCATGACTGTGTGTTGTGCAAATTAATAATCTGTCCCCAGAAAAACACCAGTAAGTTTCAAGTGCAGTCGTAAGAATGCTTGAGAAAAGATGCTGTGCTTCCTACCTACCATTTGTTGAGAGAGAAATGGGCTAGAACTTGATCAGATGTGCAAGCCACTGGGACATTAGCAGCTGCTCCACAGAAAACAGGAGGGGGGCAGCGGTTGGGGGCGGGGAGCTGTGGGCATGGGGAGGGGCTCAGACACGGAGGCCCACAGTTGCCCCTGGGGGTAACCTGGTGGGAGGAGCAGGAACACCTGTGCAGGGGACATCTGAGTCCAGATCCTGGCAGAGATGGACCAGTGCTGTGTGGCCTGGCCATCCCTCCTTCCCATAACACAGCAATGATGAGAACACCCGTTGCACAATGCAGTGTTCCACCACACCCCAGCACATGCTGGTGGCAGTCATTTACGGGCAGTAAGCACTTCCTGGAACTGTACTTCTGTGTTCTCTCATCCAGCAGCATTCAGGCACTGAGGCACCCGCTCTGGCTGGTATTTTAATCCCACGGCTTTAGAGAGGAGAATCCTGAGGCCAGAGAACATAGACTGGGGAAAGGCCCTCAGCCTCCCAAGGCCTGTCTGGTGGTCGCGGCCCTGGTCCTGGGAGAAAGAGCAAGAAAGTATGGCCACTCAGGGCCCACCCACTCATGCACTCCCAAAAACACCCCCAGCATTTTAGCCCTACAGGACTCTTGACATCTCTAACTTCAAAGGAACCCAATTTTAGAATATTCAAAAGATGAAATTATACACTTTCTAACCAAAGCTTTTAATGAAATAATTATCAGAAGTATTAAAGGTGCACTTAAGCTTTGAGCCAACATCTTAAATTCTTATTTCTGGCCTACCTCTCCAAAGCTTGTGTGAACCAAGAACTTCTGCCTGTCTGCCCCTCAGTTAGGCCCCAGCATGAGGAATCCCAAATCAGATTAAAAAGCAGCCCTGGTGCTTGTTACCCTCCAGAGAAACCCTCCCTTCATGTGCAGCCAAACCCAGCCCAGCTTCTTCAGGGGGGCCTGTCACCCAAGGCTGGGCAGTGTTAGCCATGCTCAGCTCCCAGCAAAAGAAGGAGATGATTGTTTACTCTCTCAGCTTGACTGAGATGAATCCACTGCACTTTGGGTACATCTATAATCGAAATTAAGCAGCTGAAAAGTCCCTCCCACAGAAAAACTCTCAAGAAGCACCAGGCTCCAAAGAAAAGCCTGACATAGACCAGTGACCATTTGACACCTCAGTCCTTCACTGAAAGCGCTTTCATGAAAAAGTCTTCTCAAATTACATCAGGTTCCTTTAGACCCTTTCACATTTCTTAACACTATGAACTGGTCCCCAAAACACTCTTTCTTATTTGACTCCACAACAGTCCTGCAAGGCAGGAGTTATGAAACCTCCCTGACAGAACCCCCAGGCTCAGATAAGTTAAGGGATATGCCCAAGATCACACAGCAAAGTGGTGGCCTTCAGACCATGTTTCCCACTGTCACAAGACCTGCCTTTGCGCAGTCCCTTAACATCCTGTCCCCAGCACCCACTGACGGCAACAGGCTGGCCAACACTTCAGCTCTACTATAACAGGTAATGGAGCCCTGACTGCCACAGAGAGAACAAAAGTCAAAGCTAAACTAAACCAGGCATTGGATTTCAGGCTTCTAGATTCTTCTGGCTTGCAACCCAGGGTGAAGGAAATGCTTATTTACTTGGTTCAATCCTCCCTTCCATTTAGTTTCATTAGCATGCTGATGTCCTCTCTCTCTACTAAGGTGGGGTTCTGGTTAAGTACCAGGTCTCTGTGGCTCTAGGGCCATCTTTATAAAAAGAACAGAATAACATCCTAATAGGCACGGTGGACTCCTATTACCTCACAAACCTGGAAAGGAGCTAGGCCAAATTTTTTAAGGTTCCTTACAAATCTAAGGAGAAAAGAAAAGAATTAACCAGAGGAAGTCACACCACTGAAGTAAAGAGAGATTCATGGTCTGACCAAAATCTTTGCTCTCTTACTGTTCCAGTTAGGATGTAAAAATGTGAAGGAACTCGGGGATTACCTCAGAGGCAAAGGGAGAGGAAGGGTGGGAACATGGTGCTCCCAAAGTTGGGGGCTTGTCCACATGTTTGCAGGAGCCAACAGGACCAATTCGGTCACTCTCGTTCCTGTGACTCAGTCGGTACTTAACACACACTGACAGAACAGAAATGGATTCAGTCGGAAATACGGAAACAAAGCTCTGCCACGGGGAAGCCTGGAAGTGCAGCAGTGAGTCAGCATGCAGTGAGGACAGAAGGCTCACACTGAGTGAGTGGATCCAGGTCAAGCCTGTAAGGGGCTGCAGACCCACAGAAGGCTGAATTCGGGAAAAGCCCACCTACGGGCACAGGGCAATGACTAGGAAACTGTCTATTCTTCCTGATCTCTGAGAACAGATTTAAAATCCTCCCGCAAGGGGTGCCTGGGTGGCTCAGTTGATTAAACACCTGCCTTCTGCTCAGGTCCTGATCTTAGGGTCCTGGGATCAAGCCCCACAGCAGGCTCTGGGGGAGTCTGCTTCTCCCTCTCCCTCTGCTTGCCACTCCCCTTGAGTGTGTTCCCTCTCTTTCTCACAAACACACACAAATAAATAAATAAAATCTTTAAAAATTAATTAACTAACTAATTAATTAAAATAAAATCCTCTCCTGAAAATATTAAACACCTGAGCCCAGGGCTCAGACATTTCAGATTTTTAAGATTGCCTTAACCTCATGATCCACAAACCACCAATCTGAGAAATTAAGATAAAAATTAAGTTACAGGCCAGGAATGTCCCTGAAGCACCTGGCAAAAAGAAAGACTGAGTCTAGAGGGATATGAGCTCAGCTAAGTCCATGAGAGTCTCAAAGATGTAGCTACTACAAAGATAAGCTCACAATGAAAAATATAATCACATTTAATAAGGATCACCTACCATGAATGAGAGTCAGCAAACACCACAAACTAGACTATTAACCCAAGAGGTACAGACTTAAGAATAATCTGATAAGAATTATAAAATAAAATTATTAAAGAAGCAAAAGAAGAATTCAAAGCCCAAAGACTATTTTTTAAAAGATTTCATTTATTTGTTTGTTTGTTTGTTTAAGACAGAGTGGGGAACGGCAAGGGAGTGGGACAAGCAGACTCTGCCCTGAGCGAGGAGCCTGACCCCGGACTCAATCTCACCAACCTGAGATCAAGACCTGAGCCGAAATCAAGTGTCAGATGCTTAACCAACTGAACCACCAGGTGCCCCAAAACCAAAAGACTATTTTTTAAAAGAACAGATCCATTTGAAAAAAAAAAAAAAAGATAAGCAAATAGAACAGCTGCAAACAAGAAGCAAAGACCCTGACATTAAAAACCTATAGAATGACAGAAAGGTAGTATTTGAGAAATAAAGACTGCGAATATTACAAAGTGATGTTAATGTACTTATTAGTGAATCCAGGGCCCCAAGCAGAATAAATAAAAAACTTGCCACAGATACATGAGGTGGAATTGCTCAACTGAAAGACAAAGGTATGCTCCTTTGAGCAGCTAGAGGGAAAAGGCTGATCACCCACAAAGGAGCAAGAATTAGACAAAAAGCCAACCCCACAGTAGTAATGACAAGGGCCAGAGGACAATTAAATAATGCTCTCAGAGTGCCAAGAGAAAATATCAATCATCCTATGGATTGAGAGAGTTTCCTACTACTCACAGACTCACTGAGAGAACACTAAAGACCTTGAAGAAGAAAACCAAAGCCAGAAGAAGGTGATGGCACAAGAAGAAAGTGCTTGAGAAGTTCACTAACTGTTCCAGCACTGACTGTCTAAATAATATGCTGATTATGTAAATCAGCATCATGATACTGGGAGGGGTAATCACCCTTCCCTGCTGGGAGTTCTGGGTCAAGTGTAAGATACTGAAAGGTGCTGTGTCTGCCTGGAAAAGGTTTATGAACAGCCAGCTGCTCCGACCAATAAGCCAGAGGCAGTTTACTCTAACTACAGGCATCATAGCTCCGAGATGGTAATCATGGCATTACAACACATTGTGTGAGCCACCCCTTCCAGTGGACCTGTCATACATTGTCTCATTTCATTTTACACTACACCTGCAGGGGGCTGCATTGTGACTCAGACCAGGTAGATAAGCCATCCAAGGTCACACTGCCAGTAGTGACAGTGTGGCTGGTGCGTCTGGCAGGCCATCTGCTTCTGTCATGGTACAGCAGTGGAAAGCGTCCCTGCTTGTGAAAAGTAAGTCCCTCTTGCTAACTGCTGATGCGGTGTAAGCTCTGAGCTGGGAGGCCCTGTGGGTCTCCTTTTCCAAGGTAAACTGCATTCCACATGTGTCAGGGACTTCCGGGTCGGTAGGCTCAGGGAAGACCAGGTCAGAGAAACAGAGGGAGGGCTGACATAGGGGGGGCTTTGAACCCTGAGGGGAGGAATCCAGGGTCTCAGAGGGTCTCCATCACCCCGAGGGAAGATGGGGTGACCGTCACCCACTGCCAGGCATAAAGAAACAACATCAGAATGTTTCCAACTCCCCATTCACAGGGAGTCCAAGTCTGCCTGGTAAGCCCCTCACCCATGGCTTACATGCAGTCTTAAAGTTCAGGGCCTCTAAAGACAGCATCTCTGCTTGGAAAAGAGACTCCTTGTGAGTTGCTTGAGGACACCATCGTGTTCAACCCAACTGTATGTGTCCAGGGTCATCCCTGGCCCAGAGAGACAAGCAACAAAGGATGCGGAGAGCACCACCTCACTGGGAGGGAGAACCTTAGCACCCATTCACTCAGGGTCTGCTGTGCGCTGGAAACCACCTGGGGCCAGCCAAGCCAAGTCCCCACTGACTAGGATGCAGGGTGGGTGGGACACCAAATGGCAACCCTCAGGGATCCTCAGGCATATGGAAAAGGCCAACCCCCTCCCCCAACTTGTGATTTCCCCAAAGACCCTTCTTATATTTTCTTTTTAATTTTCAGTCTAGGAGCGAAAATACTATGCATTTGTTTCTTATTAATTTACAAATCACTACAAACATGTTTGGCAAGAATTTTTAACATCCATGAAGCTCTTTTTTTAACCTCTTGTAAGTCATTTAGCACTCTTCTCGAGGAAGACGCAAATGCATTTTTGCAAGAATAAACTCCTCACTTGAAGTTGGGCTCTGTTTTTTAGTCCCAGGCTCATAAACTCCACCAGGGCTTGGACAAACTGAAAAAGGAAATCCACCCCCTACACACACAGGCCCAAGTCTGAAAGATTGTGAGCAGTGGGATCTTTACACACAAACACACACACACACACCCCAAAACAAAACTGGGGAGGGAAGACTAGACAGTGTCCTGCAGACTTGCCCTCTGCCCTTACAAACAGAACCCCAACAGACCCATCCAAGGGCATCTAGACAGGGGATTTCCACCTGGGGCGCCTGCCATCCTGGGTAGCCCCACACCCCCTGTGAGAGATGCAGCTCAGAGCAACATGGCATGCATGAGCAGACACCCAGCCAGGCAGTGCCACCACCCGGGACACCTGGGCTTAGGAGGTGGCAGGCAGCACAGTGTGGAGCTGGCAGGACAGGAATAGTGTACATGTGTGGAACATGAGAGAACTCTGTGCTTGTGTAAGAGCAAACATGTAGTCAACCAGTCACCCACATGGTGCCGGCACCAAGGGGCAACCAAGCGGTGGTCTCCTGCGGCAGTGGGGCCCACTCACACTGCCGTGCTTGCTGAAATTAGCCCTGATTTGTGCATGCGTACACCCCCACCCCAAATTCATGGGGTGAAGCCCTGACCCCAGAGTGATGATATTTGGAGATGGGGCCTCAGTGAGGTAATTAGGGCCAGATGAGGTCATGAGAGTAGGGCCTTCATGATGGGTTCAGTGTTCTTATAGAAAGACACCAGAGAGCCTGCTCTGGGTCCACACACACACGCGGGAAAGGCTGTGTGAGCAGCGCACAGAAGGCAGCTGTCTGCGTGATTCTTAGTAACGCAAACAAATGTCACTAGAGACTACCACCCGATCCAAGGGCAGCTGAGGACTGAGTCTTGTTCCTGCTACCTTTTAACACCCCAGAGCCAGAAGCACACCCCCAAACACACACATACACTCACACCCAGTCCTTCCCAGTACATGTCAGTGAACCAAACAGCTGACATTTTTAACTGATTTGATTTCACCCTCATAAAGCCTAAAGGATTTCAGTCAGTTCACAAAAATGCAGAGAATAACATGACATGCGACCATATAAGATAAAGTGGGAACAGATAAAGTAAAGCTCAAAAGTAGAGGACAGTAATGGGAGCCAGGAGTGAGGCAGCCCGGCTAGGCAGCCCTGGAGATGCAAACTTCCCTGATGGGTGGCCTCTACCAGGTAACAAAAGGACACTAGTGAACAGCGCAGTTCCCTCAGCCCATGCCTTATGAACAAATGTGATGCGGTGCTGTTTTTTTTTAATAGTTCGGGAAAACTATGAGTCATCATAAGGAAAGGCCAGGACCTCAAGGACACTGGAAAGCCACACCTGCCACAGCCCCTTCCACCAGCCCTGCCTCTCCTCAGACAGCTGCATCTGCCTCCACATTGGATACCCTATGCCCACCACCCTGCCCCATCCACCCTGGTCCCAAGCAGGAGCAAGGAGCTCTCTCACCACAGGCTCCCCTCGGGTCTGCCCGCTGCACCCCAAGCTAACCCCACGCCTCCATGTGGCTTCTCCTAGCCCCCAGCTGTGCCTTCCTTGGGCTCTTGGCGCTCCAGACACTCAGGCTCCCTAGTTTTGTCCCCAGCAAGGAGCATCCCCGCTCTGCCAACTGCCCTCAGGTTTCCAGAGCCCCTTCCCCCATCTCAGTGAGGCGCCTCTGCCACATCTGTAGGGCCTGTCATTTCACACACAGCCCTACCATTGCTGACCCAGGACTGAGATGATGCCTGGCACACAACACATACACAATAAATCCCCCTGGGGTCAGCTGTTTCCAAAAACCCAGCACACCGCATAGCATACAGTAAGCACTGAAGAAGTAGTAATGGACGTGCAAGAACACTTTCCACCCAAATGCTGCAAGCACCAAAGAGGGTGTGCTCAGTTCTCCAAGGGAAAGGCACATAGAGGCAGGGAGGGTATCCCAGGCCAGCCTTCCGCAGAGGTGGCATGTGAGCTGGGCCATATGGATGGGAGGACAAAGGGAGGAGGCATTCCAGGCAGAGAGAACAGGAAGGGCAAAGGCCAAAGAGTATAGCGTGTTCAGGGACACCTCCCACTGTTGTGGGGAGGGGATGGGAGTGTGAGGTTATGGTTTTATTCTCGTTTACAGTGATAAAAGCCAGTGGTTTATTGGCAGCAAATGTTAAATATTCAGGAGTTGTACAAGCCTGTTGTTAAACCATTAGTAGCTTGAAATCAGTCATGGCTGAATTCAAACATTGCCAAAGGCTGCAAATTAGGGAATGGACAGTTCCCAGTCCTGTTGCCCAGTCATCCCCACCCCCACCTCCACCCCTTTGTTTTTCTAAGGAAGTCGAGCACTTGAGAACAGGCATTACCAACCCATCTTCCCAATGAAAATATTAACTTTGGAAATATAGGCATGCACATCGTAGATTAGAAATGGATCATAAAAATGTGAATTCCGACTGACTGAATCCAGGGCCTTCTCTGCCAAGGAGCTCAGCAGGAACAGCTTCCCATCTCCTTAGTGCTTTCCTTCCCTGAGCAGTAGCTTTAGACAGCCAGTAACATCTCCAAATGCTCACATCTGTGGCAGGCTGTACTTTCCAAAAGTGGCTTGCAGCGCCGTCTCCAGCCCCACATGCTCCTCTTGCCCTGTGACCTTGACACTGCTCCCATCGGATTGCGCTAGGTCTGCACCTCCCTCCCATAAACCCGGGAAGGTCTTTGAGCCGCCTTCAGCAACAGTCCGAAGCTGCACCATGAAGAGGCCAGGCATTGAACGTGCCTGCTCTCGGCTCCTTCACGCTGGGGACCAGCTACAGGAAAAGGGGAGAAGCACGCACAGCACATGGAGAGGCTCCCTGAAGAAGGCTCTTCCGTAAGGCCACCCCTCAAGCCGGCTGAGCCGTGGACCCACTCTGGTGAAGCCCCCATGAACAGAGCTGAGCCATCCCGGGGCCAAGCCCCACCCAAGGGCAGACTCCTGAATAAGATCTGTGATCAATCCATTTCAGCCACTAAGTTCTGAAGTGAGTTCATTAGCAATGAATAACTAGAAAATAGTCCTCATCAGGAGACTGGGGAGAAATAACATCCTCCTTGTGGAGCTGCTATGATGGTCCCATGCAGGAGAGCATGGTAGATGTGGGGCCAGCCCCTGGCTCCTGGCAAGTGCTTAGCAGCCCTGCGTGGCCTCCTCTCCCCAACCCCTGCTCTCTGCCCGCCCCTCGGACTCCAGGGTGGGGCCACCACTGTGATCCATCAGCCCTGATGGAAGGGAGATACTGTCCCAGGACAAGATTCAGACTGTTACTAATGTACACTGGTCTTCCAGACACAGGAATATCTCAGGGATCTGAGTGCAAGTCAGCACACCAGCTGCTTTAGAGTAGATTTTCCTGCCCAACCTTCAGAAGCAGAGCCAGAGGAGGGCCAAGAAATCTGTATTTTCCAGGATTTCAAACGTCCTCTCCCACTCAGTGATTCTGAGCTGAGTCTCTCAGTCCACCTTGCAAAGCTGTGCCCAAATGCCACCACACTACAGCCACCTCCACAGGGCCAAGCATGCAGAACCAAGGACTAGCGCCTTGGACAGGAGCCACAGGATGTGTCCTAGAGTTTCTTGGAGCCTCAGTTCACTCCTCTGTGAACTGAGGTAGCCCCCTTGGGACGCGCATTTAGTAGATAATATATAAACTTGCTGGCATAAAGCAGATATCCAGCAGATAGCACTGTCCCTGTCCCCACCTTGCCAGTTGCTTTGGGCTTTTCAGAAACCTTGTCTCTATAACAACCCCAGTTACCTGCTCTGAAGCGGAACAGCCTGTGTCTGCCTCTCTCCCCAGGGCAGTGGTTCTCAGCCTGGGCTGCACATTAGCATTGCCAGGGGCTCATTTAAAATGCCAAAACCCTGGCCCATCCCAAACCAAGTGCATGAGTCAATGTATCGGAGGGGGTGGATGGTGTGGTGGAGGGGGACCTGTTTTGTGAACACCCATGTAATTTTAACGTACCTAGAGTGGCCATGAAGTACGAGCTTGTGAAGAGCAGTTACATTTTTACTCACCCTCAGTGCCTACATGCCTAGATTTTACGTTATACATAGAAACTTTCTGCTAGCCAGAACAATAATGACTTAGATTAGGTCAGGTCAGGTCAGAGGAGATTAGAGAGAGACAGAACTGTGCTTTTCTATTTCCCCTCTGTTGCAAACACACCTCGGTTTCTTGTGGGTCTCAGGTTAACCAGGAAGCCTGATTAACACCAGGCTTCCCAGGCTGGAGGAGGTCCATGCACTAACCCCTGGAACCCCAGCGCAAATGGGCCTGAGTAGAACCCATTTCTTTCCGGCAGCCAGCATGCTCGGGTGGCAAAGGACATTAACATATGGGGTCTGCATGCTTTGCTCTGCAAACCCAGCAGAGGGATGCAGGTGCAACAGCTCAGGCCCACAGCCATGGCTGGGTTCTGGTGCAGCCTCACTACTTAAATTAATTAGAATATCGCTGCTCCCACTATCCACAATAACCAAACTACGGAGAAAGTCCACATGTCCATTGACTGATGAATGGATAAAAAAGATGTGGCAGACACACACACACAGACACACACACAATGGAATATTACTTAGCCATCAAAGAAAATGAAATCTTGCCATTTGCAACGACATGGATGGAGCTAGAGGGTATTATGTTAAGTGAAAAAGTCAGTCAGAGAAAGAAAAATACCATATCATCTCACTCATATGTGGAATTTAAGAAACAAAGCAGATGAACATAGCCAAAGGGAAAAAAATAAAAGAGAGAGAGGCAAACCATAAGAGACTCTTAACTATAGTAAACAAACTGGTGGTTGTTGGAGGGAGCTGGGTGGGGATGAGCTAGATGGGTGATGGTATTAAGAAGGGCACTTGTTATGATGAGCACTGGGTATTGTATGTAAGTGATGAATCGCTAAATTATACTCCTGAAACCAATATTGTAATCTATGTTAACCAACTAGAATTTAAAATAAAATCTGAAGAAAAAAATAATAAAAATTCAAATTTAAGAAGGGAATACTGCTGCATGCTTGAAGTTGGGGTGCTCCCGTCTCACTTTGCAGCCTTGGCTTTAGAGCAAAGGATGGAAGCAAGTGATGGGAGAAACAATCAGTTTCCAACACATGCCCCTTTCCCCTGGGCACCCAGCCAGACCTGGATACATCTCCCAGCAGGCAGTGACCCCCACAGCACTGGTTGTGCCACTTGGGTGGTCCTAAAATGCGCCTATGCCAGATCCCCATACTCAATCCTCCCGAGACCTCCCACAGAAGCTGCATGGGGTCGATGGCACAGCTGCCAGTGGAAGGCCCTGAGCCAACCACTGACCTAGATGCTATTGGGGACCTCCGTGCCTGAGACATGCCTGTCCCTGGATTAGGCTGCTATGATCTGGGAGTGAGTCACCAAGCTAGATGCCATCCACAGGACAGGTGAATTAAATCATCCAGCCAACTCCTGCCTGGAATCCTGACAATACTAAAACAGGAATCACTCCTCCGGTGCCAACCGGCAACCATCCTTGCGATGCACTGAGGAGTGAAAACCCAAGATGTGGCCACCTGATGGGGTAAGACCACATTCACTTGCAGAGGAATGGAATACTTCTGGAAAGAAGTAGGAGAAATGAGTAGCAGTGACACCTGAGAGGGGAGTGGACAACCACGTGACTCAAGTGGTGGGAGGCAGACTTCTCATCCACCTCTTCACGGCCAGAGCCCGCACCCTGAAGGTGACAGACACTGGGCAGCACTGTGCGTAAATGAGATAAGAGGTGGAATATTCCCTGGAGCTCACCATGGAGCATCTTGACGGATGGCGACAAACTGCTTAAATCCTATCTTCACCTGGGAGTAGCTGTGCAGCCTTGGACAAGTGTTTCAACCTCCCTGGACTTGAGTTCCCTAAACCATGCGATGGGGAGGATAATAGATACATGGTCAAATGGTAGTGGGAACTGAATCTAACAATGTCATGCATGAGAGGAGTCTCTGTGGTGCAGGCACACAGTGGCTGTAGGAAGAGGGCAAGCTTATTTAGTGCAGAGCTTACTGTTTTCAAACAGAGCCGTTCTCTGTGTCTAATAGGCCTTCACCCCAATCCCAGAGAGGCCCACGTGCTCAGAGCCAGGGGGGACCCGCAGGCACAGCCATTAAGCAGCTCAGCCTCCATAAGACAGGACAGCCACCGTGGGTGAGCCCAGGTACCAGGCAGAGGAAAGAGAAATGGGAGACTGCCAAGGACCCAGAGAAGTCACTGCAGGGAGGAGTGGGAGATGGGCTCTCCCACACCTGGCCCCTGTCACATAGTTCTTCTGCGAGTGTCTTTTGGATTTCATTGATGAGAAGCCGCAGGGCTGGAGTCACAAAGCCAGAATAAGAGGCTCTGTTTCGGCAGGGGCTCCTCCCCTTCTCCTGCCTAAGGTCTCGCCCTGCTCACTGGTGTTGATGGAGCTGGAGTCCTGACCCCCCAATGACGGCATTGCCCCCCACTTCTCAAGCCTGGTCCCCAGACACTGGCAAGAATAAACAAGTCACCTACAGGGGTGGTCTGAATGGGCCCCTGGAGGAGAGCTTCCCTGGATTCAGAAGTCTGCCCAGGCCAGGATTAATGTGCCCTGTCCCCAAACCTGACAGTCTGGGTGCCTGTCCTTGCTGCACTCATCCCCTGCCCCCCACCCCAGGCTCACTTCCTTGCACTCAGCAGGGACACCATCTGGGGCCCCTCTAGGCATCACATGTCAGGGTCCAGGCCCTGCCTGTACTGGCACCAGTCCACGGCTGGGTGCTTGGAACCTCATTTAGGATGAGGTGTCTTGTGAACGGGAGGAAGAGAGGGCTGGGGTCCAGTGTTCTCCCCTCAGAGCCCACAGGGGAGCAGGCATACTGTGGACAGTCTGAGGCAGGCACAAGGTGAGAGGCCAAACTGCATTTGTGGGTAACACACACACACCCTGAGGAAAGGGGGCTTCCCATCACACTTTCACTCTGATATGTCATCAGTGACATGGGTCCTTGCTGCTTTCCAGCCTCTGCAGATGTCAGACCCCTGCTAGGGTACAAAAGACCCCCCAAACTGTTGTACAGAGAAAGCAGGAGCACAGACCAGCCTCCAGGGGGCTGCACAGCCTGGCGTGATCCTTCTCTGCTGACAGGTGGGCCCCTGGAGTCTGTAATGTCATCCAGGCCTGGGAGTACCATCCTCTTCAGGCTGTTAGGGCTCTGGAGCGCACAGAACTCCCTCTTCCAGGGACCACTGTGGCTCAGAGGCATGGTGTGTCTCTTCTGAGGAACAGATGAGGCTGGGGGGCTGGGGGCCGGGGGCAGGATGGTCCCAGGATAGGAACCTGCTAATGGCTACCCAGCAAGATTGCTCAAGAGTGGAATAGGGACCACACTTGCAGAAAAGGCCCCCGTCGATGGGAGCCTGGGGATAGTGAGGATAGGTCCCAGCAACCATGGTGAAGTGTGCCAAGTGCAACCTGTCGATGGCCAGCCCAGCAGGCCCCCATTGAGGGACATTGCCTGTAGAGGTACTGAAGCAGCCAGATCCAATGATGGGGCTTTATCAGTGCGTTAGAGGGGTCACAGAATATTATGCAGACTTTAAAATATTATTTAATGATTTTTAATGACAGAGACCAATGTTCTCTACAGTGTGTCCTTCGCTGCATCGCGTACATTTTTCCCTATGACAGACGGCAACCAGCTGTTTGGGAGCAAGACCTGAACGGCAGGAAGGGGGGACCAAAGAAGCAAGATGAGCCCCAGTGAGTTCCTCTGCCCTGCATATCCATCCCTGGACCCCTGGTAACATCTGCATCCCCTGGGATTTGAGCCTCAAGTCAGCCTCCCACTGGGTTCAGGGAAGGCTTGGGAAGAGGAAGGCTTCCCGGGGCACAGCCACTGAAGCCCAACACCTCCCCAAGATGTGCTGTGTGGGCTCCGGGCCAGCCAGGGACCATCCACAGATCTTGGTGACACAGCTCTGAACCACACCAGGGCCCAAAGAGGAGAGAGCAAGGCCTCATCAGCCACCAAAGCCTTCAAAGACTGGTGGGGAGGCTTCCCGTTAATTCTAGCCACATGGAAAATTAAGTTCTATTTAGCCTCTTTCAAAAATATTTTCCTCTCTTGATTTAATAAAAGCTGGAGCTGTGCCACTGTTCCTAGGCTAGATGGGACATGGCCAGTGAAGGGAGAGCGAGCCGTCTGCCCCCAATGACCAGACCACGGCCACTCCACTGCACTTCTCCATGCTGGTTCCTTCAGCACTGGCAGTTTGGTTCTTCCTTTTCTTCCTCCCTCACCTCCTTGGAATGTGTAAGGTGGAAAACAGAGGACAGAGACAGAAGAAAATGTCTGTCCTGTCCCCTGAAGCCCAGGCCTGGTGAAGGCCCCACACAGCACACAATGGGTACACCCCACAGCTGGCCTTCCAAGCTCTTCTGAGGACAAACCACCATCCCTAGTGCCCAGGATGGCTTACCCAAGCTCTGATGGGTTTTCCACCCCCTCCACTCGGGTGCTTGGTCCCACCACCCCCTGTGACAAGAGAACAGCTGGCTCTCCACAGCAGTAAACAAGATGGGCCTTTCTTCCTTCTGGAAACATACTACTGTCCCAGCATCTGGGAAACAAATATCCTGCTTGGAGCCAGCGTGCCCAGCCAGCCGCTGGGAGATGGGCCCAGAGCTGCACCCCTCCCTGGGACTGCCCCCAGCCCAGGGGACACACCCCACTCTACCTGCACCCCCTTCTGGGACTAGTCTGCCGGCAGCGACCACTGATAGGAGGTCCAGAGGCTTGGCCACTTACCTCCACTTGGAGCAGCTCTGAGAGCAGAGGCCCCAGCAGCAACCACAGATCAGCAGCACCCCATGCCCAGCTCTGCCTCCCACTCCTCTGCAGATGTGTCTCCCAATAAACACCCAGCTCTTCATTCAGAATCTGTTTCTGGACCCAAAACAGTTGGTGGTGGGCACAGTCCTTGAAGACAGATTCTAAAGCAGAATTTGCACCCACTCTCTGGCCAGCACCTGAAGTTAGACCAGCGCTAATGGAAGGTGGAGTGTGGACACTAGGCACACTGTGCTAGCAGACTCAGTGAGCTGCTCATGGTGAGTAGGAACAGGCCTGTGGAAGAGGACCACAGGCCCTTGAGAGTTTGGGAGAAGCCGCAAGCGGAAGGTCTAGGGAATGGGTGGTGGCACTTGCTGAGGCCATTGATTTGTTGAAGAAAGAAAATGACAGCTTGGGGTGATTAATCACCAACTCAGGGCAATCTGTGAGAGTGAAGGGGCCCTTCCCTGTCTGCTTTTAAGGAAACTATAACTTCCTGCAGCTATGCACAGAACAAGCTCAGTACTTAACCTAAGAATGCAAACTTCTGAGAAGGTGGACTTCTCAGCCCTGGTCAGTCCCCCACACCAAGTTCAGTGTGCAATGAAGGGGACCCCAGTCTCAGGATGGGGAGCTCTGGGGATGCAACTCCGAGGTCCCTGAGCCTGCCAGAGCTGCCCACTCTCCTCTGAGAAGACAGTGCCCCCCCACCACATGGGAGCACTGCATGGCTCTCATGAGATGGGTGCCACCGGGACAGTGCCTCCCCCTAGGAATGTGCCCACCTCCCTCCTGGGGGCCAGCCCACACTCTAGGACCACACTATGCATGGCGTGGCAGGGAAGAAACAGGTGGTGTGGTCCCTGACTGCTGGAGCCCGCACACTCCAGCAGAAGCTACTCCCAGCAGGAGTGTGGCTGAACTGGGGTGGGCCACAGCAAGGGAGAGAGAAGCTGGACGGGGAGGAGGTGCTGACCTGGGAAGGCTTTCCTGCAGTTTGGAATGTAGTGCTTTGTCAGGGACCTGGAAGAGCAGGGCTCACACGAGACTCCTGGAAGCTTGCAGGAGGAAGTGGTGGCCCACCCTAGGTGAGGTGCAGGTACCAGGCCAAGGGGCACAGCACAGGGACTCCAAAAGGTGGGCCTCTTGGAGAGGGTTGACTGCGTAAGAAGGACAACCACATGTTCCCCAAGAAGACCTGGGCAGGCCTCATCTGTTGGTGGGGAGGACGGCGATGGGGAGCGGTCCCAGCAGCCCTGGGGAGCTCAGGGCTGGCTGTCCGTGCGGGTCAGACACAAAAGATGTGGCAGCAGAACTGTAGAGACATGAGAGCCCACCCCACAGAGTCCAGGGGGCCACGCTGAACATCAGAAGCTGGGTGTGCAGGTTAGCGTGAGATGCAACAAGCTCCAAGTAGTGGCTGATGGAAATAAAGAAGGTAGAGTTTCTAGGAGCCAGAGAGATGGGCCAAGAACAAGCGGGTTGCCAATTTACACCATTGGAATAAGTCAGGGTTGAAAGCCCGGAGACTGAGGGCAAAGTCTCCACTGAAGGGGTGCCTGGGTGGCTCAGTGGATTAAAGCCTCTGCTTTTGACTCAGGTCATGATCCCAGGACTTGGGATCAAGCCCTGCATTGGGCTCTCTGCTCAGCGGGGAGCCTGCTTCCTCCTCTCTCTCTGACTGCCTCTCTGCCTGCTTGTGATCTCTATCTGTCAAATAAATAAATAAAATCTTTAAAAAAAAAATCTCCACTGAGATGCCCCAACCCTTTGCCCAATGGCAGGTCCTAAGCCAGTCTTCAATCCAGAAGTTACAGACTGCAGGAGAGGGTGAGTCTTCAGGAGGAAGGCCCCAAAACACTGGCAGGATCTTCGGTAAACTTCCTTGGTCCATCCCCAGAGGCTCCCAAAGCCACGTACTCAGGTAAGTGTGTGCTGGGGAAATGGCAGTGTCCAGGCCCTGGATGGTTGCTAGAACTGCTTCTGGGAATGGGCCACAACACTGCCTTCTCGGAGCAGGATGTGGGCTGACCCGGCTCACGTCTGGTCCTGAGTTCCCTGGGCAGGCCTACTGGTCTCCTCCTCTGAGCACTGGGGCTTACTCCAAAGCCTGGTCTTCTCTCTTCAAGCCCTCCCTGCTCCCATGTAGGCCTATCTGTGTGTGCAAGCCACGTACTCAGGTAAGTGTGTGCTGGGGAAATGGCAGTGTCCAGGCCCTGGATGGTTGCTAGAACTGCTTCTGGGAATGGGCCACAACACTGCCTTCTCGGAGCAGGATGTGGGCTGACCCGGCTCACGTCTGGTCCTGAGTTCCCTGGGCAGGCCTACTGGTCTCCTCCTCTGAGCACTGGGGCTTACTCCAAAGCCTGGTCTTCTCTCTTCAAGCCCTCCCTGCTCCCATGTAGGCCTATCTGTGTGTGCAGATTCCCCAGTACATGCGTACCCCGCGTCCCTCCAGACTCCTTCCTCTCCTCCCCCAGCATCTCACCCTCCCTCACAGATATCTCAAAGGCAACAGATCCACGTCGCTCTTCCTCCACCTGGAGTGGTGCACAGCTGAGCTGCCGCCCACTCTGCTTACCTCATTCCAGCTCCCACACCGGCTAAGATCCAGGCTCCCCTGGCCAGGGTGGCCACAGAGGCCCCTCCACACACCCACTCATGTGGCCCAACCAGTCATCTTAAAGCACAGGTCAGACCCCATCCTTCCCAGGACCCCCAGCCATGTGGAAAGAGACCCAAAGGTGAGATGGGCCTTTCAACATCCGCCTGACCCAGGCCCTTCCCGGCTTGTCATGAGCACTAAAAAATTCTGTGGGCTTTCCTTGATAAAGGTCAGCTGTCAAGGACCACAGCTTCAAAGGCCCACTCCTCTGTTTCTGAGGAAAGCCATTAGGGTGTGGGCACTGAGAGTCTCTCCTTCTGCATTGTCAAAGACATATAAACGCTCTAGTCTAAGAAAAGACTTTCTAATCATGTGATTTCTGGCAAAAAAGCAGGGCCATGAGACAGTCAAATGCAACTGGGGAAGAATGGTTTCCATAGTTCTTTCAATGGGCACCATTTGTTAAATGTATTAGTTAAAATTAAAATTAAAGACTTTGCCTTCCTCTCCCCGAACACCCTGAGGGTATCTCTAGCGTCATGTTATTTAGAAGTTATTTACCTGTTACCATTATCTTTTCTGCTCTCCTCCCTAAATTGTGAGCTTGCTGAGAAGTATATAACCCATCATTCTCTGAATCTTTAACCTCCTGCCAGGCACTGAGCAAGTGCCCAGGGATTGGATGAAGGGACAGATGTAGCAGATGAAGTCCTCCTCCACCAGCCCTCCCCCCACCAGCCCTGCACACACAAAGGAATCACAGGCAATGTTTGGCCAGCACATCTGTCTCCCACACATCAGTCTGCCCTGCTGTGAGCTCTCCAGGGGCAGACGTGCCCCGGCCTGCCTGGCTTCTGCACCACTGCCAGCCCAGGCCCTGGCACCCAGAGAGCAACTGGTGAAGTCTGACTGGCCAGGCTCCTACCCAGTGAGTAGGGAATTACTCACTCCCTGAGGCTTCATTTTGAAAATATATTTAGTAACTTCTAAACAAATCATACCAACCCTCCAAGTTTTATTTGTTTAGTTAAATTAATTCTATTTTAATATTTCCATTAGCCATTTAATTTATTCTAAAACCTGGCACTGCAAAGTAATAAAACCTCTCAAATATTGACAGACAGTAAAGTAAATGTCGCCCAGCTACAACCATCTGTTTTTCCTCCAAATTCCTCAAGATGGAAAGTGTGTCGCCATGATTTATTTATGGCTTTCCTGGGCCTGTGATATCTCTGCCCTGCCTCCCTCGGCCCTGGCCCAGGGCTGCCAGATGCCACGATCTGGACCCGGTCAACACGGTGAAAGGGAAGGAACGAAAGAGTCTGGAGTGAAAAGGAGAAAATCTGCACAGCACAGAGAAATGGAGTGAGCTTGGGTGAACAGTAACAGCTTGCTATTCCTGGCCCCCAGTCCCATGCCAGCAGTCCTCCTAATATCTTTGATGTGCTGACCCTGTCCCATGTCTCAGCCCTACTCCTCCTGGCCCTGGCCCTGGCCCTAGAATGAGAGGGCCCTCTACCTGTCCCAGGACAGGACGGGAGCACCAGGCTGTGCAGCCTGCACAGGGCCCTCATGCAGGCAGGCCTGGCTGGCCAGCAGCTGTGCCTCCCCACTAAAGGTCAGCCTCAGCACCGGAGTGACCACAGTGCCCCCTGCTCAGAGGCGGCTCCCTGTGGGCCAGGTGTAGAATGGTCTAAAGGAAACACTTCAGAGCTAACAAACAGCAAAATCAGGTTCAAATCCTGTACCCATCACTTATGAGCTTCCCTCTCCCAGGGTAAGAATGTGGGATTCCCAATGGGGTCCAGGGATGTCTGTCCATCCAAAGCAGGGGCTCAGAAGGCCATGGCAGCACTCCCAGCTCCCTCCAGATGCCCAGCATCTCTGGAAAGCAAGGCTGTCCACATTTGCCACTGCTCTCTGAGCCAGGGGTATGGGTTAGATTTCCCCTGGGGTTGGCAGGGAGACAGAGAGGGAGAACACAGTCTCACCAGGCACCCACAGACCTGCAGGAGGTTTGAATGGACCTGGTGTTTACTCAACACACATACTTGCAATTCCTCTCCTACCCTCACAACAAGCCACGGCAGCCGCAAATGTTCCTCTGCACATGCCAGAGCCGTGCAGCCCCAAACCACTCAAACTTCCCCTCCCTGATTGCCTCTCATGGTGCCCTCCCCGCGCCTGCCCACACTCAGCATAGCTACATAGTTGCATCTTCAGTGGAAGATCTAACTGGACAATGGAGGGGGCACACCATCCAGGCCTTCCGCCCCCACTCCCACGGGAGGCCAGAAGGGAAGGAGAGACCAGGACATTCATTCATCGGCAACAGGGCATGTCAACTCCACAGCTTGTTCCAGGGATGCCTGATGCCTTGAGTTGCCCAGAGCTCCGTGGGGAAAGGCCAGCCAGTGAGGAGATGTGCCTGTGTGCTCTGTTGGTGCCCAGACAGCAGGCAGGCGGGCGGCCTGCTTGGGGGACAGGAGAGGGGTCCCAGAGACGGTGGCATGGGAGAGGAGTCTGCAGGTTAGAGCATTCAGGAAGAGGCTGGTGTGAAGGAAGGATCAGAGCAGGGAACAGTGTCCGGGTCAGGGGGGCCCAGACAGCTTGCTGGGCTGGAGCAGAAGGCATGAGAAGGGGCGAACTCATGGCTGGGAAGAAAACACAGATACCAGCATGAAGGCAGTGAGGGCCAAGGTGTGAGCCTGGGGGAGGGACATGCTCCAACTGCAACAGCCCTGGGGCAGCCATGGAAGGCTGGAGGAACTGACCCTAGGAGGAAATGCTGGAGACAGTGGGAAACGGGCCTGGGGAAGGGCCTGAAAGACTGAAAAATGTTCCACAGAGGCCTGCCTGTACCTTCCCTCCGTATGGTCTCCCACACATGGTCCCACGGAAGCAGTTAGACACCAGCACCATGCAGACTGGTAAGACCATGCAGACTGGTAAGACCACGTGCAGAGGGAATGACCCTCTGCATCAGGAGGGGCCCTGCAGACCTGGGGAGCCCCCTGTGTGTGTTGTCCAAGGAAACAGTTTCATCCTCTGACACCAAGGCAGTAAATGTTTACTAAGCAATTGCTGTGCACAGGCATGCCCCTGAGCACTCAGGGAGACCGCAGTGAGCAAAAACACCACCATCCTGTGCCATCCACCGAGGCTTCTCCTGGCCCAGGCAAACAAGATGGTCCTGGAAGAATTACACAGGGGCAACTGTCAAGGAACAGCTCAGGGGGTGCAACCAAAGAGCACCATGAAACCAAAAGGACATGGTGGGGTGAGTGACTTAGGTGGGAAGCAAAGGGAGGAGTCCTCCCCAGCCCCCATCCTGGCGTCATTACCAGATCCCTAAGGAAACCCCCATACAAGGGGTTCTTTCTTCCGTGGCCCTGACAACTAGAGGACAAGAAAAATATGTTCAAACAGCAACCCCACGCCAGTGTCCTGCCCGTGGCTGTTATTTCTCTCACACCAGCTCATGGCATTGTTAGGTGTGGATGGATACCACACAGATGAGGGACAGAAGTGCAGAGAGGCAGGAGAGCGGTGGGTGGTTCCAGCCCAGATCTAGCCCTAGAGCCTGGCTCCCCAGGCTCCAGGACCCTCAGCCACCCCACACCCTGCCTCCCAAAGACCTCCCACAGACACGCCTTGGCGACACTTCCCCCATTTTTTATCTACATGTTTGGGTTTTCAATTATCTCAACAGGTTCTGCCGGCATCATCCCGGGAATTAACAAAGCCTGCCAGTCTCACAACTCAAAAGGAGGAAAAAAGAAGTTGTGTGTTCACAGCCAAAAGAGGAGTTCATAAATTTTCACAAAATTACTATATGTGTGTGATTTATTGCCAGGCAAGGCGCCCCTGAGGAACGGAGAGATGGCTGCAAGGAGGCGGGAGGTGGGGAGAAGGCAGCGCAGCCAGCAGGCTCTGAAGGACGGTGGCGCTCTGCCAGAGGCCCAAGAGCCCTGTCTGCAAAGGAGGGCAAAGACAGCGCTTCCCGCACTTCCTGTGCCCGGATGTCTGCGAACACCACGCCAAGCGAGCTCCCGCGCGGGTGGCCTGGAGACTCAGGGAGTCCCAGAATGCTGCGCAGGCCCCAGCCGGGTGAGTGACGGCTGCCCAGCCCACCAGGAGCCCCTAAAGATTCCACATGGCCCTTGCTGCCGCAGCAGGCATCCAAGGTGCCCCAGGACAGGGACATGACCATGACCAGGCCGATGACCCTGGTGCAAGGCAGCATGGATACTTTGTGGACGAATCCCACGTCAGGCCCCAGCCCCCACACCTGCCGCATTGTGGCTGCTTACCCGCAGAGAGCCCACAGGTCCGGAGCTGGTTCTCTGTGCAAGACAGCCTCCTGACAGAGAGCCTACAACCAGTCTTGGCTCAGGAGGAGGAAAAATATAAGAAAGGCTCTGCACAAGTCTCAGGACCCAGTCCTCCAGGACACCCTGAACTTTTTGTCTGCCCATTTTTCAGCTGGACACACTGAGGTCTGGGCATCTGCGATCTTTCCAAGGTTTAACAGGTGATAAGTGGTAAAGATGAGGTTCAAAGCCATATGTGATAGACATAGACCGACACCCAAATTTTCCACCAGCTGCTTCTCCTATGCTGGTGACCATCAGGTAACAGTGCTTGGCTGGGTATATGGTTATGTCATGGTCATGACTTATGTATTCCCTTGCATGCATCAAATATTTTACTTTAAAAGATTTTTTTTTTAAACATTCTCAGAGGCAACAGAAAGCAAAGTACTCCTCTCCCAGCACATGGATGGGCAGCCACACACAGCCACAGACCTAGGAGGGAATCTCAGCAAGGCACAGTGGGGAACTTTCTGGATCTCCCGTCTCACCAGGCTGAAAGCTTGTCTGGGGTCCCTGGCACACCAGGTTCCAGGGGAGCTTTCCAGCACCAGCACTGTCAGCTGATCCTACAGCTGTCCCCACACTGGCCACAGCCCCTGGGGGGCCAGGGGAAGCGGGCGCCACTGTGCCTAGGTCTCGCCAACCTGGGTGGAGACTCTGCCACCACCAGATAATGTTCCCGGCCCCAAGGACCTGTGATCTGCAACAGACAAATACTTCCTGACAACACAACCCCCGGAGCCATCTCACTGTGGGGATGAAATGTGTCTGGGGGAGGGAAAGAAAACATGCCTTGAGAAGCAGCCCACCTGCCCCCGCCCCAACATCGGTCAGGACAGCTGTTCTCAGGACTCTCAGGGAAGGAAAGGTATAGAGTCAGGAAGAGAAGAGGACAGTGAGTCTGAGTGAGGGCAGCCACCTGGTAACAGGACCATGGGAGAGGCACGAGCAGGCAGGACCTGGCTTTGGGGAGTAGCTGAACAGGGACAGAGGTGCCTGTCTTCTTGCCGGGTCAGCCTGGAGGCAGGGTCACTGCAGAGCCACCTAGGATGCCAGCTCACTGGGGGCAATTGCTGCCCCACGCACAGGCCAGCACAATCCTGGACATGAAGGCAGAGAAGTAATATTAAATCGTGAGGAGGCCACAGGGGCCTTAGGTAACCACACTTATGTTCAAGCCTGACCACGGGACCTCGGGCAGGCTGCTCAACCTCCCCAGTTTTCCTTATCCTTTTGGCAGGACTGAGAATTCCTGCCTCACAGAAGGACAGATGGGATAATTAGAGATCCTGCATCTGCACATGAAACACAGGCATAGATAATATCCTTGTTCCTGGTCACTGAAGGCCTCCGATGGGCTCCCATATAAAGGCAGCACGGTCGGCATTACCATCTTAACAGGTGACATAACTGCGGCTCAGAGAGGGAAGGAGATCGTGCAAACCCACAGGGCTAGCACGTGGCAGTCTCTCGTTTCTTCTCTCCCCAGAAAGCAGCCTCCAGAGCCCAGCCACACTGCTCTTTCTGTTACACCAGCCACTTCTTCAGCATAAGCCTATTTACTCGCCTCTCCCCAACAGAGATAAGAAGCAGAGCCATTTCTAACGTTCACATTCTCATTCCTTGAGAGTCTGAGAAATTCTTCCAAAACCACAAGGCCCAGACAGGAGGCCAGGAGGCCAGCAGGCCAGGGGACCGCGGAGGGGGGTGGCGGTGTGGCCTCACTGAGAAGGTGGAGCTCATCCCCCTCCAATGTTTATGGAGAGTCACCCTGTGCCCCTTGACCTTTTCTACCGGGTGGCTATAAGAAGATAAATGTTTCATTATGCAGAGATGCCTCCCAGCAGACTGATCCAGAGCAGACTCTGGCCTCTGCCATCCCTGACCTCACATGTTGCCTTGGGGGTCACCCCAAATCCTCCACATTCCTCCTCCTCCAGGTCAGGAATGGCATCTGTTTTGCAAGGGGCAGTTTCCGAGGCTCCCCCAGGCTGTTGAGGGTCTTAAATCACACGTCCCAGGGTAGGAACAGCTGACAGGCTCAGTCCCCATCAATCTTCCCACAGGACACTCCAGGCTCTGACTAAGAAGGATTTACAGGGTGGGAGGCACGCAAGACAATACAGCCCTGCCCAGGCCCTGCCCGGGAGCCTTTTCCCACAGTCAGCTCCAGGCCTCCCTAATGGGTGGGTCAGAAAGGCCAGTTCACAGGGAGCTCAGCCCCTAGGAGCAGAGGATGCTCCTCCACCCCACCCCACCCCCAACACACACCTCAGGCTGGTGGGCTTGCCCCCTGCTTTGCAGGCTTCTAATTCTCATCTGTAGGTTTCCAAAGTCTCTGCACAATCTCTACTTTTTAATTGAAGGAGTAAAAGAAAACAATAAGCTTTGTTTTGCTTTGCTTTGCTTTTGTTTTGTTTTGTTTTGTTTTCAAGCAACTTGTTCTGGAGTGCTAAGAACTACACAGGCATCTCCCACCTGCCTGCAGGGAATGCAGACACGCAGCAGAGAGACTGGACATGTCTGATTTCCCAGGGAACCCACATAAAAAGCCCTTCTCGTTGGAGGAACAATGCTGCACTGAGGTCAGGCACAAACCTCTTCTAGAAAAACGCAAGCAGTATTCCAATCACAACCCAGAAATTCAGCCCAGGCTTGTTGCCCGCGTCCAACCCCCCTCCCACTGCCAAAACACCCAGCAGCAGTTCTAAGCCCTCTTCCTCTCTCCCCTACCCCCAAGCTTTAGAGAGTCTGGGCCTGGCCCCTGTGCTCTGGCCTAGAAGGACAGACCAGCATCCTTGCCACTTCAGTCCAAAAGTCTCGGTGTCCCTGACCTCTTTGTCTTCCTTCTTCCTACCTTCCTTCACGACCTTGGCAGGTAGCCTCACCAATCTGTGCCTCAGTTTCCTAATGGGTAAATAGGGATAACAAAAGCACCCACCTTGTATGGCAGAGTTAGTGAGAAAAGGGCCCAGGCAGGCTCTGTCTCATGGTAAGTGCCCCATGCAGTCATGGTTACCACTGTCAATAGAGTTTGCCCTTCAACAAACAGATGGGGAGCCCTGTCTTGAATCTCTGTGCTTGAAGCAGCTACTATGATGAGCATTTGCTCCTTCATTACCACCTGAGACTCTGCCTACGATTTGGTGCAGCGAGACAGGAGTTATCCCCACCACGTGGAAGATAAGAAACCTGAGCAGTCCCTACCTCATCATTCCCCAGAGCCTCTGCAGGACCTGTCCCTTGTCAGGCACAGTCACAAATACAAGAAGATCCTGCCCTACCCGGAGCAAACCCATACTTTATTTAACACAAGAAAAACAGGTCGTTTTTAAGTCACAAGCCCCTGTGGCTCATTGATCAGAGCTGCCTAGAACAGTATGTTGAGAAGGATTCTGAGGCTGCCTGTCAGTTCAGAATGAAAGTCTTCTGTGGTCAATTAGTGATGCCTGCCACAGGCACAGAACGGGCCTAAATTGCAGGCCATTTATAGGTGGTTGTCTAGGGTGGAACCAGAACAGGAGACCAGATCTCTTGACCCCAGTGTGGTGATCTTAGGCAAAGCCCAGAAATCACTTGTCAAGTTTTCATTGTTCTATTTTCATGAAAATGTCACCATTTGCTACTGACTGAATGTGTGTCCCCAAAATTCCTATTTTGAAGCCCTAGCCTCCAAGTGATTATATTTAAGCATAGGGCCATTTAACTAAGGTCAATGGGGGCACCTGGGTGGCTCAGTCAGTTAAGCATCTCCCTTCAGCTCAAATCACGATCCTGGGGTCCTGGTATCAAACCCCACATTCGACTCCCTTGTCAGTGGGGAGACTGCTTCTCCCTCTCCCTCTGACTCTTTTTTTGCCTCTTCCTTGTGCTCCTGCTTTCTCTCTTCCAAATAAATCAATCTTTTCAAAAAAATTAAAAATAATTAAGGTTTTTTAAAATAAAAAATAATTAAGATTAAATGAAGTCATAAGGGTAGAGACCTGATTTGATAAGGTTAGTGTCCTTATAAGAAGCGATACCAGAGGACCCTCCCTCTCTCCTTCTCTCCTTCATCTCCCCGTCCCTCCCTCCGCTCTCTCTCTCCCACTCTTTCCCTCCCCTACTCTGTGAAGACACAGTGAGAAGGCAGCCATCTGTAAACTGCAGAGACTCCTCATTCGAACCCCACCATGCTGGCACCCTAATCTCAGACTTCTAGCCTCCGAAACTGAGAAAATAAATGTCCGCTGTTTAAGACACCCAGTCTCTGGTATTTGGTTCTGACAGCCCAAGTAGGCAAACACCATTTTTACACTGGTTCTGGACACTCAAGACTCTGGAATGGACTCCCTGTGCCCATAGCTCGCCGTCCCTGCTGATGATTCTGATCTTCCCCCCACAAGTGAGGGGTCACTTCTGTGGGATGCTGAGAAGTCCCTTCCCTGCCCTGTGCTTCCTCCTCCTCATGACCTTCCTGGGCAGGACACACACCTTCAACAGTCGCTGAGAACCTAGAGGGTAGTGAGGAGCTTCTGAATGACTCCTGTCTTGCCTCTGCACCCTCACAGCCTCCTAGCAGGCTTCTGAACACAGGCCTATCTCCCACCAACCATACCCAGGCTTCAGGAACAGCCCAGAATCCTGAAGACACCCATCTCTTCCCTCAGGGTGATGGTGTTCCCAGCCTCCCAGATGGGTGGGCAGCTTGGTGGCATCTGTGGGGGCCCCAGTCCTCTGCTGTCAATGATGCATCAGCCACTCCCCATTGCATGCTGACTACAACCAGCAACCACTTCACCTAACAATGGCCACTCAGTGGGTGCTGCACTCAGTGTACTGAATGCTGGCTCGGTGACTGCCCCTGTGTGCCCATGGCCCTTGCCACTGCCCCTCTCAGAGGCTTACTCCTTCTCTGTGAAATGGGGCTGCAGGTGGTGGGTTCAGTTCACAAGGAAGTTGGGGGAGTAAAGCGCATACATACAGCAATGCCCACACAGGTCAGCCCTCTGTGATCTGAGGTGTTTTTATCCTTGTTGTTTTGCTCTTGTGCCAGGCACTTTCCATACACAGCCTCATCAAACGCTTGTGTGATCCCTGCAAAGTGATATCATTAACACAGGAAATGAGGATACTGAGGCTCCAGGAGACCAAGGCCATGTGGGCAATCTGAGAACAAAGATGAACCACCATTTCCAGAGCCCAGTGGGCAGAAGAGGTGGGCACTCCTTGACATAAGGGGATGGTATGGGGAGCAGGAGGCAGACCAGCCACAGGGTCTTCCCTCCCTGCACCTCAATCATCAACCCATGCTACTCAGGGGTGCAGGGAGGGAAACGTGGCAGAGGCCAAACAGGCACCAAGAAGGGATGCAGTGAGAATTAGGGGGAAAAGCAGCCCCCTCAATAGATAGGACGGAGTCCCTTCCAGGGAAAGAGCTTCCAGGGTGTCTGGGTGAGGAGGGTGCTGGGCCAAGGACCAGGCAAGAACACAGGGAAAGAAGCAAGATGAGCCTAGGTGCCAGACGCTTCCCAAGTTCTCCCCAACAAAGACGTCATACAGCTGGCAAATTAAGGCCAAGCCTATAAGCTTCAGGGCTGGGCTCTCCCCTCACCCAGGGGCTCTGAGGGTGCAGCCTGCGGCCCTAAACTGCCCACTGCAGGAGTTCCCATCAGCAGCCTTCCCAAGCAGCTAAGGCCCAGTTCCTGGGATGGCCAGCACTTAGAGAGACAGGGCAGCGCCCAGGAGTACAAGGGCCCAAGTGCCCCGCCACCGCAGGACACGTGAGTCACTTCTATCTCCACACACCCTGGGGCTTCAGCCCAGGTTTATACCTTCTGCCCACCCCAACCTCCAAGCCCGGATCTCTGGGCAACCACCTTACCACCCACACACAGCACCATTCTGAAAAGAAAGCACAGGTAACATCACAGGTAATGTTACCTGTGAACTCTAAGGGCTCCACATAGTTCCTTCTTTGAGGGCATTTCCCCATTTTAAAGTATTTTTTCATCCACTGTCTGCCTTTTCAACAGCCCTGTGACGTGATCTGCGTAAAGTGTCATTCTTTCCATTTTGCAGGTGAGAAAATCGAGTCTCTATGTGTTTCAGTTATTAACTCTGGCTGCTCTAACAACCAAAAAATCTGGCCTGACACCAGAAAACTATTTCTAATTGATGCCAAACCCAATACAGATGCTCTGGTCTGTGGCTCTGCTGGCCAGTTCCTGCCAGCTAGTAAGGGCACTGTCATCGAGGGTGTTTGGGGTCTTCACCTGAACCCTCTACATTATGCTGGCCGGCAAGTGACAGTGTGGAGAAGCCTATATGATGTGGTTCTGCCAAGCCTGAAGGTTGGCACAGGTCTCGTTTCAGTCCACATCCATTGGCCACAACACAATCACATGACCTAACTTTCCCACAGGGGAAGCTGGGAAATGTAGTTCAAGTGTTCCGAGAAAGAGGGACTGGAGTGGGGGAGGGGTGCATCAGGCCAGTTCTTACCACACCTGGGTTAGATGCCCAGGCTCTGGCTCCCCTCCCCTCACCACCCATCTTGCTATTGGGTTTCCCCAAAATCTTCTCTGAGTCTGCTTCTGGGACAGAGGCTAAATCAAGACTATTCAAACTAAAACCCCCACATGTGGCTTTAGCTACAGGACGTTTGATCAATTAAATACCAGAGAAGTGTAAAAAGACGAGAAGACATTTCCATTCACCTAAGAGGAAATTGCAAAGAGGGAGATTAAAACCACATTTGAATTATAGAAAAAAATAATTGGCAAAGTTCCTGGAAGCCAAGCACATTCCTGTAATGAGTTGCTACGGGTGGAATTCTCTCCCCAATTGCAAGGCAAGGCCCATCCGATTCCAGGAGGCCTGACTTAATTACAGTCTAGTTGGATATTAAAGTTGCAGCTACTCAAGTACAGCAACAGTTGCCTAATTATGGGGTCTCAGGAGGGGATCTATAATCAGTTTTTAAAAGAATATCTCCTACACGTAGCACCTTTCCACAAGAGGCCCCTGAAATCCTTCCAAATATTAATTAATGTCCCTTCAGGAGGTCCCAGGCATGTGGACTTCAGTGATCTGCAAAATATGAAGTCTCTGTCAGCAGACTAGGTATGACTCAGATGGAGACTGGTCCCCATGGTCAAGGTCCAAACCACGAAGAGGAAAAAGCAAAGTAAAGATGTCAAGGGCAGAAGGGAGCATACACTGCAGGCAGAGTGGGGTGGGAGTCAGGAGACCTGGAGGCCTATCTCAGTACTGGCTGGCTTCTGCTTCCAGAATATTTTGTGTTAATCCAAAGAAGTGCCTCAAAATGAATCAGTGGTAGGCTCCCAGGTCCAAGGGTCTGTGCAGCAGAGCTGGGACATCAAGACATGTGGCAGAGGGCTAAGGAGTCCTAACCATGGCCCTCAGGGCATGAGCACCAGCCAAGAAGCCCTGGGTCTGGAAGAAAGCCTAACAGTGTGGGAGGTAAACTCGGGGTGGGGGGGTGAGGAGAGCAGGTAAGGACACTGCCAGGCTGGGAGGAAAGGGTAGGAGACCCTCCATCTCAGAATGGAGGAGACACCTGAACCTGCCATAGGGACAAGTTGGGAAGGAATACTCCAGGGAGTTGGGGAAGCATCTGCAAAGAGCATCTGGAACAGCCTGGCCAGTCCAAGTCCTGCATGCATCTGTGCCTCCTTGAAGACCCACCAGACATCTCTCTTCTGTGGCCTTAGCTTAGGCAAGACCTATAGCACCCTCGCTCCTGTACTATGAGAGAGACTCGTCCATCTGCCTCCCCACCAGCATTGGAGAGATATGGGTCTACCCCCCACCACTGTACAGCCTAGGGATGGGGCCCAGCAGATGTTGAGTGGATCATGTGAATGAACTAGGCTGTTGGTGGAGAGCAGGGAGCTTGGCAGAAAAATACCTCCTTCCTGATACAGAAAAGTTATCACCAAAATACTTTTTTCTTCCTTCCTTCACTCTTCATTCAAACCATTTTTACTGCTGTCAGTGTGACCCATGTTTATTTGGAGGTAAGAAAATGCAAGAGAACATCAGGAGAGGAAATGGCCCTCATCTTCTCTTGGTTGAAAGGACACATGAGTGTATCATGGGCTCAAGCTACTTTTTATAGAAAAACCATTTATGTTATCTACTGCTGTGTGACAAATTACCCCCCAAATTAGCAGCTTGAAACAACACACATTTATTACCCCACAGTTTCCATGGGCCAGGATCTGGACTCGGCTTAGCCAGGGCCTCTGGCAAGAGGTCTCTTGTGAGACTGTGGTCAAGCTGCCAGCCAGAGCTACAGTCTCGTCTGAAGGCCTGACTGGGGAACTCTGCCTTCAGGCTCTGTCACATGGTTTGACATGCCCTGGTCCCTTGTCACGTGGGCCCTCCATAGGGTTGCTTCATGACATGCAGCTGGTGTCCCCCAGGATGAACAGAGAGCAGCAGAGAGCTCCCAAGAGAGAAGCCAGAGCCTTTTTGCAATCTCAGAAGTGACATCGTATCACTTCTGCCATATTCTGCTCATTAGAAATGAGTCCATATGTTCAACCCACATTCAAGAGGAGAGGAATGCCCCCAAGGGCACAAATCTTAGGAGGAGATGATTCTTGGAGTCATCTCAGAGGTTGCATATCATTTTCATTCCTGGGGCAGATCTTTTTCCAAAAACTGGCTGCAACAGTACTTCCCACCCCACGCGCTCTTCTAGAACCTTGCCACTCATCCTTCAAGAGGTGGAGCCAATGTCCTCATTTCTTGCATTTGGGTGAAACTTAGTGACTGTTTTAATCCATATCAAATGGTAGAAATGATGTGATATAACTTCAAAGGCTTTCCCTTTCTTTTCTGGAGATGCTCACTTTTGGAACCTAACTGCCCTGCTTTAAAGAAATCCAAGCAGCCTAGGAAAAACCAATACCTGAGGCCCACAGCCCAAGCCAAGATCCTAGCTGACAGCCAGCACCAGTATGCCATGTGAGTGCACCATCTTGGAAATGCCTCTGCTGATGCCATGAGTGGCCCAAATTGAAGATTCAAAAGGAAGACAAATTATTGTTATTTTTAAAACACTAAATCTTGAGGTGGCTTATTACCCAGTGATAGATAGGCGATATAATTGCCAAATGCCCCCACCAATGGAAGGGTGAACATGAGGGACCCCTCCCACTCCCTAGTCAAGGCTGGCAGGAAGAATTCATGAAGCTGGCCAGGAAGGAGTGGGCAAGCCGTGTCCCACACTTCCCACACTGTAGGTCCAGCAAAGCAAGATAGTCTGCTGGAGGAGGGGGTGAGATGTCACCCAGAGTCTGGGAACCCTGGAAGTGCAGGGCTGTTCCAAAGCAGGGTCACACAGACAGCATTCAGAAGCCCAGTGGACAGCCCTACTACTCTGCAGGGAACTCACAGCAGCTCTCCTGAGGACCTGAACCCTGCTAGAGTGGGTAGAGCCTGACTCAAAATACAAACTCAATTTCAGCTGCAGACAACCATCCCCAGGCCCACGGGCAGGTGAGGGACATCAGGTTCCCACACGGAAGGTGCTGCCTGGGGACAGGTGTTGTGAAGAGCAGGCACATTCAAGTAGGGACTGGGCCTGTCTCGCTGGCCTGAAGGGAGAGGGAAGAGGGGCGTTTGGGAGTGGCATTCTGGCCCAGACACCAATCTGGCCAGGCAAGGAGGGTGGAGATAATGGAATCTGGAGGAGCTACAGGTCCCGGGCCCTCTTCATCCAAGTCTCCTGCAGCTACTTCCCCATTGGTGGGGATGGGAAAGCCAAGGTCACAGTGCAGGAAAGCCCTCTCACAAAGGACCTCTCATGACTGCATGCAGATGTCCAGGGTATCTTAACCTCAGCCTCCCCCAGTGCCTCTCCCAGCAATGGGAGACGTTTCACAGATGGAAATGACAGATTTTGCAAGAAAAATGCAGGATGTGGAAACTGGAGAACAGCTGCCCTTAACACCCCAAACCCTTGTAAAGAGGATAAAGAGGGGTCAACAGAATGGGGAGGCGACTAGCTAAAGAGAAGCAACCCCCACCCCCCCGCCCCGGCCACACACACACACATAGCAAGAAAGAAGAACACCAGGCCACCAACCAGGAGCCAAGCCTCTCAGGGTGCACAGGGAAACTGACCTGTAGGCAGATTTTTCTTTTCAAAAGAGGCTCTTCCTGTGATCATGTCACAAGAGACAAATGTCCAGCTTTGCCGGTAATAGCATGCATGCATACATACCATCTTTGCATGGGAATTATCATAATCAAAAGTTAAAATAAGGTAAAATCGAGGTTTTTTTTTAAATTTTTTTATTTTTTATAAACATATATTTTTATCCCCAGGGGTACAGGTCTGTGAATCGCCAGGTTTACACACTTCACAGCACTCACCAAAGCACATACCCTCCCCAATGTCCATAACCCCACACCCCTTCTCCTAACCCCCCTCTCCCCCAGCAACCCTCAGTTTGTTTTGTGAGATTAAGAGTCACTTATGGTTTGTCTCCCTCCCAAACTATGGAAAATCGAGGTTTTTTACAAATGTTTATCTTTAACACTTCAATGGTTACACAAGTCCCTTGTAAACCCATTTTAAAAGAACTCCCTTTGATGTTTTGGTCCCTACATTAAGTGATGTCATTTTCTGTGGACTTTTTCTGGTACCATGTGCCCTGGGACGAAGCCCCCAACCAGGGTCTGGAAGAGGCTAGGGGATGGGGCTGCTGCCCACCCCCCACCCACCCTGCACCCCCTTTCAGACACTAGTGGGGAATTGGGAAGGCCTGACCCAGTGGAGCAGGTTTCATCTGGCAACATTTTGGAAAGCAACTCCCACCCCCCTACCCCCCGCCCCCCGAGCCCTGGGGTGGGACAAACCCGGAGCCAAAGGCTCTGCACAGTTCCTGGCTTCTAGGCAGGGCCTGGCCAGGAAAGGAAGCAGACATGCCTGGAATTCCAAAAATGCACCCCTGTCTCAGCCTCTGCCTGCTTCCCCAGGCCTCCAGGGATTCAGAGAGTAGGGTTGGAAAAGAAAGCCCAGCCCCCACCCCTCCCACATATAGGAAAGAACTCTTGCCCCAACCCCAGTCTAGCCTGGAGATTTCCTCCACACACCCCTAAAACTGCCTGTGTGCCCAGCAGGCCAGTTCCAAGGAGGAATGCTGACCCCTGTCACTCATGATCATGCAGCTTTCAGTGACCCCATCCCAGGACATGGTCTTCAGGAGGGACCCCCACCCAGGTCAGCCTCCTGATCCAAGAAGCAGATGCAAGGGGGTGGGGAGGGAACCCCAGTCAGACCCCCAACTCCTGACACTAAGCAAACTCCTTTCCTGTAAGGGATCCTCTGAATTCGGCTCATCCAGAGGGCCCTCCCTGAGAGGCTGGTAGAAAAAAGAACACTCACCCACTAAAAGACACATGTCCATGATAAACCCCCAGAAACTAGTCTGGTATTGGGGGTAAGGAGAAACCCACCTATAAGATAAATTTTGTCCCCGGACCAGGTGTGTCTCCAAAAGTAGACAGGGGATGGCAAGTAGGACATGGTAGACAGAAGACAGCAGATGGGACAGCAGACAGGACACAGAACATAGGGGATGGCAGACAAAACATGGCAGATAAGACAGCCGACAGGACATGGCAGGCAGGGGCAGTCAACAGGGACAATAGTCAGGACACAGCAGACGGGGGGACAGCAAGTAGGACACAGCAGACACAACATGGCAGATTAGACAGCAGACGATACAGTGGACAGGACAGCTGACTGGACACCAGCCATCACTCTGGCACCTCTGCCTGTACCAGAGACCTCCCTGCACGCCTCATCCCTGTCCAGGGAGGGGAGAGTGAAAACTGGTATATTGAGCTTGTCTCTGAGTCTGAGGTCAGTGGTGTGAATACAGAATGGTTTCTATTTTTCCTCCAATCACCACTCTCAGCCATGTGTGTCAAATCTCTCTTTGGATATGTCCAAGTATTAAAAACTCCAGCCCTAAAGAAAAGCATCCATGCATCTAGTCTCAATAAAACTCAATCTACTACCGCTGCTCCCCTCACAAGTGTAGCCTGAGGATTAGGGCTGAGGGAAAGACCCTCTCTGGCAAGGTCTTGCCACTCCTTCCAAGGGGGCACCCAGACAGAAGCCCTCCTGGAAATGTGGGTGCCCTTCAGGGAGGTGGTCTAGGGGCCCTGCCCCTACCCATATCTGCCCCCACTGCTTGATCAGTCTCCCACCCAGAGTGCAGCTCTTCTGCTGGGAATCCATGGGGCTCTAGGCCAGCCACATACTATGGGCAATGCCAACACACGAGAGGTCGATCTTTGGCCATTCCAGGTGGGCTGCCCAGGTGCCGGCCCCACTTTAATCCTTTCCCTGCTTAGGAAGCCAAACCCTGGGAGCCCCACATGCCCTACATACAGGGCCCTCTGAGGTCCATGGAGGACTATCTTTCCCTCCATAGGCACTCCCTTAATCAGGCTTCAGATTCTCTCCTCCATTTGCCTGGAAGAGTTAAAGCAACTCTGGTGATCTCATCACATTAGAGCTGCCATAAAGGGTATGCATGTAGGGGCCTGTCTTGGTCCGCTTAGGCTGCTATGACCCAAAACCACAGATGTAGGGACTTAAACAAAAGACATTCATTTGTCCCAGTTCTAGAGGCTGGATGTCCAAGACCAAGGCACCCAAAGGCAGATCCTGTGTCTGGTGAGAGGCCTCCTCCCAATTCACTGATGGCTATCTTCTCACTGTGTTTTCACGTGGCAGGGAGGGGTGGGGGAAGAGAGAGAGAGATCATCTCTCGGGCCTCTTCTTACAAGGGCACTAGTCCCATTCATGAGGGCTCTATCCTCACAACCTGACCAAAGGCCGCACCTCCTAATGCTGTCACACTGATGGTCAGGATTTCAACATAAGAACTTAGGGGGACACAAACATTCACTCCATAAAAGGGACAGCTATTCACCGTATGGTAAAATTTGTGATGTGCCCCAGGGTCTCCTCGGCTGAGGGCCTTCCCAGGGGGGTTGAAAAGTCAAAATTCTTTTTTTTTTTTTTAAGAAGTTTATTTCTTTAAGATTTTATTTATTGATTTGAGAGACAGAGAAAGTTTGAGCGGAGGGGGAGGAGGGAAAGAGAGACACAGACTCCCCACTGAGCAGGGAGCCTGACATGGGACTCGATCCCAGGACCCTGAGATCATGACCTGAACTGAAGGCAGAAACTTCACTGACTGAGCCATCCAGGGACCCCAAAATTACTTTCAAACTTTCAAAATAATGCCGAGACATCATTTTCTTTTTTTACTCTCATTCTATCATGAATATATCCAGGAGTTTTCCAGAGACCACTGACATGTAACACATCCTCACTCTCATAGCTAATGAGATGTACACTGTGTATCCTGTTTTACAAAGTTCTCAACTTTAAATTGTGAGATAGAACAGAGACAGGGATAACCACAGTGCACTGCTAGATGTTCAGCAACCAGGTATCCAAGCCAAGAGACACAGGCTACAACACACATATGCAGGAGCTCTTTGGAGTCCTCAATAATTTTTAAGAACACAAAGTGGTCCTATTCTCTAATACCATTCACAAAGATAAACTCAAAATGAATGAAAGACCTAAATGTGTGACAAGAATCCATCAAAATCCTAGAGGAGAACACAAGCAGCAACCTCTTTGACCTTGACCACAACTTCTTGCAAGACACATCTCTAAAGGCAAGGGAAACAAAAACAAAAACAAACTATGGAGACTTCATCAAGATACAAACTTCTGCACTGCAAAGGAAACAGTCAACAAAACTAAAAGACAACCTACTGAGTGGGAGAAGATACATTTTATCAGATAAAGGGCTGATATCCAAACTCTATAAAGAACATAACAAACTCAACACCCCAAAAAATAAATAACACAGTCCAGAAATGGGCAGAAGACATGAACAGACACTCCTCCAAAGAAGACATACAGATAGCTAACAGACACAGGGAAAAAATGTTTAACATCACCAGCCAAATCAAAACCACAATGAGATACTACCTCACACCAGTTAGAATGGCTAAAATGAACAAGAAAGGGAACAACAAATGATGGCAAGGATGCAGAGAAAGGGGAACCCTCTTTTCACTGTTGGTAAGAGTACAAGCTGGTACAGCCACTCCGGAAAACAGTATGGAGTTTCCTCAAGATGTTACAAATAGAGCTACCCTATCACCCAGCAATTGCACTACTGGATATTTGCCCCAAAGATACAGATGTAATGAAAAGAAGGGGTACCTGCACCCCAATGTTCACAGCAGCAATGTCCACAATAGCCAAACTGTGGAGGGGGTTGAGATGTCTGTCAACAGATGAGTGGGTAAAGAAGATGTGGTCCATATATACAATGGAGTATTACTCAGCTATCAAAAAGAATGAATATGTACCATTTACATTAAAATGGATGGAACTGGAGGGGATTATGCTAAGTGAAATAAGTCAATCAGAGAAAGACAATTATCATATGGTTTCACTCACATGTAGAATATAAGGAATAGCACAGAGGATCATAGGGGAAGGAAGGGAAAATTGAATGGGAAGAAATCAGAGAGGGAGAACATCCATGAAAGACTCTGGACTCCAAGAAACAAACTGAGGGTTACAAAGGGAGAGGTATGGAGAAATGGGGTAACTTGGTGATGGGCATTAAGGAGGGCACTGGATGTGATGAGCACTGGGTATTATATACAACTAAGGAATCATTGAACACTATATGTTGGCTAATTGAATTTAAATTAAAAATATTATAGTTAAATTTTTTAAAAGACTACAAAAAACAAGAAAAGAAAAAGAACACATAAGAGTGCTGATGTAACTGGGCTCCAGGGGTCCCAACAGACCAAGTTCAGTCACTCACCACTGACAAAACCCACAGGCAGACAGTGGTGAAACAAGAAAGGAATAGATTTCCAGGAAGCCAACACTGGCTAAGTGGCCCTAAGACTATCCCCAAAGTGCTAAAATACTTCTAGGTTTATGTAAGGAAAATATTCAGTTTTGGATCCCATCAGGGAATGCTTTACCCACTGGATCATTTGCCTGATTTGAAATATAAGAAGAACTTAGTCAACTAGAAAGTACAAATTGAGGTCAGAATGGAGGGAGTTGAAGTTCTTGTTCACTGAGATCGAAAAGTTTAAGAACCACTGCTCCATATCACCCTTAACCAAACACACAAAGGATGACATTTAGACAGGATGGGGACACAAGAGGCAGAGGACCTGGTCCTGCCTTCCAGAAGCTCCACCCTAACTGGGAGTCCCCGGTGGAAGACTCAGCAAATGATGGGTCAGTCAGAAGGTTGAGAAGGGGATGGGGACCCTACAGTCTTGAGGGGTGGGGAGCAGTATCTCTAGGTAGGGGCCAGAAGTCTATGGCTCCACTCCTGGACGGACCAGGTTTCTGATGAAACTGGCTGTGATCAGCCTCTTGGCACCATTGCCCTGGACTACTGAGCCATATTCCTCGCAGTAGACCCCAAGCCCCACTGCCAATGGGAAGGCTGAGCAGGGACACAAATAGAGAGCAGAAAGCCTGGTGGTTGAATAATGATTCACAGGGGAGAGACATCTCCAGAAGGCAGCCAGACTAAATCAAACAGGTTAGAAGTGAGTTTGTGCAGTGACCCTGGAACTAACCCGTAGCAGAGCTGTCAAGCCCAAGGCCCAGTGGGCCCCGTGACCATTCTGATCTTGCCACTGCCCACCATGCTTTTGCCCAGCATCTCTACTGGCTGGGTCCTGATCTAAGAGCTGCCCTGCCCTTGAACTCATGGGCAGACAGGGAAGCTCCAAGAGTCCAGAAGGCCATGGGGTACAGAAAGTAGGGCACAAAACAGGCATTAGTCATTCCATTATTCAAATGGGAGTGTGAGGGGGTGTTCAGGAAGGAATGTGTGCCAGGCTGTAAAAGAGTAGCAAGGATGTCCCATGCCCATGAGCATGAGCAGGTGCCCCAGGGTAAGTAATGGCAATGACAAAGGTGTGCAACAGCCCTCGGCCTCTGAGACTGGACCTCTGTGCTTCTGGAGCATGATCAGGCAAAAAAGGCACAGAGGATGAAACCACAGCCAGGTGTGCCCTGAGGAGCACCCTGTGCAGGAGACCATGGTTATAAAGTATAAATTCCTTTTGATCTCTCATCTTGAAACTCCAAGCTATGAGGTTTTCTGTCCCAGAGGAGCCAGAGGACCTGGTCCTTGTTTGTCTTACATGCGGGACCCAGAAAGTTCTCCCGGTCTCCACTTCTAGTTCCACTGAAGGGCATGACCCACCTTGCTGCGCATTACTCCCCTCTGCCCTGGGACTCCTCCACACTCTCTCCCTATAGGGCTAGCTGGGAGGAGGGCTGCCTGGAGCAGCTGACAGCCATTTTCCCCCACTGCAACGAAAAGCCCAGGAGTGAGAACAGCACAAGGGAAAGCAAGCTCAGGGCCTAGAATGAAGCCAGGCCTCCTCTCTGGAGCTCACCTGACAAATTTGGACCACTCACACTTCCCCAGTTTCAAATCTGAGTAAAAAGCTATGATAATCAAAACTGTATAGTACTGGCATAAGGACATATACAGAGATAAATAGAACAGAACTGAGATTTCAGAAATAAACTTCATCTATGCTCGGGGGAGTAAGGAATGAGGTCCTGACTCTCCCAGGTAAGTGCCAGTAAATGCCCTCTCTGCCCGAGCAGTGTGACAGTTGTTTGGTTTCAAGGACCAGTAAGTAAAAGTTCTATTTTCACTTGCTAGAGGACAGTCAGCAATGGGGAAATGAGAAAACAGATCAGTGAGCAGGAGGAATTAGCAGCTCTCAGGTCTGAGAGTAAATGAGTGAACAGCGAATGTCTGACACGGCATCACTTTCATCTTTGTCATCGTCAGTCTATCTACTGACTTTAAAATGTGCCGAGTGTCTTTTACACAAACCATCCCACCCATTTTTCCCAACCCCCAAAAGATAAGCAGGACGCACCCATAACATATACAGAAAACAAAAGCATACAGAGGCTAAGTAACAGGCCCGAGGTCACCCAGATGGTAGACAGTGAGGCCGGGATTCACCCCTGGCCTGCCCGACTCCATTGCTCTCAGCTACCAAAACCCAGAGGTCAAGTGTGAGAACCCATGATTCCCAGACACACAATCAGAAATGACACTAAGGTACCGCTGAAAAAGCTGGAAAGTGGGAAAATAGCATGCAGTCTCCAATTCCTTAATTTACAGGCACATATTTATTCATCAGGTAAAATAAGGCACTACCATCAATGCTTGTCCTATTTACATTGAACTTGGGAATCCTCACCATTGTCCCAGGACTGTAGTATTGCTGGGACAGTGGAGGGACAGCCAGGACCCTCTCCTATGGAGGTGAGGTGAGAAGCCCCTGGGCAACGGGCTTAAGCCCACCAGCTTTGACAGTCAGGATAAGGAATGAAGCATGGCTTCCAGCTACACTCATACCAGTCAGCCCCCAGGTTCTCAGCCCCAACACCTGACTCTCAGGAGCAGAGTCGATTTAGAGGGACCAGTGTCTCAGGTTGCCCTCAGCTCCAGAACGTGAAAAGTGCTGATCCAAACAGTATGTTCAATCCACTGGCTTTGGTGACTGGTTCAGATATGAGCATGGGACCTAAACTCATCCAATTAGAGCAAAGCTCAGGATACTCTGCAGGAATCCTGAGAGACAGGTGCTTTCTCTAGCTTTAGATCATGTAACTGTGCAGGAGTGAGGCCTGGAACTGCACAAGTCATTTTTTTAACAAGCAGAAGTCGACCTGAGATGGGACGGGCGGTAGAGTTGAGTACAGAAGAATCACAGAGAAATGAAGCAAGAATTCTTGCATTTTACTTACAGGAGACAGTGCAGCAGGAACCACTGTTTGCCTACAAAAATATCCATTCTTTCCTCTATTGTTCTTAGTAAAAGAAACTTGATTTTTTTTTTTTTTAACAGAAATACGCCCATGAGAAAACTATAGTTCCCTTACTCCCTTGCAATAGAAGTGACCATGTGACTAATTCTGGCCAATGGTATATAAGAAGTTCTTGGGCAGGTCTTCTGCTAAAGCTTCTTTCAAAAAGAGGCCCTTCCAATCAACACTCTACTGAGGACCTAGCCAGGGCAACTAGGCAAGAAAGTTAAACAAAACGTTTCCATATAGGAAAGGAAGAAGTAAAACTAGCTACTTGCAGATGACATGTTCTTGAGCATACAATAGCCTAAGGAATACACACACACACACACACACACACACACACACACACACTATTATAGCTAATAATTGAGTTCAGCAAAACTTCGCAATACAAGATCAATTTTTAAAAGTCAGTTATATTTCTACACTAGCAATGAACAATCCAAAAATGAAGGTAATAAACCAAGGCTATTAATAATAGAATCGAGAATAAAATAGGAATAAATTTAACAAACATGTAATACTTGTACACTGAAAACTACAAAACACCATTGTAAGGAATCCCTAAGTGAATGGAAAGACACCTGGCATCCAAGGATTGGAAGACTTAATATCATTAAATATCTAAATAACATTAAAATGTCAATAATTCCAAATTATTCTACAGATTCAATGCAATCCCTATCAAAATTTCAACTTTCTTTTTCACAGAATGAGAAACTTGATCCTCATACAATAATGCAAGGGAGGGGCACTCGGGTGACACCATCAGTTAAGGAACTAACCCTTGGTTTCAGCTCAGGGTCATGGTCTCAAGGTCCTGAGATCAAACCCCACATCAGGCTCCATGCTCAGCACAGATTCTGCTTGGATTCTCTCTCTTCCATCTGGCCCTGCCCCCCATATAAATAAATCAATCTTTTAAAAATATAAATAAATAAATAAATATATAAATAAACAAGCAGGGGACTCAGAATAGCCAAAACAGTCTCGAAGGGGGACAAATCTGGATGACTTACACTTCCCCATTTCAAAATGGAATAAAAAGCCCTAATAGGGATATATAGAGAGATTAATAGAACAGAACTGAGATTTCAGAAACATACTCAAACATCTATGCTTGGTGGAGTAAGGAATGAGGTCCTGATGAATACTATGGCATGTATGAACCTTGAAAATCTATTGCTAAGTGAATGAAGCCAGACAGAAGTCTTCCATTTTGCATGAAACATTCAGAAGAGGTGAGCCAAAGAAGCAGAGAGTAGGTTTATAGTTGCTGTGGCCCCGGGAAGCAAGGAATAGGGAGTGGACAGTACAGGGGTTTTTTTGAGGGCAATGTAATGTTCTGCACTTAGTGATGATGATTGCACAAGTCTGTGAGTATACCACTGAATCATACACTTTTTTAAAAAAATGTAAAATAAAATAAAGTAAAATGGTGAATTATATGGTATGTGGATCATAACTTAATTTTTTTAACAATAATTTCAGTCAATTTGAGGTAGATTTTGTTTCTTTCAAACAAAAGCCTCCATTCTGATACTCGGTGGGACTGCGTTACTCTGCTTTCTGCCTCACTGTCCTGCCAGGAAAACAGTCAGCTTTCTCTTGAAGCAGGCATGGGGATGACCACTGACCAAGGGACAGCCTGGAAAAGCTGTGTGAAGGACCAACGTGCCCCAAACTTCTGAGAAGGAACAGAGTCTCAAGCTCTTGCCCAAATTCCCTGGGACTTGCTATCTCAGAGCTCTTGGCTCTCTGGCTATGGAGGGGCAGGACTGAAGAAGGATTCATCAGTTTGGCTCATGAACGTCCATCTGCCTCCCATAGGTCACCAACCAGCCCTGGGGTCAGATGGCCCCGTGGCACAAGCAGTGGCTGGCCCTGGGCCTGAGAAGCTTGCACTGCTTCCATAAGCAGAGGGACACAAAGGTGACAGGAGCCATGACTGGCACATACTGTAGAGTCACCTCAGCTCGTTCCACAGCCTTATCTTCAAGAGGGCCAACTACACTATTTAAATACAGGATGGGGCGTACATGTTGCCTTGGGGCAACTGGTAACTCCAGCTTCGGCAATGTCCAGTGTAAGTACCCCCCAGACTCTCTCCCCTTGCCCACTGAGGTGGGGAGGTCACATGGATTCCGATGAGAAGTAGGCTGAGACTCCCTGGCCATCTGAAGAGGATGCCAGCTCTCCCGGGGGGAATTCAGTTCCTAAAGTGGGTGCACCAGCTTCTGGTCAGCCAGTGCTCTTCAGGCTCTCATCAGAGAACATGCCTCCAACTTTGTTCTCCAGCTTTACTCCAAGGAGTATTATTCACAGAGGATTGCCTAGAGAACACACAACCCATGGACTCTTGGAGATCACACCCCCCCCCCTCAGAGAGCCTCAGGCTTGACTGTGGTTTGGCCCGTCAGGATTGTCTGCTGAGCCGTGCTGAGGGCTGTTAAGATGGGCCCATAAAACCAGGGTTGTGTTCTTATTATGCTGTTGTTTTGTTGGGGCTTTTAAAATCTTTTTTAAACTATACATTCACACGGAAAAAAGGCACAAAACAAAAAAACATGTGGATAGCATAGTGAACACCCATATAACTGCCACCCGGATAAAGAAAGGAAACATTGCCAACTCCCGAGAAGTCTCTGGGGCCCCTCCACCTTACCAAAGGTGGCTCCATTTAAGTGAAATGATACAATTTGTATTCTTTTGTGTCAGGCTTCTTTTGCCCAAAGCTATACTTACAAGATCCATTCATGTTGTTGCCTATAGCCACAATTCATTAATTTTCATCGCTTACAGTATTCTATTGTGTGAACAAACTGCGAGTTGACTTTGGACCCACCTCTTGTTGAGGTGATCACAAATGCTATTAGGAACATTCTGTGTATATATATATATTCTGATATGCAAATCTATATACATTTCTGTTGGATATATTCCTATAAGTGGAATTGTTCGATCACCGGGGACAGGGCATTGGAAATAGAGGCCTTCAATTATGTGGAAAACAGTAGAAATAGAAATAACACCAAATTGTTTCCAAAATGCTTGTACCAGTTAACACTGCTACTAGTAGGGTGTGAGTTCCAGTTACTCCACATTCTTATCAACACTTAGTGTTATCGGTCTTTTTTTTTTTTTATGTTTAGAACATTTTATTAAAGTAAATTGTTAGAATTAAGTGAAATAGAAAAACATAGTAAATAGTTACAAAAACACTGATAACACTACTCAAGTCACACACATGTAAAAATATAGATATGTTTTACAAAGTTTGTAAATTGATAATTATGGAGATTTCTCAAAATGGATATAACCGCTCACTGTTGAGTATGGATGGCAATGATATAAGATCTTTGAGTGAATGTTGCCCCCCACTTTTTTGCAATCCAATGGTCCCTAGAAATTTGCTCTTTGGGAGATTCAAAGTTGGAAACTGCCCAAGGGGACAAGTCAAGAATTGAGATGGTCACAAAGATGCTATCGGTCTTTTTAATGTTAACCATTCTGGTGGGTAAAGGTGCTATCCTAGTTATCTATTTGCGTAACAAATTACCCTAAAACAGCAAATATCAAGGTCTCTGTGGGTCAGGAAGTCAGGAGAGGCCTGTCTGAGCAACTCTGAGTGTCTTTCAAGGTCACAGTCAAGAGGTCAGCCAGGGCTGTACTCACCAAAAGGGAAGCTGGGGCCAGAAGATGTGCTTCTAAGATGGCATACTCATGAGATGGCAGAAGGTCTCAGTTTCTCACTACATGCGCTTCTTCATAGGGCTGCTGGACTATCCTCAGGGTACAGCATCAGACTTCCCCCAGCCAGTGAACCAAGAGAGAAACAGAGGCCATGTTGTCCCTTATAACCTAGTGTTGGAGGGCACACACCACTGTTTTTGCCATAACCTAGTCATTCAAAGTGAGTCACTTAAGTCCAGCCCACACTCAAGGGGAAGGGAATTAAGGTCCACCTATTCAAAAGAGGAGTGCTGAAGAATTTGTCAGCATATTTTTAAATCACTAGAAGTATTTCACTTTGGTTTTAATTTGCATTTCTGTGAATAATGAGGTTTACTTTTCACGTGTTTGCTGGCCATTTGGATTAACTTTTTCCTGAAGTACCTGTTCAAGCCTCTTTCCCCATTTCCTGTTATGATGTTTGTGTTTTCTTGTTGATTTGGATAAGTTCCTTATATATTCTGGATAAGAGCTCCCTGTCAATTATATACGCAGCAAATACCTTCTCCCACTCTTAGCTTGCTTTTGTACATCCTTAACTGTATTTTTGATGAACAGACATTCTTCATTTTGAATAGCCCAATGTATCAGGCTTTCTCTTTATGGTTTGTGCTTTTTATATCCTACTTAAAAGTTTCTTCTCACCCCGAAGTTATTTTCTTATTGTGATAGCTTTTTGATGTGTCAAATTTGGGTTGTCTGAACTTCAGTCACCAAAATGCCCTTTCTAGTTATGCTTTCAGATAAGGGATCTACAGGGTGACAAGGGACATTCTTTCCTGAGAGCCAGAGGACAGAAGGAAAGCAACAACCGTGGAGACACAGACAACTTCTCCCAAACACTACCAAGAAGAGATTTCACAGATGTGAGTAAATTCCCAAGTCAGTTGACTTGAAGATAATCAAAAGCGAGACTATCTTGGATGGGCCTGACTCAGCCAGTTGAAAGGCTTTTCCCAAAGGGCTTAACCATTCCTTCAGGCAGGCTCCAACAGTCAATGGGTCTTCCTTCCTGATGGCCTGCCGTGTAGACTTCAACTTGCTTAGCCAAGCACCACCACTGTGTAAGCCATGTAGTAAATCCGTTTACACACATACATTCACACACACACAAAGAATCACCTACTATTTCTGCTTCTCTAGTTGAACACTGTTGTTTTGACTTTCCCAATTAAATCTGAACCCACACTGAGTCTGGTATGAGATAAGGGTCAAGGTTGTTTTTTTTTTCCACTTAGACACTCACTTATCCCAGCACTGTTTATAGGGAAAAAAAAAAAAAAAAAAAAACCTTTTCCTTTCCTACTGCTTTGCCAGTTTTGTCATATATCAAGAATGCATATATCCACAAGTGTGCGTTTCTAAGCTGATCTGCTTTGGCCACCAAGAAATTCAATTTCACATTTGCTGCCCACTTTCAGTAATTGTGTCAGACTTTATGAGATGATTTCTAAATACTTGAACTGACTTTACCCTATAATTCAGCCCTTACTTCCCCTTAAATCTGGCACCCAGTACATGCTCCTCAAACCTTGGTTTGTTCCCTTTCCCCTGCTTTGGAAAACAGGGAGTCCTAGACCTGAAGTATGGGATGGCTGGTTTTCAGCGAGGGGCACAGGGGGTCATGAAATAGTCCCACAAGCCCTGGTGACTTTGTTGGGGGAATAACAAGTGGTGGAATTAGAATCTGAAGATGGGGACCTATCACAGTGTGGCCAGTCCAGTCCCCATGAAGCAGCCACACAGACTTGGTCATGAAGGGGCAGGGCAGGGACAGTCCCATACCCATAGGAACAGGGAGGTCACAAGGGTGACCATTACACAAATGCCTTATATTTTAAAATGTACTTTGAATCACTATGTTGTATACCTGAAAATAAAGTAGCATTGTTTTATAACTAATGTAACATTGAATATAGTGTCAACCGTATTTTGTTTAAGATTTTTTTTATTTATTTGACAGAAACACTGAGAGAAGGAACACAAGCAAGGGGCATGGGAGAGGGAGAAACTGGCTTCCCGCTGAGCCCCCCGATGTGGGGCTCAATCCCAAAACCCTGGGACCGTGACCTGAGCCAAAGGCAGACACTTAACGGCTGAGTCACCCAGGTGCCTGCCGCCCCAAAATTTTTAATGTAATTTGCTAAAATTACAAACATACTATCTGAAAATTCCTTTGCCATCATGACAACAGTTGCTCCTAAGAGAGTGGATAAGAACAACTCTCCAACCTCACCCACAATGTTCCCCTTTTGTCTGCGTCTTCTCGTCCTCTCCGGCCTGGTCCACGTAAACAAGGGATTTGTCCCATAGCGTCATCCGAGCAGAAGTACAGCAGCGAGCCCTGCCCTTCTTCAAGAAACATCGTAACCAGTGGCCTTTGCCTCCTGCCTCCTTCTAGACCTGGCATCAGCGCTGGGCGTGTAGTGGGAGCTATACACAGGAACATGGAAAACTGGGTGCATCACTGGTTAGGTAACTTGTGATTCCCCCACACCATGAATGATGACGGAGCCTTAAAACCTAAGACTCTCCTGTGCCCTGACACAGGGTGGGGCTCCACCATTACATTGTTGAGGGAAAACAGCAACGTGAAGAACAGGGTGTAGAGTGTGCCTTTTTGGTACAAAGACGTTCTGCTTGAATATGCAGAAACGATCTCTGGAAGTCAGGCAAGAAATGTGTGACACTGGCTGCCCTAGGAAAGCAAATGAGGCAGTGGGAATGGGGCAAAAGCCTTTTACAGCTCTTGGCACTTGAGCCATGTGGATACTCCGCCTGTTCACAGAATCAAAACAGTTGTTTTTAAAAAGAAAGAAAAGAAGGAATGAGGCATTGAAGGCCTGCAGGGGCACAGCTCCCCAGCTGTGCCAGGAAGATGGTGAACCCAGGAGCGGGTAGGCTGTGCCCACCCTGGGCAGGAGGCCATCGCCCGCCAGCCCTGCCAGCCCAGGCTGCCAGACGCTGCAGCAGGAGCCCCCACCGGCGGCCCACAGAAGCCAGGCCTGCCATGCTGCGCAGCTTCCCTGGTATTTCTCCTCCCCCTCTACTGCTGGCAGCAGCTCCTCTTTTTCTTGGCAAGACACTGTCTGTGAAAAATGTGGTGGCCGCAGGGCTGCATCTGCAGACAATGGCTTGGACATGGTTCGAATTAGGAAAAATCTCCCTTTACCTCTGCACTCCAAATTCCCACTCCCAGCCACAGCCAAGTCAGCACTGAGGGTCATGTGCATTCAGAAAACAGCCTCATGAGATGCAGGGCAGGCATGGGGAGTTGCAGGCATACAGGTGAATGGGCGCATATCAAAGGGTACAGGCGAGTGTGTGCACATCAGGGTGCCCTGATTCCTACTAGCTTTCAGGGACAGGGATAGGCAGGTACTCTGTCACACGCCCCCACCCCCATGGATTCCAGCCCCTGCTCACCACTTGCTAGCTGGACCTCTGGAAAATTCTGTCAGTGCTTAATTTCAGTTGTTTTATCTATAACACAGGGAAGTGTTGAGAACTCAATGAAATAACATGTCTGAGGGGCCCCCCACACCTTATGGATGCAGGCAGACACTCAACAAATACAGCCCTTGTCCCCTGGCCTCCCTGCCAAGGGCTGCTTTAGGGCCTCAGACCCTTCCTCACACCCATGCCAGGGGAACACAGGCTCCTAGAAGGCTCACCCTAATGGAGGAAGTTGGCTAAACTTGGAGGTCAAGGGTGATCCAAATTCATGGCAGAAGAAGAGATATTCTTGGAGAAGAACAAAAACAGGAAAAGCCAAGGAAAGAGGCAGTGGCCACAGTGTGGTACTGGGAAAGTGTAAGCCTCTTTTCCTGTCTGTCTCTGGACCCCACTGTTGGAACTTTCTGGTCCTTAAAGTTCATGGCTTTCCCCATGGACCAGCCAGAGTTTGTGGCCCAGAGCTCAGGTCAGGGCCTGGCACTGGGCAGGTAAAGGGACTTAGTGTGAGGGGTCAGGAGCCCAGACAATGCCCTTTGAATTTGCCCAGACCACCAAGGATGACAGGCACTTGTGCTAAGCCCACAGAAGGCCCCTTCTCTGACAGGGGTCCTACCCAGCCATAGTGACCACACACCCCTGCCTCCTCTCCCCTTGGGGCTCTCAGGAGCAGGCCGGACACCCAGCCAGAGCCACTCGTTCCAATTCTCTCTCTTCCTGGCCCCAGATGTATAAATACACATGCCAAGGGTCCACCTACCAGACCTCATGCTGAAAGAAAGCGGGTCTGCAAGGGGAAGATGACCAAGCAGGGACTTGAGTGCAGAGACCGCCCCTGCCAGACAGGTTGGCCAACCAGCTGCCAGCATCCTCCATCTGCCCCTGTTGATCAAGCCTCCTTCACTCAGTGGACAGCCTCTGTAGGCCCTCCCTGTTACCTTTAGCCAATGGGAGGCACCAGCAGATGGGGTGAAGAGAGGTCAGGTTGGATTCTTCCAGTTACCCCATGCTGGACCACCACAGCTTGGGGGACACCCACAGGCACCCCTACCCAGGTGATCCTGTGGCTGCCCATAAGGTTTAAAGATGCCAACCTTTGCCCACAAGACTCTGATGACACACTTGCCCCTGAGCTACAGATATGGGGCCACCCACCACTATCTTTCACCAAGGGTGGCTGTTCATCAACTTGTCCACGTACATCCTCCCCACATGAGGTGTTGTTCATGGCTGTGTGCATGCCCGGGACCTGAACATGGACTGGCAGGTAGGTTATCTGTAGATAACTGAGCCAGCACACACTGCCTCCTCTGTTTCCCTCAACCCACAGAGTCTCCGGTCTAATCACATCCCCAGCTGCAAGCACCCCCCTGTGTGGCCACCTTTCACCATTCACCAACTGGGTGCAACTCCTATCTTCTCACCCTCCCCACCCCCACCTAGTCTCCACACAGCAGCCACAAGGACCTTGGGGAAGAAGGGGAGAAAAGACAAAATAGGAGAGGAGAAGCAAGGTGTTACCCATTGGCCTAAATCCCCTAATGACTTCCCCACCTTTGGAATAAACCCAAACTACTTACCATGGCCTACCAGGAAGGCCCCATAGGGTCTGAACCCTGCTTCCCTCTACTGCCTTACCCCCTTTCCCTCACTGTGGTCCACAACAATGTGCCAAGTTTGTTTGTGCCCCAGGACCTTTGCACTGGCTGCTCCTTCTGTCTGGAGGTCTTCAAAAGGCTGCTCTCCACTCCTCATCATAATTCTGGACTCTCTTAAAGTATCTCTCTTCAGAGAGGTCTCCCTGACTCCTTCTATGAAAAAAACTCCCTCTCCCCACACTCTCTGTGCCCAGCTCTACCTTTCTTCTTTTGTCAAGAAGATGGTGCACTGGAAGATGGACAGGGTCCTGAGATGAGGATCCTGCACTCAGACAACTGCTGGCCTGTGGGCTTCACTCAGCAGGTCTCATTGCATGCCAACCTCACACAGCATGACAGCCTTCAAGGGGCCTGCTCTGTGCAAGGGTGGGTTGCTTGTCAGTATTATAATTATCTCTCTCACTTGAAGAACAAATGGATGGGTGCCAAACTGGGCGGCTTCCTTGTCTCTTGCAACACTCTCAGGGGCACAGCTTCTCCAGAAGGAGTCCCATCCTCACAGGGCACAATGTGTAGGCCTCCGCCTCTCTGCTCCCCTGCTCTGCCATGAGGGCCTCCTTTTCATTGCTCAGACATGGTTCTTCTCTGCCCCCCATGCTCATAGACTCCTTCAGTCTATTACTGGTCCCTACCCACAACACCCCCAGCCTCAGGATCCCCATGCCCCCTCCACCCTAGCCATGTCTGATGCCTGAACCATACTTCTTACACCCTCCTGCTCAGCCTCACAGCACCACCTCAGTTATAAACAGACACATAAGTCTGCCATAAGGAGCCATAAGGATCCCATCCACTCCGTGACCACCCCACCAGATTGGGACCTTATGAGGACAGGAACCACAGCTGCTTTGTTCAGCACTGGATCCCCAGCACCCAGAGCAGATTAGATTCTGGCTAATCTTAGATTAGAGGCTGGCTGACTGACAGGCTGGGTGGGTGGATGGATGGATGGATGGATGCATGGAGCACAGCACCCAGGGCCACACTGCCAGAGCCTTGGGCCGGCTACCTCTCTGAGCCTGGGTTTTGTGGGCTAAGCTTCGGGTTTGTAACCTCCACCCTGCAGGGCAAGACCCTGGCTTGGCACTGTTAGAGTGCATATATAGCAGTGTGGCACCTTCCCTTGGAGTCTAGCCACTGTCTACTCTAGCCAGAGGTGCTTCTCTGGGCCCTAAGAGTCTTCTTTTGTGGTCTGAGGCCAGTCTTCTATCAGAGGTGCTGAGGCTTTGTGGTACCCATTCTCTGTGTGGGGTCCACACATCACAGTCAGGGTCCACTCACCAGTCAGTTCCCCATCTATCTTCACAGTCATAGATACTGTGGCACTAGTAGGGAAGGGAATCGGAGTGATATGGGCACCTCCTGAAGGTCCCAAGTCTCCATTGTCCCAACGAAATGTGGCACTGAGACTGTTTATAGACTCTCCCAGATGCTGAGTTCAGGAGGGGGTTCAGGAGGGAAATGAGGTGGCAGAAAGGTCCTAATGTGAACTCCCAGGAGAGAGAATGGTAATCAGCTGGCTCCTCCTTGGGTAATGAGAAGACATGTCATCACCCAGAGCACTGACCAGGACACTGGACTCAGCTGGGCAACTGAGAAGCCAAAGGGTAGGGGCCAGGGATCCCCATCATCCCCACGGGTTTCCTTCCAGAGGGAGTAAAGTGAGGTTAAGTGCCACAGCCCCAAATCCACTTGCCACACTACCCTCTCCCCCAACCCCTTTCTCCTCACTCCTCTTCACAACTCCCCGAATACACACACAGCCTCCATTCTGGGCAAGCTGGCTTCCTTTGTGCCCTCCTGCAGGGACTGCCCCAGTTGGGGGAAGCTGTTGATAGAAGATGATTATTCCTTCAAAGCCCAGTCCTCTGCTCACCACAGGGAACAGCAGTGCTTTCCTAGGTCTGCTCAGGGAAACACACACACACACACACACACCCCCATGCTGAATGGAATGACTGCCTCCAGCTCCATCTAGTACTGGTGGCAAAAATATCAGCCCAACTTGGCTCAACTTGGGTCCCTATTTTTAAAAATGTTAGACTCACTAATTAAGACACATGTTCTAAAAGTTCAACACATTTGCATTTATCATGAACACTTTTTTAAAATTTGCATTTTCTAAAGTGCTTTTAGCTTTTTAAAACACTTTTACATTCACGTTATATCACTATAACCGCCATGACAAAAGTATGGCCACCATTAATAGTTTTGTGACAGAAGTAAAAAAAAAACTGAGGGATATACAAGAAAATAACTTGTGTGAGCCGGCAAAGAAAAGAAACGCATCTGTGAGTGACCATGCATGCCAGGCACTAGGATGCTCTCTACATCTGCTATCTGTATCAGTTTTAACCTCACTAGAACCTGTAGAAGTAGGAGCAGTCATGACAGTCCATTTTACACATGAGGAGACTGATGCTCTGAGGGGTAGATGCTCACCTGGCTTATACAACCAGAAGAGAGAGGATGGAGCTGAATGACAACTTGGTTTATAGCACTGTTGAACACTTTCATCCCCTCTGGGCTGCACAAGATCACCACTCCTTCACTAGGGAAGTTTGGCCCCTTCAGAACCTTCTTTTTGAAATGGTAGGGACCATCTCAACATGACTCATGCGCTGGGATTGTCTCAAACTCTAGGATCTTAGATCCTGGGCACTGCTCCCATGCCCAGCTCACCATCTGGCTATGTTCCTTTGGGAAGCCCCTCACCATTCTAATCTAAATGGAAGAAACATATTTATATTTTATGAGGATCAGTGTAGATGACCACAGTAGATATTAGTGCCATACACACAAATAGTCTGGTTCTCCTTTCCAGGAATGTGGCAGGAGGCCATCCCCTGGCCTCTTGGAGTTAGGTATAGCCATGAAACTCCCTGTGGATAGGGAGAAGTCAAAGAAGTTTTGAGAACCAATTCACAGGTGTTTCATAACCCTTTTGTCTTGCCTTGACTATCACAGAGGTAAGAGATGGCACCTGGGACCTTAAGTAAAGATGATGCACAGTGGTCATGCAGTATAGGGGAGAAATGTGCTGCTTTTAGTTTCTGAGATTTGGGGAATATGTGTTACAGCAGCAATCTCAGCCTGTGCCAACTGCTACAATAAGATATTAGAAAACAGTTTATTTCTAGATAAATGCTTTATTATAACACATATTTACCTCATTCATCTCTTCTGTAAAATTGGAATACTTCATGGGGACTAAATGAATAAAATCTTTAAGCGAGCATGTGTGCCTGGCATAGAGTGTGCATTGTGTATGTTCACCACTATTAGTAATACTGTTTTTCTTGCTCTTATTTCTTCCATAACCTTTTCCCCTATAAGCTCCAATTCCCATGCAGAACAAGCCTAGAGGTGTGTACAGGGAGGTGTTGGGTGTTGCTGGTCAGGCTCAGAGTGTAGAGAGTGGGGGAAGCGGGAAGCCAGGTCTTCCCAAGGGCAGTCAGCTCTGGAGATGATCCAGAGGGTCACTGTGACAACAGGTGGCCTATCTGCCACCTTTAAAGCTAGTTCTACCATAAAAGTTATGCATATTCTCTACTTTTAAAACTTGGGGAAAATATGAAAGTCTAAAGAGAAAAACAAAAATTGTCTATAATCCTGCTCTGGCAGATAACCTCTTTTAATATTTTTCATCTTGTCCTTCTGTTTTCCTTTCACCATTGCACTTTTCCAAATGGGACTTAAACTGCACACAGTTGTCAAGACAACCTAATGCTGCCTCTCTGGTTTGGTTTGGTTTGGTTACTAAAAATCTGTCAAGAACATTTTCCCACTTTATTAAATATTTCTCTATGAAATAACTTTTGTGTGGCTTAAGGCACATATGAATGTGCAACAGTTAAATTACTAATTCCTAATTCAAAATTCAACCACAAAATCACTGAGCATTCACTATGTGCCATGTATTGAGCTAGTGCTAGTGAAAAATTGGTGAAAGAAATCAGAACCGGTCCAGTCTTCAGGGAGCTCACCTTTCCTTAACTCTTAGGGGGGACTCAGATTCTTGCTCTTGGGGAAGCAGTGCAGTTATGTTACAAATAATGTCCCAGAGGATATTCTAAAACTTAACTCTTGGTGCCCAAAAAGCCTGACCTGGGATTGTGCTCAATGCCAGATAAAAATATAACAAACACCTGCTTAAATGCATAGCTGAGTTCAAAAAGAAATGAGAGTAAATGCCAGGGACCCAAAATGGCAAAAGGTATGGAAACCAGAGGATAAGTAGTGGTAAGTAGATGCCTGGTGCGAGTAGGAAGGGTGATGGGGTCTGCTTATACCCCTTAGGGCTTGGGTTCATGACTACACATGTGCACAAGAGGTTGTGGGCCTGCACAAGGTGCTGGGTTGTGACTGAGATCCCTGCATACAGTAGTACCTGAAGACTCTCCGTATTTGGTGAAAGGGCAGATTGCACCTTGCGAAGAGGGATAAAGATGCTTATCTGTTTTTGCACAAAGTGAGGGAAAAATGATCCTTGAGAATTTGTAAACTCAAGACTCATGTTACACAGGCTTAGGGTTCAAATTTATTGTACCTCATGGCTTAGGTACCACGCATACTAAAAAATCCAACATGAAAAGTATTCTTGAACTGCTCATACCCACAGACATCTGGCAGAAGTAAGTGTCAATTCCCTCAATCCAGGTCACAAAAAAGCACCATGGGAAAAGCTTGCTTCCCAAAATGACAAAATAGTTGAGGAAGTGGGAGGTCAGGAGCAAGACTCAAGAGAAACAACAGAGAATTAGGCCTCCAATACTTCAAAAATGGAATTATCTAATAATTACTATAAAATTTATAAAATTACTAAGCACATGAATGAAGAAATAGAAATTATAAGAACAAAGTATTATGTGAAAAGAGAATGCAAGTGCTCAGATAAATTGTTGAATGCTGCATGTGTTCACATCAGGCATTTCTCATTTCCCAGAAGAATTCCTCCATCAGTATTCCATTTGACTGGAAGTAAAAGAAAACCCAACTGACCAACAGTGGTCTGGTCAACCAGGATGATTTTTCTCATATAACCACAAGTTCAGAGGGGGCCTTCTGTTGGCACTGGTTCAGCTGTTTATCTATGGCATCTTTGGTCCAGGCTCCTGTCCCTTCACTTGGCTTGCCTTAGTAATCCATTTCTAATTTTCATCCTCACTGCCTCATGGTTACAGGATGGCTGCTGTCACTCCAGATATTGTATGATTGAAGGAGGGAGATGATATAGAAATGTGAAGGGTGGAGGGTCAGCTACATCTGTCCCTGCTTCTCCAAAATCACCACCATCAACATTACTACCATCATCAAAAGCACCACCATCACCATCCTCACTACCAACAACACTAACACCATTACTACCACCATCATCACCACCAAAATCACCCACCACAACCACCACCATCACCAAAATCATCATCACCCCCACCACCATCACCACCACCACCACCTCCGCCAACATTATCACACTTGCTGAAGTCTTAGCTTGTGTCTCACTGGTGGGAACCATGATTTATATCCACCACCAGCCTCAGGGAGGCTGAGAAAAAGAGTGTGTCACCTGAAACTTGACATATCTCTGACCCTAACAATACCAAGATTTCTTTAGCAAGGAAAGATGAGAGGGAATTGTATTGATGTGTAGGCTACCAATATTGTTCCACAAGCCCCCAGTTCTGACCTCTGGCACACACACCATAGCCCCTTCAGGTGATTTGGGTGGAGAGAAGAGGCATGGGGGCCATGCAAAAAGTTCCAGGAGGAATTTTTTTTTAAAGATTTTATTTATTTATTTGACACAGAGAGAGATCAGAAGTAGGCAGAGAGGCAGGCAGAGAGAGAGGAGGAAGCAGGCTCCCTGCCGAGCAGAGAGCCCGATGTGGGGCTTGATCCCAGGACTCCGGGATCATGACCCGAGGTGAAGGCAGAGGCTTTAACCCACTGAGCCACCCAGGTGCCCCCCAGGAGGAATTTTTTAAACTACTTTCCCCACCAGCTCTACATCCAAGATTCCATGGTGTCCCCTGGAATGTGTTCACCAAGCTCTATAGCCTACACATGGAGTCACTAAGGCACTGAACATATGGTGCCCCTCAGATGAGCCAAGGCTGGAATGAATATTAAAGCTGTGCATTTTGACAACTAATCCTGGAAGCTCTGATCCATGCTCTCCTCCATAACCTCCCCCACATGCTTTATTCCCTCTCTGACTCCCAGAGACACCCTTCTTCTCCTCTTGAGGACACTTCCTTCCAGAAGACTCCTGTGTGGCAATAGAGGTTTGGCCAGAAGTTTCTTAACTAAAGGTGAATTTAGGATCCTGCTAAAGAAATAAAAAATGTCATTAAAAGTAAAACAGCAGGGGATAATAGTATGCCAGCTAAAGAAAGCACACTCTTCAATCATGTTCACAATCACCACTAAAGTATGAACCATATATATTAATTCAACGACTGCACAAAAGGGAACTTAAGATAAAGTCTCTGGTAAGAAGTCCACTATTGGCTATTAGATCATGAAGTTCTGCATATTTGGAAGTCATAAAATTGTATGAATAGTTAATACTCCAGGATTGTCAAAAATCCCACCAGAATTGGCTCAAAGTCACAAGATTTTGCTGATTCTGGGGATGATACTGAAAACCACCATGAGAAAATTCCAGAAGCTGGCCCACAAGCATCACTGGCAGTAGGAACAGCTATCCATGCTAACCTTGTGTCCAGATCACAGCCCCCAGAGGAATCTGACTATAAAACCCAAGGTTATTTTGAGATGTGTGGGAGTACAAAACCTGCATGGAATTAAGTGATGAGCTATTGGATCACTAAATAGCAGTTTGATTTTTCTTTTTTAAAGATTTTATTTATTTATTTGAGAGAGAGAGTGAGCATGAGCAGGGTGAGAAGCAGAGGGAGAGGGAGAAGCAGACTCCCCGCAATAAGGAAGGAGCCCTACTTGGGCTCCATCCCAGGGCCCTGGGATCATGACCTAAGGCAGACACTTAACCAACTGAGCCACCCAGGCACCCCATGCAGTGTGATTTTTGATGAAGCTCAGAACGAGCTCTATCTAGAGGAAGGACAGAGCCAGTGCATCTCAAGAAGAAAATTCACTTGCTGAAAATGCTAAAAGTCAGTGTCAGAAAACACATTACAACTTCTACATTTCCATGGTTCGATCCACTAAAGTTCCAAATCCTTTCTATTTCTATTTTTTAATATAAATTGTGTGGTATTTGGTTGGTGGTGAGTTGGATTTGCTTTCAACAACTGAGAGTAATTAAGACAGCTATTCATGGCCAGGGCTACGAGTCTGGAAATTTACTTTAAAATTTACTTCAAAAGTCTACTTAGCCTGTGGTTATGGGAGTACACACATTTGTGTATGCACATGCACACCTAAGTGCTGACTTCATCAAGTTTTGCCATCAAGGAAATTCTGTGGGAAGTTTGGCTGACTTTGACTATAAAATTGCTTTGACCAGTTAGAAAATATGTTAGAAAAAAGTAACATACTAGTAACAGCAATAAAAATGAATATGTAAATATAAACTTCCCTCCGCACTACTGTTCTTTTTAATTGATGTCATTTACATACAACAAAATGCATAGAGTTTCACTTTTCAGTTCAAGAACTTTGGCCCATATCAAGATTTAGAATATTTTCATTACCCAGAAAGTTTCCAGGGGCTATTTTTCTGTTAATCCCCCCCATATATTCAGAATAAATCACTATTCTGATTTCTATTACCAGAGATTAGTTTTGCTTGTTCTAGATATTCATATCAATGAAACATATGGCATGAACTTTGTATCTCATTGCTTTCATGCAGCATGATTTTTTTATTACTTTTTTATTTAAGTTCAATTAATTAACAGGTAATGTATTATTTGTTTCAGGGCTACAGGTCTGTGATTCATCAGTCTTATCTAATACCCAGTGCTCATTACAACACACACCATCACCAATGTTCATCACCCAGTCACCCCATCCCTCCCCCCCTACCCCTCCAGCCACCCTCAGTTTATTTCCTATGATTAAGAGTCTCTTAAGGTTTGTCTCCCTCTCTGATTTCATCTTGTTTCATTTTTTTCCTCTCTTCCTCTATGATCCTCTGTCTTGTTTCTTAAATTCCACCTATCAGTGAGATCATATGATAATTGTCTTTCTCTGATTGACTTATTTCTTAGCACAACATCCTCTAGCACCATCCACATCACTGTAAATGGCAAGATTTCAGGTTTTTTGATGGCATGTAGCATAATATTTTTGAGATTCAACCACATAGCTGTGTGTCAACAGCTCATTTTTTATTGTGGAGTAGTATTCCATTATTTGAATATATCAAAATTGTCTCATTCATTCACCTATGCCTGGATTTGGGATGTGTCCAATGTTTGGTTATTTAAATAAAGCTGCAATGCACATCAGTGTAAAGCCTTTCTAAGGACTCTTGGGTAAATACCTAGGAATGGAATTCCCTGGTCATAGGATACGTGCATATTTAACTTTACAAGGAATTCTCATCCTATTTTACATGCCCATCAACAAGGTATGAGAGTTCCAGAGGCTTCACACCTGATATTATCAGTTGTCTGAATTTTAATTAATTTTAATTAGTTTAATTAAATAGATAATCTAATAAGTATATATTGGTTTTCACTTATACTTATTAATGTTGAGTATCTCTTACATGTTCACTTGCCATATATACACCCTCTTTTGTGAATTGTCTACAAGTATTTTGTTCATTTTTTTAAAGATTTGTTTAATTATTTTAGAGACAGAGAAAGCAATCACGGGCAAGCAGGGGCAGGGGTAGGGTGGAGGGAGAGAGTAGAGAGAGAGGGAGAGGGAGAGCATTCTCAAGAAGACTGCCTGCTGAGCACAGAACCCAATAAGTGGCTTGATCTGAAGACTCCAATATCACAACCTGAGCTGAAACCAAGAATCAGACACTCCACCAACTGAGCCACCCAAGTGCTCCAATTTTGCTCATTTTTGGTTGGGTTGCCTATTAATGTTTTTTAGGAATTCTTTGCATATTGTGAATATGAATCCTTTATCAGAAATCTACATTATGAATATGTTCTCCTCGTTTGTGTCTTCCTGCTTGTTTTGTCTTAATGGTATCTTCTGTTGAGTATAAATTTTGCTTTTTATGATGTCTTGTTATAGTGTTTTTTAGGCTAGTTTGGTCAGTATCTTTGTTTTCCCCTCAATTGCAATTATCCTCCTATATCTTCTTCTAAAAAAAACTTATGGTTCTAGGTTTACATTTAGGTGAATGATCCTCTTGAATTACTTTCTGTGTGGTATTATTAAGTTTATTTTTGGTATAAATATCCAGTTTGTTTAGGCCCCATTTTAAAAAGCTTCCCTTTCCCCTTTGAATTAACTTGGTTCCTTGATTAAAAATCAATTGAAAGGAAGAGACATCTGCACTCCCATGTTCATTGCAGCATTATATACAATAGCTGAGACATGGAAAGAGTCTAAGTATCCATTGACAGATGAATGAATAACAAAAAGGTTACACACGCACATAAATATACTTATATACACAAATATATAACACACACACAATGGAATATTATTAAAACTTTAAGAGAGAAAGCCTACCATTTGTGAAAATATGGATGAACCTGGAGGACATTATAAGTGAAATAAGCCAAATTCATAAGTACAAAAGTTTACAATCTCATTTATACATGCTATACTTACATTTTTTTTAAAAAGTGAAACTTATAGCAATAGCAAGTGGAAAAGTGGTTACCAAGAGCTGAGCCATAAGAGAATGGGAGAGATTTTTTTCAAGTCAATTGACCACATTGTGCAAGTTCATTTTGCAACTCTGTCCTATCCCACACATCCATTTGTCCATGTTCGTGTCAGTGCTTTTCCATCTTGATTACTGTAGATTTATTGCAAGTCTTAAAATCAGGTAGTATACCTCCTCCATTTTGCTCTTTTTCTAGAAAATGTTCTGGCTGTTCTATATTTTTTACTTTTCCACATAAATTTTAGAATCAGCTTTCTTCAAAAAGACTGCTGGAATTTTGTTTGGGATTGTGTTGAATCTACAAGCCAATTTGGAGAAAGTCGACATTTTCTCAATACTGTGAACTCCAATCCATAAACATGGTATATCCCCCCATTAACTTGACTCTTATTTCATTTCTCTTAACAATGCTTGTGCAATTTCAGTATGGAAGTCTTGCTCATCTTCTTTAATGTTATTTTTAAGGTATTTTTAATATCATTTATGTAGGGTTTCGCATACCTCCTTTATATGACTGGAGATATTCCCTTCTATTTCTGGATGAATTTTTTTAAATCATGAATATGTGTTGAATTTTATCAAATGCTTTTTCTGCACTTATTGAGATAATGAGATTTTTTTTCTCCTTGGTTTAGTTTTCTTTATTCCCTGCCTTATGATGGTAAATTTCATTTTGGTATAGTAGATGAACTTTTCTCTCTGGGATAAATCCCACTTTGTATTATATATTATTCTGTATGTTTTGTGTATTACTGAATTCAATTGTTAATATTTTGTTAAGAAATTTTGCATATGTGGCTAGGAGGGTTATTAATCCCTAACTAGTTTATAATTTTCTTGTCACATTTTGGAATCAGGGCTGTCCCCTGGCCTCATAAAATGAGTTGAAAAGTATCCCCTCCTCTGTTTTCTCAAAGAGTTTTGTCAAATTGGTATTAGTTCTTACTTAAATGTGTGATTGATTTCCTGGAGAAGCCATTGGGCCTGGAGTTTTCGTTGTAGAAAGGCTTTTAATTGTAAGTTCAATATCTTTGATAGACATAGGGTGGTTTAGACTTTCTATTCTTGTGTGAGTTTTAGGAATTTACAACTTTCAAGGAATTTGTCTATTTCATCTAAGTTTTGAGTTTATTAACATGGGCTCATAATGTCCCTCATTATCACTTTAATGTCTGTATGACCTGGAGTGGAAAGGTTTTATATTTTTGTGTTTGTTTTTATTGCAAGATTTATGTTCTTCTACTTTCATCTGCCCTCCATTGAAAAGTCAGAGTAAATTCTTTTCATTCCTTGTTCCTCTGTATAGAATGTCTTTCTTTCTCCTATTAAGGTTTAATCTTTTTTAGATTTTATTTATTTATTTGAGAGAGAGAGAACATGAGTGGTGGTGGGGAGAGGGAGAAGCAGGTTCCCCACTGAACAGGGATCCCAATGTGGGGTTTGATCCCAGGACCCTGGGATCAGGACCTGAGCTGAAGGCAGATGCTTAACCAACTGAGCTGCTGAGGCATACCATTAAGGTTTAATCTTTATCTTGGGTTTCAGAAGCTTGCCTATGACATGTCAAAGTACGGTTTTATTTGTGTTTACACTGCTTGAGATTCACTGAGATTCTTGCCTCACTGGGTTGATGACTTTCATCAATGTTGTTAAATTCTCTACTATCTATGCTAAATATTTCTTCTTCAATTTCTAGCATCTCTCCTTCTGATGCTCCACTTACATATATACTGGACCATTTGATATTGATACAAGTCTTGGATACTCTCTTCTGTTTTTTTATATTCCTTTCTCTTTGTATTTCAGTTTGAAGATTTTCTCTTAACCTTTTAACCTTAATCCTCAAGTTCACTAGTTTATAATTTTATTACTATTTTATTACTGTTCATAAGCTAAGCCAATAAATCTTGCATTTTTTATAAAGTAGTTTTTATTTCTAGAATTTCCATTTGGTTCTTCAATATTGTTCCCATACCTCTGTTGAAATTCCCCCTATGTGTGCACAAACTATCTTTCCTGGTAGATCCCTTATTAGATGTATCATAGCTATATTAAAATCCCTTTCTGATAATTCCAATATCTGGGCCATCTCTGGGTCTGTTTCTATTGATTTCTTCTTCTCTTGACCATGGGTTGTTTCTCTGTATACATCATCAGTTTTTTTGCTTTGGTTTGGTTTGGATTTTGGTATACTAGACTTTGTAAAACAATCATTGAGATCAACATTAGTGATATTTACTTCCCAGTAAAGGAACTTCCCCCTGCTGCCAGGTCACTATTGTGGAGGGTGGAGCTATAGTGGGGCTTCAGTGCAGCTTTAGTTAGTAAAAGGGTGCAGACTGCTATGATTGGATTTCTCAGGATTCTAATCCACTCTGTCAGACCAAGTGGTATTCTGTTTTTATCCCATTTATTTGTCTTCTATTTTCTATTAATTGTTCTTTTCTGTTTCTATGTATCTGGCTGTTTCCTCCTTACTCCTATTTAAAACATTTCTCCCCATTTCCCCGCTGCACCAGGGATGGAAGTTGTTATGGGCTTCTTCCACTTTCTGAAACTTTTAAGAAACATTTAAGTTTCTTTTTTAAAAAAATTTATTTATTTGAGAGAGAGACAATGAGAGAGAGCATGAGTGAGGAGAAGGTCAGAGGGAGAAGCAGACTCCCTGTGGAGCTGGGAACCCGATGTGGGACTCCATCCCGGGACTCCAGGATCATGACCTGAGCTGAAGGCAGTCGCTTAACCAACCAGGTACCCCTAAGTTTCTTTATAACCTTAGTTCTCAGTAGGTGCCTTTAAACTTGTTCTCACTGTTAAGATGAATTACTCAACAAAAATTATGGAGAAAATTGACACATACTTTTTAAAAATTATCTTCTGACTCATCTAGCACAATAATATAAATTCTAGATGGATTTAAAATTTAAATACTGAAAAGATATAATGAAAGTGCCAAAAGAATTTATTTAAGATGACTTTTATATATTCCAGTGGTATGGAAAGATGATCTAAACACAATACCAAGATAAGAAAACATAAAACAAAATGGATGGATTTGACTAAATACGAAATTAGAACTTCTATATAACAAAAAATCTGAATCAAGAAATAAAGGAAAATCTGTGAGAAATTATTTCTAAGGTCTATGATATATAAGAGGTTACTATTAGTATTTAAAGAACCAGTAAAAATAAAATAGATAAACACCTCAATAGAAAAATAAACTAAGGGGTGCCTGGGTGGCTCAGTGGGTTAAAGCCTCTGCCTTCGGCTCAGGTCATGATGTCAGGGTCCTGGGATCAAGCCCCACATCGGGCTCTCTGCTCAGCAGGGAGACTGCTTCTCCCTCTCTCTCTGCCTGCCTCTTTGCCTACTTGTGGCCTCTCTGCCTACTTGTGATCTCTCTCTGTGTCAAATAAATAAATAAAATCTTTAAAAAAAAAAAAAGAAAAAGAAAAAGAAACTAAGGAAACAAAGGAGTTATTTGCAAAAGAAGAAAATAAATAGCAAAAAGCCCAATTTATTTTAATTAGTAATTGAATACATACTAATTGAAACAAGTGAAATACCATTTTTCTCCTACTGACTTACTATAATTTTAAAATAATATTTGTCCTTCATTCAATAAATATCTGTTTAACATTTTCTACATGCAGGATCTGTATACATCCCTGGGAGTTGGAATCCAGCAATGAATTGACAGTCTCTGCCCTTATGATATTAAGAGCTACTGTGGGAAAGACAAGATAGTAAGTGTAAGAGAGGAAGAAGATAAAAGAAATGGAGCTAGGAAATAATGGGGAAGAGGGGATGTCTCTTTTAGATAAGAGGAACAGGGAAGGCAATTCTAACCAAATGTTATCTGAGCAGAGACCTAAAGAAAATGAAGGCCTTTCGGATGTCTGGGAAAAATTATTTCTGGCAGACAGATCAACAAGTCAAAGACTCCTGACAGGAGAACATGCTAGGCATACTCAGAGTATCAATAGGGAAACTGTCCTGTCTGGAACAAGAAGGGGAGTCAGGGACCTGATATTACTAGAAACTAGTATTCTCATACAGTGCTACCAGATCTATTCATTGGTGAAAGTTTTTGAAGGACAACTTAACAATATTTAACAAAAGATTTGAACCACACATACACTTTGATTCCAAAATTCAAAATTTCTGATTTTACCCTACTGCAATAATCAGATGAGCGCACAAAGATATACATACACTAATGTTTATCACAGTATTACTAACAGAATAACCTAAATTTTCAACATTTTGGGTTATTTAAATTACGGCATCTTCACCCAATGAAATTCTGTATAGAGTAACGATACACTCGTCCATTTCTTGACCATGGAATTCTGTATAGAATAATGATATACTTGTCCATTTCTTGACAAGTAAAGGTGTTCATAACATGTTTTAAAATGGAAAAAGTAGATTATAGGGTGATATGTATTCTGTGATTCCTTTTAACTAAAATGTTTGTTCATATGCATTTATATACATAGAAAAAGATTTGGAAATACAAATATCAGAATATTAGTGATAGTGTCTTCTTGGTGGTGGAGTTGTAATAATTTTTTTAACTGGAAGTTTATATTTCTTAATCCCCTTTACCTATTTCACCTATCCCCCCCACTCCTCACATCTACCAACCACCAGTTTGTTCTCTGTATTCATGAGTCTGTTTGTTTGGGTTTTTTTAGATTCCACATGTAAGTGAAATCATATGGTATTTGCCTTTCTCTGCCTGATTTGTCTCACTTAGCATAATACCCAATATTCATGTAGCCGCAATTGGCAAAATCTCATTCTTCTTTATGTGTGAGTAATATCCCATTGTATATTTATAACACTTTTTCATCCACTCACCAGTCAATGGACATTTGGGCTGTTTCCATATCTCAGTTATTGTAAATAATGTGGCAATAAACATAAATGCACAAAAAACGGTGCATATATCTTTTCAAATTAGCGCTTTTATTTTCTTTGGGTAATTACAGTAATGTAGTAGAATCACTATATCATATGGCATTTCTATTTTTAGTTTTTTGAGGAATCTCCATACTGTTTTCCATAATGGTTGCACCAACTTACATTCCCACCAAAAGAGCACAAGCATTCCCTTTTCTACACATCCTCACCAACACTTTTTATTTCTTGTCTTTGTGATAGTAGCCATTCTGACAGATGTGAGGTGATATCTCATTATGGTTTGACTTACATTTCCCTGATGACTAGTGATGTTGAGCATGTTTTTATGTGTCCATTGGCCATCTGTATGTCTGTATGGAATTGCAGTAATTTTTATCCTTTTTATTGAATAACATGCTTAATTTTCTTAGTCACCTTCTATTTACATAACTTGGAAATAATGTTTTTAAAATCAAGAGACCCACCAAAATGAGAACTTTTTATTAAGGTTTTTTTTTTTTTAATTTAGTATAGTTAACAGTGTAGTATTAGTTTCAGGTGAATGAGACAGTGATTCAACATTTCCATACTACATGCTGTGCGCTCCTTAATCCCCATCAACTATTTCATCCATCTCCCCCAGCCACCTCCCCTCTAGTAGCCATCAGTGTGTTCTCTACAGTTAAGAATCTGTTTCTTGGTTTGTCTCTCTCTGATAAGGCGAAATATTTTTAAAAGACAAATCTCAGAAAGAAGCAAAGGAAAATAAGACAAGGTTGAAGACAAGATTCCCTTTAACTGCCATTAAGAAGTTTTTCTTTGTTGGGCACCTGGGTGGCTCAGTCAGTTAAGCATCTGCCTGCCTTTGGCTCAGTTTATGATCCCCAAGTCCTGGAATCAAGTCCCACATCAGGCTCTCTGCTCAGGGCGAGTCTCCTTCTCCTTCTGCCCTTCCCTCCATTCTCGTGCTCTCTCTCTCTCATGTGCTCTCAAATAAATAAATAAAATCTTTTTTTTCTAAAAGTTTTTCTTTGTCTTTCATTTTCACAAGTTTAATTATTTCTCCAAATACTCTTTCCGTTCCTCTCTCCAGCGGGACTCCAGCGTTACATGACACACATGTTGGATCTTTTGTTATCATTCCACAGGTCTCTGAGGCTTTGATTTTGATTTTGATTTTGTGTTTTTGTTTTTGTTTTCAGTCGATTTTTCTTCCTATGGTTCAGATTGGGTCAATTCTGTTGTCCTGCTGTGAAGTTCATGGATTTTCTATTCTTTGTCATCCCCACTCTTCTATTGAGCCCATTCAACGGGCTTTTTCAAATTTCCATTATTGTATTTTTCAGGTAAGGTTTTTATTACTTCTATTTTCCAAGATTTTCTATTTTTTAAATTTGTTTCAAGAGAATCTGTTATTACTTGTAGAAGCATTTTTATTATCACACCTTTAAAAACCTTGCCAGAGGGGCACATGTTGGGGAGCTCCATAGGCTAAGCAATCAATCCTTGATTTCAGCTCAGGTCATAATCTCAGGGCCATGAGATCAAGCTCCCCATCAGACTCCATGTTGAGCATGGAGTCTGCTTGAGATTTTCTCTCTCCCTCTCCCGCTGCCCCTCTCCTCTCCTCTCTGTCAAATAGATAAATCTTAAGAAATAAAAATAAAATAGAATAGAATAAATTAAATAATAAAACCCTTGACGGATAATTCCAACATCTGATTCATCTCTGTTTGGCATTAATTAATTTTCTTCTCGTATTCAAGTGGTAATCTTCCTGGTTCTTGCTATAATGCGTGATTTTCTATTGTATCCTTCACTATTATGTTTGGAGACACAGTGTTCAGTTAAACATTTAATTTTAACAGTCAGTTGCCAGTTTAGGTTCAGCATGCAGGTCCTGGCCTACTTTTGTGGTCTGTGTTTCCAATGGAATATAATTTTCAGAACTTATAGCACTATTTTTGTCTGTTTGGTTGGCCTAGTGTTGCTGGGATTCCCGCTAGTCCCTGCTGGTTCTTAAGGGACAGATGAGTTTGCCTCAGGTCCAGCCAACTGATGCTTCTTGGTTGTGGAAGGATTCTCCATCCCATAGGGATGAAGGGACTTCCCAGGCTGGGCAGTAGTGGAAGTAGAGTACCCCTTGCTGGTACCACTGTTTCTGGGGCAAGAGGGGAGTGTTAGGCCCAGGAGGGACAGAGGGCTCTTCCCCTGGCCACTTATTGTCATCGGACCTCCTGGCTGAGCTTTCTTGCTCACCTATTTTTGGCATCACTGCCAGGGGAAGAGTGAACCTGCCAGGCCTCTCTACATTGCTAGCTTGAGGGCTGGGGAACACCAGGCCAGGGTCCCTTCTTCTGTCAGGAGGGTTCATGAGTAGCCCTGCCACAGTCTCAAACCAGCTTGCCTTCCTCCTCCAACTTCCAGAATCCTCCTTTGCTTTTCTCTTGTGCCATTTCCAAGGTCTGTAGCCATACTCAGAAGGGAGGAGCATGGAGAAATGCATCTCTACCACCTTGCCCAGTCCAGAAACAGAGACATTGTTTTTTATTTCTCCATCTGCTCTGGTTGGCCTGAGAGCCAATGTGCAACAGACAAAACCTGATTTTGCCATCCAGTTACTCCCTTCCAATCTAATAACTGATAAGCCTTCATTTCTTAGCTTTTGTTTATGAAAAGTTCAAATGCACACAGGAGTAGAGAGAGTAGCACAATGAACCTGCACCTGCCCTTCCCGGCATCTACAGCTAGCAGTCCGTGTCCATCATGTCACATATGCACCTCTTCACCCCTAAGGCACTTTTTAAAAGATTTTATTCATTTATTTGAGAGAGAGAGAGAACAAAGAAGGGGAGAGGGACAGAGGGAAATGGAGAAACAGACGCTCCACTGAGCAGGGAGCCTGATTCGGGACCCAGTCACAGGATCCTGGGATCATGACCTGAGTCAAAGTCAGACTATTAAATGACTGAGCCACCCAGGCACCTGCCATTAGGGCATTTTAAAGTAAATTCTGTAAGTACCTAACTAAGTCTCTAACTAAGAGTGATCCTCAAACCCTCTCTTCAGACAGCCTCCTCTCTATTTGCATGGCTCAAATAAACATTTGTTCTTTCAGAATTCAAAATTCTTCAAAAGACCCCAGAACAAGAGGGCAGGCGAGATTCGCAGGCTGCAAGCTAGCGGCTGGGCATGTCAGCCACCGACCAATGTGGGGAGGCTGGTCGAGCCTCCTGGGCAAGCATGGGCAGAGGCCTTGCTGCAGGCCCCATTCCTGGCCATTCCAGGAACAGCCTGCCCCCAGAGGCCACCCTGCTCAGCCCAGGTCTCAGTCAGTTTCCACATCCCCACTGGAGGCATCAGGATCCTCTCGGCCCTATCTCGGCCACAAAAACCCAAGGCTGCTTAGGAAAAGAAAAAGCCCATGCGTCCTCCTGAGCACACAGCCCACCGTATTTTATCCTCCTTGGGGTTCCCCCTGTTGGCGCAGGCAGCCCTGCATAGCAGAATACACCCAGCAGTTCCGGAAGGAATAGGCCCCTACAGACATCTCTACATTCAAGCATACCCACTCCCGTCTTGAAAATGCTAAAAGATAAAAGATTTAGAAAATCCTTGTCTCTCAACAAAGTCTGCCTTTGAAGCCTACTGGCCAGGTGCAAACTCAGAAAGCTTCAATGTGGAATTCTGAAACTAATATTCACTCTTGCAAGCCCAAACCACCCGAGGCAGAAAGGATACCGCCAGCAGAAGAGGGAAAAGTCAGGACCAAGAGATGCAAATGAGATGCATGTATTAACATATTTCAAGAACTGTTGTCCCCATAAGGCAGTGATGAAGGCTGTGTGAGGGGAACCAGTGTCTTAGGGACACAAGTAGAAGGGTCCCAGGTAGGAACACAGAAGCCCCAAACCCGGCCAGACCAAGGAGAGTCAGGCCAGCCTGGAGAAACCAGAGAGAACCTGGTTCTCAGGTCCCCAAGGACTGAGCAGCCCAGAAGTGGGACAGCCAAGACTCTTGCCAGGCAGGGGACAGTGTAACCTTGACAAGCCTCTTATATCTGCTCAGCCTCAGCTTTCCCATCTGTGAAACGGGCTAATGATGCTGAGAGAACCAAATAAATGATAGTGCAGAGGAGACCAGCATAGGGCCTGACCCACTGGAGGATCTGCACAGCTGGTATTTAATACACTAATACACTGTTAGCAGTGTTTACCACAGGTCAGCAGTATCTTTAGGTCTTTATATAAGTTGCCTCACTTGTCCTTACAACCCCAAAAAGTAGATCCTACTCTTATCCTCCTTTTATGCATGAGGAATTAGAGGCTCAGAGAGGCTAAGTAATTTGCCCTGGACCACACAGCTGGGTAGACAGGGCTGGTGTGTGAACACAATACCCCTTGCTCCTAACAGCTCCCCTTGACTCTGTTTTTATACTGCTGAGGCCAAGATTCTCCTCCTGTGGGCCCTAGCCCAGGTGAGCCTCTAGCGATCAGCCAGCTGAGGGGGCGGGGGGAGATGGGTCCCAATCCCCAGTGACCCCCAAAGCCAAAGTCAGGAGCCACACACCTCCCAGAAGGCCCTCACTCGATCCCGGGGGGACCAGGACATGGATGGCAGGCTCCACACTGCAGGCCCTCTTCCCCAGTCCCCCTCACCACAGGCGTAGCCTCTCCAGGCCTGGCAGGCCTCAGTGCTGGAGGAAGAGGCCTCTCTTCACCCTCCATTCATGCCTCCTCTCACGGCTGGCTCTGTGACCTTAGAGAGTGACCTGACCAGAGCCTGGCTGGGCCTGTGTCTAATTCCCACAACAAGCTCCCCATTAAAGGAGAGTGATAAAAAGAGGGAGAGAGAGAAATGAATGGCAGGAACACAAAGAAAGGTGGTCAGTGCACAGATGGGAGAAAGTGCCATGGCCAGCCAGATTCACAGCAGCTGGCGCCTGGGGACAGAGGGACAGCGCTGTCCAAGGCCCGGTTTCCAGGACAGACAGCCCCCTCCCCACAGTGCCACTGGGGCAGGTGGGCCGCCCAAGTGGCCTCTCTGAAACCTGGGCCCTCTCCAGAAAGCTTCCAGTACCCCCTGCTTCTGTGCACAGGCTCAGGGCCCTGACCCCATCAAAGGCCATGTGGCTCTGCCCAGGAAAGCAGCTTCTGTCAGAGAAATCAACTGACTTGTCATGCCAACTTTCATCTATCAGGATGGCAAATCTTTTCTAACCGTCAACATGAATCGCGTTAGAAAGAGCCAAACCAGATAAGGAGAGGGCATGCTGCTATCTTCCAACAAGGGCCACCCAGCCCAATAGGAAGAACACAGAGGGTGAGTTTTGGAGAAGGAGGTGCTGGCGCAGGCCTCCTCAATGACGAGGTGCCCAGCAGAATGCAGGAGACAGAGAAAGAGTCAGGGGCTATCCCTCATGTAATTTAAGGATGAAGCCGCCTGGAGGGTGCTGACTCTCCCCATCTCGGCCTTGCAAGGCATCAGGGCCCCTGCGCAGAACTCCTTCACCCCATGTCCTTTCCCACATGGCTGTGGGGAGCGAGGGTGGAGGGCAGAGGCAGCAAGCACCCAGGGTCCTGGTGGCTCCTATCAGTCTACACCATTTAACCCTCAAAGGGCCACTAGCCCCCAGGGAGTATTCCTAGCGGTACATCTTTCTAAAGTGCCAGTACCGCCCTCCCTGGTGGACCCACCACCACAGCTGGGTTGGGAGAAAACACAGTTGCATAAATCAGGGATGCGGTCCCAGTGGGAGTTGGACCCTACACTGACACACCTCTCACTTCTCACCCCACCCCTCCCTGTGACACAGGCTTTCCAGCCTTGACTTTGCTCTGGAATTTCTAAAGGTGTTTCCCTCTAAGAGACATTCGAAGTGTAAGAATGAGGACAATGCCCTCAGGATAACATTATGCCCGTGCACACCTCACCGAGCTGGCAGAACCTGCCTCTGCCTGGTTCAGGCATTGCCCTCTCAATAACCTCAATAGCAGGAATCCACCCAAGTAGGAAGGGGGAAAGGGGGCCCTCCCTGCTCCCTCTGTGATTCAGAGAAGGAGGGAGACCCAGAACAGAGCCTCCACTGCTGGACAAGGAGTCCACACTAGGCAACAGGCCAAGCACAGCCCTGCACCCACCGACGGTCAGTCCCTCCTCACACAGGAGGCCTGGCATGAGTGAGCAGCCAGGGTAGACAGTCACCCCAGCCTCACAGGGCAGGGGCTGTGGAAGGGCCACACCAGGGCCACAGCCAGGTCCCAAATCTCTGCTCTTGGGGGCAGGTGGAAGATCAGGGCTACATTGTTTCCATCTAAATTGCTCAGATTCTCCCTGATCTATGGATACCCCCACCTTCTTCCCAAAAGGGTTTCAGGAGGCCTTCAAATCCCGCAGAAGAGAGTGCAAAGTGAGGAAGAGCTGGAAAGAAGGCACCTGCAGGATCTTGCTGGGGCTGCCTGTGCTCCACCTTTCCACCACTGCCCGCTGGCAAACTGGGCCACCGGGCTCAGGACAGCACAGAGAATCAGAGACAGCTTCTCTAGGGCGCCCCTCCATAATGCCTGGTCCGCCCAGGCCCTTCTGAAGCTCAAGTGGAGACAGGGGCAGCAGGTCTCCCAATTGCCCTGGTGGCCTCTTCAAGCCTGAGTCCTTCAACTCACAAGACAGCCACCCTGGAAGACAGGGGCAGTTCTCCGAGTAGGGCTGGGGTAGGGGGAACGGAGTACCTCGCAGAGCCTGAGGTGCTAGCCGGTGGTACTACAGGAGGACGGGCAGCCTCGTCATAGGATAGGTCTGCTGTGAGAAGGAGGGGGGCTCCTCCAGGAGGAGACCTTAGGCAGGTGGTAGGACTCTCCAGGAGACCGGGGCAGCGGGCACAGCGTGGGGAGAAAGGCAGGACACCAAGGGGCAAGCATGGACACCCCAGGAAAAATGGGCTTCCACAGAGAAGGGCGCCCAAGTTAACTCAGAGCGGCCACGAGTCGCCTGGCTCAAAGCCCTGACGCACGCACGCTCCCAGATCCCCCTGAGTCGGCCACTAAGGTCAGCGCAGGCCGCTAGCAGCCCACAGCCGGCCCCTCGGGCGTGTCTAATAGCAAGTGACACAGTCCGCCGCGATCCAAAGTCCCCTTTAAAAGTTTGTCCCTAAACAAAACCCCTCTCTCCGCCTCGCCGTGGGAATCGGAGCCATCCCCGGAGGAGGCCCTGAGGACAAGCGCGGTTGCCCTCCTCCACCCCTTCGGAAACAACAATGGGCGACCGGACGAAAGAGAACGAGGGAATCAAGTGTGGAAAATCCCCCCGTCTTGCAATGTCAGCCGCCGGTCACAGGGCCGGCCAGGGGCCGCTGTGCTGCCCCCGCGCGCCCTTCCACAGGATTGCACGCCCGGGGGGAAGGAGCGTTGAGGGTTGATCTCCTGGTTCTCAGATTCTAAGGGCGCATGGCGCGTGGCGCGTAGGGAGGGAAAGCTTGCGTTTCAGTTCCGAGGCTATTTTAGATTCAAAAGAAATTTCATTTCATTACCAAAGCCGAAATCGTAGCGCGCTTTACACTTTCCTGGAGCAGAAGTAAAATGACTTGTTTTTATTTGATCATCGCATCCTACCACTAGCCGTGTTCTTTCCCTTTTCTTCAACATTAAGTCAGAGATCGTACATTAAAGAATTTACAAAGAGGATATTCAGAGAACAAAGATAGTCACAGAGCAGAAGAGCTGCAATTGCTTTTCCCTGAACACTGAAAATATTCAGGGCTGGGCGCTGCCTCCAACAAACAATTAGCCTTCCTATACACACATGCAATCTTAGGAGGGTGGGAAAGAAACCTTGGCTACCCACTGGTCAAACACTGAGAGAATGCAGACAGGAAGGGAAGAGGACCTACTGAAGTCCCGGCTGTGCTGGAACCTCACTTGAATCCACAACTCCCTTTCAATGTGTGTGTTTCTGCCAATTTGTCAGGGATGACACAGAGGGCTCAACAACACACACAGAAGGTTTGAGAAAACCCCCAGTCGGCAAGGGTTAGCCAGACAGTGTCTGCATTCCATCCTGTTCCCAAATGTCAACTGACTTTTAGGATCAGTGGCTCATCTGACTTGACTTTGAGATATGAGAAAATCATCTACAGCCTTGGGGTCTCACAGTGCCAGTGCAGCACTTAAATCAAAGGGGAAAACTGAGTAAAATCCTGGAGGCAACTAGAACTTTCTTCCTCCTAAGAGAATTCTAGGAATAAAAGCTTTCCTGCCTAAATAGGTGGTTTCCTATCAGCTGTCCTGGCAAAGTACAAAGCTGGGTTAAACAGCTTCCCTGATGGAAGCACCTGGGCCTCAGTTTCCCCACTGAGGACACTGAGATTGTCACAAGATGGGACCCTAGGCCAAGCACAGATGGGTTCAGTGGCCTTTCAATAAAACTTCAGCTCTCTCTTGAAAACTCTGCACCCACATCCCTATCTGGCAGCAGATAGTCACTGGGAGCTGAGGAGTGGCCTCTCACTGCCCCCAATCAGCCTTGGCATCTGGTCTGGGGGAGCTGAGAGAAGTATGGGGTGAATAAGGGCTGGACTCTGAAGCCAGACAGCACAGGATCAGAATTTTGACTATCATAAGAGAGGGGCTTGGCCCACCCTGTGGCCTCCATGCTGGGCCCAGATACTCAGGCCTCAAGGGATGAGTGTGACCATGGGCAGGCTTTTGCTCAAGCTTTATGCACCCTGCTGTTGTAGGTCAAGCAGAGGTAGCACCAGGAGAAAGATGGTGACTGGTCACTACAAATCAGCCATGTGACCTTCTGTTTACCCCCTCTGAACCTCAGTTTTCTATTCTGTGAAATGGTATTATAGTCTACTCCACAGGCTTGCCAATGGGATTGAGTGCCTAGTACTCAGTAGTTCTGGATAAAGAGCATTCTCAATTATGATTTACTACTTGTTAGAGGACTGTCATCTGGGTAAGGCTGCCTAATGGTTTGACCCAGGGTGGTCCTGCCCTCCATATCTGGGCTGCTACCTTCAGGCCCATGAAGGGAAACTCCCCAGGCCTCAGACGGGGGGGGGGGGGGGGGGGGGGGGGGGGGGGGGGGGGAAGCGTCAAGTAACTGCAGGCAGAGGCCGGCACCTCTGGGCATAAGACTGGGCCAGCCCCCACACCTGGAAAAAGTGAATCATTGCTGGGGAAGCCGGGCCAAAATGCCCCCTGGCCTCTCCTGGCCAGGGTCAGTTTTAAAGCAGCTTCAGTGTGGGCAGGGGCTTTGGGGCCCGGGTCACACCTGGACTCCCCACATCACCTCCGGCAGCTCCATGCCACTCTGTATTGTGTTCAGGGTGCTGCACAGGCCTATCCAGAGCTGATGTTCCTTCAGCCCCTTTTGAAAACTAAATGATCCCCTCTTAGTCGGGTTTTGGGGTGTTAATTGTTGTGCTTCCAGTTCTCTGGGTTTGTTTCCAAGAGGGCTTTCTGATGTAGTTTTTTAGTTTATTGAGGTATACTGGACACAAGAAGCCCGTATCAACCCTCCCCTTCCATCCCCCCACCCAGGCATGCTCTCAGGACCCGCACAGAAAGAAAGGGGGTGGGTGGGAGCATTTGAACCCATCCCAGGTGCTATTCTGGTAGGTCATTTCACCTCTCCATGGAGGTGCCACAACCTCCAACACAGTCAATGGCCAGGGCCCTGACTTTGGGATGTGGCGTACCCAAAACCCAGGGGCCAGGTGGGGGGGCCTTCTGCTGAGGAGCTGGGCACCTGGCCCAAGTAGGAAGGCGTAAGCAAGCAGTGCACAACAGGGCCAGGAAGCCCGAGGCACCCACGAGGGCGCCAGCGAAAACAGGCACAGGCCCAGGGAGCCAGACCCTCTGACCGACCTCCCAAAGACCGAATTGGAAATTTTTTTGTGGACGTTCACAATTTGAAATACTGGCTCAACTCTTTATAACTTTTTTCATTAGGTTTATAATAAACGTGGAGGGGGAAAAAAAGCACACTAGCTGAAATTCCTTTCAAAGAAGAAGACCGCGTTGTAGCTGGGCCGAAGACCTCTTCGGGACACCTCATTATCTCTCCAAGGGGAGCTCCGGGTCACTGTCCCAAAGCCATGGGGCAGGGGCATACCGATCATGGGCGCGCGCCCCGACCTCTGCGCCCCCAGCCCTCCCTTATCTTCCCGTCGCCCGGGCCCCACTGCCCCCAGGTCCCACCAATCGCAGCCCGGTCCTTTCGCATTTGGAATTCCAGAGCGCCCAGCGTGCAAGGTCAGTGGCTTTCCTCCGGAGAAGCGCGGAAAGGGGTTTTCCACCCGCAGCCGGGACTTCCGGGGGTAGAAAGACCCAGGTGCCAGGAGTGCCGGTTGCTGTGCGCCCCGCTCTAGCCCAGAAGGGCCGCCCGCACCCTTGTTCCCTAGTTCCCTAGTCGCTCCCCGCGACTCTCGGACAGGAAACGGTTCCCAGTCGGCGTCGGCCCTCCTCGGAGCGTTCCAGCCACCGCCACAGACCCGGATCCCAGAACCCGCGGAGGCCCCGCGAGCTCCAGGGGGCGGAGCCGAGGATCGGAGCGGGCGACAACGGCAAGAGGCGCCGCGGGGGCGGGCCGGGGGCGGGCCGGGGCGGGGCGGCGGCGGACTGCGGAGACGCGGCGGCGCGCGGGGCGGCGCAGAGCGTTCTCGGCGCTGCGCGGAGCAGAGTGGCCGGCACCGGGCCGCAGGGGGCGCGGGCCGGGGCCGGGGCCGGGGCCGGGGCTGGAGCGGAGCCGGAACCGAGCCCGAGGTCGGGCCCGGGAAGCCGGGGCTGGGCGGAGAGCAGCCATGGCGCCGCGCAGGGCCGGGGCCCGTGCCGTTGCGGGCGGCCTGGGCGCCGAGTAACCGGGCCGGGCCGGAGCGCGGGCGGCGACGGCGAAGGCAGCTGCGCCCGCGCCCCCCGCCCTCCCAGGCCCCGCGCCCCGCGCCGCCGGCGATGGTGACACATGCGGCGGCGGCGCGCCGGCGGCAGGACCATGGTTGAGCGCGCCAGCAAGTTCGTGCTGGTGGTGGCGGGCTCAGCGTGCTTCATGCTCATCCTGTACCAGTACGCGGGCCCAGGGTTGAGCCTGGGCGCGCCCGGCGGCCGCGCGCCGCCTGACGACCTGGACCTCTTCCCCACACCCGACCCTCACTACGAAAAGAAGTACTACTTCCCGGTGCGCGAGCTGGAGCGCTCGCTGCGGTTCGACATGAAGGGCGACGATGTGATTGTCTTCCTGCACATCCAGAAGACCGGTGGCACCACCTTCGGCCGCCACCTCGTGCAGAACGTGCGCCTCGAGGTGCCCTGCGACTGCCGGCCCGGCCAGAAGAAGTGCACCTGCTACCGACCCAACCGCCGCGAGACCTGGCTCTTCTCCCGCTTCTCTACGGGTTGGAGCTGCGGGCTGCACGCCGACTGGACCGAGCTCACCAACTGCGTGCCAGGCGTGCTGGACCGTCGCGACCCCGCCGCGTTGCGCACGCCCAGGTGAGCGCCCGGAGCGACGGGGTCCCAGCTGGCGCCGGCTGCCCCGGAACCGTGCCCCCGCTGGGCTGCCCTGGGCCCGCTCTACCTTCCTTGCCCTCCCTGCCCTCAACTCCTTTTCTCTTGGGGCCCCCACTCGCCGCAGCCTCTCTGGACCCCCTGCCGATCTGCTGGGCGCCCGGAGCTTTCAGTTGATCTGCTGCGGCCCGTTGTCACCCTGCCCTCTATTTTCACCCTTTCCACCTCCTCACCTTTCAACTTGGGCTGTCACTTGCCTTGTCCCATGGGCCAGTGTAAAATCTGGCCCGCCCCAGCTGTGGGTCCGGCTGGCCTGGTGTCGTCTGGCGGGAAAGTGGGTTCTTTTGCCTGTGTAGCCCACCTGGAATGTTAACTTACCTTAGCTGCTTACTCACCCGGAGCGGAAGTGAGCGAAGTGAAGAGCCTCTCCCCCTGCACCTGTGAGCAACCCCCCCACCCCCATCCTGCCTGGAGAGGGCTGGAGAAGAGCTGACAGGGAAAGGGGTGGGCTCAGTCTGCCGGCGTGTGCAGGTAGAACAAAGGCCTGAGTGTGACTTGGGGCTGGGGGCAGGGAGGAGGCAGTGCTGCCTGCCCTCACCAGTTGGGCCAGAACCGGTTGCAAGCTCTCTCTGAAAGAGAAGCAAAAGCAGACCGACTGCTAGATTGGGGGAGCTGAGTTGGTCAGAGGTACCTATTCAGTCACTTTCCTTGGCTGCCCCCCATTTCTGTGGAGGTTGGAGTTCCAGGGTGACCTGTGTCGGGGACAGCTCTCCTGGGAAGCACTTTGTAACCACAACCTTTGTAACCACAACCTTTGTAACCACAACCAGAGGGCAGGCTGGGTTTCTAGAGTTTAAAATTGGACTCTTTATTCCTGTTCATATTGGTGCTTTGGGGCCTTCTCCCCATGATATCTGGGCTGGGAAGGGCCAGAAATGAGGTCTTCTTGCCTGTCTTTTGTTTATCTACTTGTCTTAGGACTGCACTTACAGGCTGGGGGTGGGGGAGCTTCTGTGAACCGAGTAGGTGTGTTTGTTGGCACTCTTCTGGGTCAAGATGGGGCAGGGTCTCTGGTGTGTTTGGGGGATAAAGGTTGAGGATCTGGCCAGTCCACAGTTAAGTGTGGTCCATGGCATTGCTGTCCTGCTCAGTTCTTCAGTCCTCCTGTGGTCTGCCCAAACTGCCAGGAAATTAGGGCGCTGGAGCTAGGGTCAGAGGACATCTTACTTTCTCTTGGCTGCCCCACCCCCTGCCCCCAGAGGCAGCTGCGAGCCTGTGAGGTGGTGTTACAGGTCTCTTAATTCTCCACTGGTAACAGATCTACCATTCCAAAACCTTTAAAGTCTTGCTTCCTGTTCAGCATTTGGTCTACTCTGCATGAATGCATTTTCCTGATGTAGTGCCCACCTCCCACCCCTTTGCCCCCGTGGTCAGCCACTCTGTGCTGTACTGAGCCAGGGTCTGGGGTTTGCAGCTGCTGGCCCACCAAGACTGTAGTCCCCCAGAAGTGGGCACTGACCAACCCAAATAGGCCCAGGGGGGCACCTCCCTGCCTACAGGAGTGGGGATGAGAGTAAGTACCATTTTGTTTGCCAGAGGGAATTAGCCTGGGAGAATCCCAGAGGTAACAGTGTGTGAAACTTGTTCAAGGGGCTGCCAAGACCAGGACACTCTTTCTGCGGTCTCTCTCCTGAGGCTGTTTCCCTTTGTGTCACCAGAATGAAGGGCCCCTGACCTTCCTTTTCTGGAGTTTGTCCACCAGAGCAAGAGCCCAGCCACCCTTTCAGAGAAGAGTCGGGAGACCAAGTGCAGCAGACAGGGCCCCCGTGTGTCGCACGAGGGAGGCCCAGCACCCACTCTTCAGGGTGGGCGTGTGTAGCAAGAATAGAAAATGCCTGCCTAGTCAGCCGGATGCCTCTTGCTATGGTGGGCTGCCAGCCCCTCTGCCTGGATGTTGCTGAGCTCAGCAGCATGCAGGCCAGGTGGAGGCAGGGTTTCCAGGGTCCTCAAAAGGCCCTCCCTCTCCTGTGCCATGAAGCAGGTGACAGAACTTCATCTGTGCTGTTCTCCCCCACTCCCTTCATTTCTGTTCCAGAGACTAGGTAGATTGCTTTTTTGATGAGCTTCCCTGACAGGCAGGGTCATCTAGGCTTTGTGTGTTGATAAGCTCATCTGACTAAGGTTCACCTGCTGAGTGTTCCTATAGTCTGGGACTGGACCAGGGTGCTTTTGAAGATAGGGATACAGTTCTCCCACCTGCCCCAGGGACCCCGCACCGCTCTGGACAAGTATTGTCAGTGCCGAGATTCCACGGGATGCCTGGTTTCAGGAGCCCCAGATGTCACCCTTGCCCTCCTCCCAGAAGACTATGGCTTGTTCTCTCTCATGGCCCTGTGAGTGCTGGAGTGACCACTTGGCTGGGTAACTGAGGAGAGGATGGGCCTGGCTCCCTGGGGATCTGGGCTTAGGGTGAGGACCTTTCCTTCCTCCTTGGTCCTCAGGGCCAGGCATGTTGCAGGGCGTGAACGAATGCTCCCCTGCCATGAGGAGTGCTTCTAGAAACTACACAAAGCCTCTCCCAACTCCTGGTGCTAATGTCTGTGGTACTAGGGGGGCCTAGGAGAGGCAGGTCCTATGACTTAATGGAGTGGGGCTTTCCATGGCTTCAGAACCTCCCCATCACACAGCATCAGCCTTGGGGGTTCTAGCTGGGCAGGTGTTGTGGTGACGAACTTCAAGGTGGGGAGATGTACCTTCCTGGAATACAGTTTGCAACTTCTAGCAGTGTTTAGTACTTCTAAGTTGAAAGAGAGAAAAAGGTGAGTGAGCAACGCATCAGTAGGTCCCTGTTATATGGCCTGTGTCCACTGAGGGGGCTGCCACACCTGCTCACATCAGCCAGTGTACTTGAAAGGCCTCCAAGAAGGACTGACTTTGCAGTAGTGAGGCTGCCCAGAGGCAGCTGGCAAGTGGCTGCCCAGCTGTTGTCAAGGATCACTTCAGTTAGTGTCTCTGCACCCCATGCTCTGTGTCAATTGTTAGAGTCATAATGGTTCTAACGGCCAGAATCTCTCCTTCCTCTCCTCATCTGCCTAAAGGGGACAGAAGAGGAGACATGGTTGAGGTCTAGCCTGGGTGGCCCTGGATATTCCTGAAATTGTGTAGGCTTCATCTGGAGCCACCAGGAGCATTTGGGTCCCCAGTATGGCTTCCAGGTCACTTCCATGGGGTATTGGGCTTAGCCAGACCCTCTCTACAGCAGGGCCCCCCAGGAGCTCCTGGTGGGTTCCCAGCATCTGTGATACTGCTGTGTGGGAGCTCTAGAATCAATGGCTTGTGCCCTCTTAGTTCCCAGCCTCATTTCTGGTCATGTATCCTCCACAATGCTGAGTTCCTCTGTGTTCCAGAAGTCTGCCAGTGCTCTCAGCTCAGCCTTTGCTACCTTCTGCCCCAGCATGCTGTCCTCTCCCCACACTCCTCTGCTGGCTTCTCTCCACCCTTCAGCCTCTGCTTCCCCTTCTTCCAGGAAGACTTCCCTGGCAGCATCCTGTTGCCTTAGATGCCCTTGGCCATCCTGGCATGTCCACAGCATCTGGCACTGGCCGGATGCGGAGTGGGTACTGCCCACGTGTTGGCACCAACTAGAATGTTCTTTTCCTGGCCCCACACCCTCTCCAGGAGCTGTGTCCCTCCATGAGTCCTCTAGTGAATGAGAATTAGAGTCAGCCTTGAGTGTAGTGCTGGTCCCAGAGGGGCTCAGGGGCCCCTTAGTGGGCTCAGCCTGGTTGAGCAGACTTAAGATTCAGGCATTTTTCTAACAGTTCTTTCTGTGGCACTCAACAATTTCCAACTTGCCTTCACAGTTACTCTCTCATATGTGATCAAGGGATAAGGCCTGCATTTGCCTACACTGGGGCAGATGTTACCTAGAGCACATGATTGGAACCCATGAATGGGGCCCAGCCACTTAAGGACCTGGCTAGGTGTCACCATGGCCTGAACCATCCAGGGAAGCCTTGCTTGGAGATGAGGGGAATGTGAGGTCAAGGTGTTCAGAATTAGATTTTCATTCATAGCCAAAACAAAACACATCTTCTTTTTAGGCAAATGCATGAGAAGGCAAACTTTCAAATAGCTTACTGACGATTATGTTAAATGGTGCTCTGGCTTGTGAGGTTATCTGTAACTCACTGAGGACTTGCAAGACCAGGGCTTCCTGTCCTTCTAGGCCCCTCACTTATAAAACCTGGAGCCATGCAGAGTGGGCTGGACCACTGTGCTGTAATGGGCTAGCTCTGATCTGCAGACTCTCTGCTCCCGGGTCAGAGAGCCTTTCCGAGGGAGCCCAGCTCCTACCCCTGGGTTCTGTGAGGCCCCTCGTCTTTTTCTTTCTTTCCCAGTTGGCAGAATGAGAGATTCAGCTGCTGTATACTTGGGGAGTGGCAGGCGGTCAGTGGAGGCCTGGCTTTGTCATCCTTAAGGGACTCTGAGTCTTTTTCTTTCACATCTCATTCTCTTGTTGTTGTTGTTGTTGTTGTTGTTGTTGTTGTTGTAATTATGTGATAATTGGGAGGAAAACATAAAAGAGAAAAGAAAACTGTATTCCTCACAGATAGTTTTTTGTTTTTTGGTTTTTTTTACTATAATTGAAACCGTAATGTAAATACCCCATAAATGTTGTTTTTTTTCTTATTAAAAACTTAATATTTTAGTAGCTGCAGACGATCCCCCCTCTGGGTGCCTTGTTAGTTCTGCTGTGTTGTTGAACGTGCAGATTTCCCATTTCTGGCTCCTGTAAGTAATGCTGGAGTGAGTGTCCTCGTGTGTAAATGTTTTCCGTAGCTCTGATTTCCTTTGTAAGCTCATAGGAGAGGGATTTCTGAGTTGAAAGGTCTGAAGGTTCAAATACTGTCAGTGTTGAGTGTGAAGTTGCTTTTGGGAAAGTCTGCACCTTACCATGTTGCCACATTTGGGTGCCCGTTTGGTATTGAACAGTGTTGTAGGTTTGAAAAGAACTTACTTTCTTAAATCAGCAAAATGTGTCTCTCTATGGTTTTTATCCAGTAGTCCTGCTTGGTGCATGGACCCTTAGAGGTAGTCTAAACCTCGGGGATTTGGAAGGAGCCATGCCCAGTCACCCCACATACCTGCTCATGTGCTTTTTGGCCCTGTGCAGAGCCAGGTGCAGCTCTGCCATTTGGGGCTGAAGGAGAGGGGTACTGGGCTATGGGGACCCAAATTTGGGGAGGCCAGGGTACAGAAAGGAGGCTGGCTCTTGTCCCCCAAGCACTCAGTGGGTACTTGGGATGGGTCATCTCATTTGGCCTCACCACCCCAACAATGGAGCATATGATGATTGTCCCAATTTCCCACCTAGGGAAGTCTAGGCCCCGAAAATGTGGGTAACTTGCAGAGTCCCTCAGCCTGGAGAGCTAGGAACTGACATTGAGATGTCTGTCCCGAAGCCTGTTTGCCCCACCAGCCCTCTGCTGCACCAGGCCCCCCATACCCAGCCAGGAAGACTGTCTGTGGCTGAGAACAATAGCCAGCCGTTCAGGCAGACCAGCCAGGTTCAGCATATGCAGCTTCCAAGACTCTGGGCAGACCCGGCAATTTCACACGCAGACCTGTGTCGCCGCTTTACTGGAAAACATCTGGCAGCCTTCGCCCGAGTAGCAGTGAGACAAGAATCAGGCACCATCCCCTTGGCTCTGGCAGGGTAGCACGGTGGTGCTGCTGGCAGCCGTCTGTGGCAGTGCATAGGGGCCTCCCTCACAGCCTGGCCAGTGTCCCCTGATGCCCTCCCATGTGATCCACTTGTCCCCAGGGGTCCTGAGGGCCTGCAGCCACCAGCCCACCACCTGGCCCTGGTGGAGGGGTTGTGTGATTCCCGCCAGCACACAATTCAGCAGGTCTGTGGGGGGGTTGAAAAATGGGCAGGGTGCTCAGGCTCTCTCCTGAGAAGATGGTTTCTAAGTACTTCTCAGCAATTATTTATAACCACGTGGACCCTTCTTATTGGCAACCCTGGTCTCCTTTTCCTTGAGGCCTATACGTCGGCCTTACTTGCCAGCACTCACAGATGAGGAGATGTGTTTGCAGGTAGGTTTCTGTCTCTCCAGACTCTTGTTCTTGCCTCTTCCAGAACTCCACTGGCTCTTTTTCTTCCTGTTGAGTTTTTGCTCTCTGTTCGGGTTACCAGGGCCCCTGGGGTGAGATGCTATCCCAGCTACAAGGATTCAGACAGAGGCCCAGGTGCTGGTGTCCAGGCCGCCCCTGAATGTAGGCCCATCACTTTCGGGCTGTGGGACCTGTAGTCCAATTTCTGTTTTCCCCACGAGGCTCCTGAGTGGCTGTGTCCCAAGTTCCTAGCTTGCAGGGCTGGTTATTCTGGAAGTGTGGCGTGTACATAGCCACACACCAGATAGTTAGCATGTTGATCCCAGGCTGCCCGCCATGGACACCTGTTAGAGGACATCAGGATCGGCTGGGAGGATGGTGGGCATAGGCTGTCCGGCCACTGAAGACCACACACGTGCTGCCCCAGCCTGGGCCTGGGGCCTGTTTTCCTTGATGGGGGAGCAGAAACCAGCTGGGGCAGCCCTTCTCTCCCACAGCCACCCGCAGCCTCTGACCAGGCTCTGGCCAGCTCTGGGAGCTAGGAGCTCTGCTTGGGCAGCACAGCCCCACAGGCCAGCCAGCAGCCCTTCCCTGCAGTGCTGTCTGCTTCCACCTCTCTGGAGGCTTCCTCCAGAGCGCATGGACCACTCTCAGGCCCCACCCCCACCGCAGCTGCTGGTCCTTCATTCACTTAGCCAACCATCCTGGGGCCTCTTTTCACCAGGGCTGCCTGTGGGGACTGACATCCCAAGTTCCACAGAAGCTCATGAGTCCTCTGTGTGTAGACGGGGCTCTGAGGCCCCAGTGAGGATGGAGACAGGTAGGACTCACTTTGGGTTCCTTCCACAGGGTCCAGGCAGCAACTCGGGGCCTCCACAAGGAACTAGAGGAGGAAAGGGGAGCCCCCTAGGCAGCCTGTTTCCCCATCTCAAAAATGGGGATATGGAGTTTGTCATTTGGTTCTCCAGAGGAACCAATGATTTGTTGTTCATCACCTCCGTGACTGCATAGTCCTTCCAGCCCCAGATTATGTTTGGGTCTTAAAGGAGCCCTTCTCTAACCCTCTAGAATTCTGCGATCCAAGTCATGGCCAGGAGTG